>NW_024063076.1:600000-1200000 GCF_006381635.1 Hibiscus syriacus | reverse complement strand
GAATGAGTCACTTTTATATTTGTTCGTGTGTTGTGAGTACTATAAAATATACGCAAATAATGTGCAAGTATACACAATCGCTCAAGTAATAAAGTGATGAGTGAGTATCGTCTCCACAGGGATTGGAAGGATATTGAGTAAAGTTTATGCACTATTCTAAAGTAATTAAGTATAGCTAATGGTATTCACAAATTATTATGTTGAAGCAAATGAAATGTGTATGAGTAACAAAAGGAAATGTCATGGCAAAGGAAAATGGTAAAAAACAGTAAATAAATAGAAAATAAAATAAAAAGAAGATAATCCTCACGTGACAAGCTTTCAATGGAATGAATGGTAGGGATTGATCTAAGAATGCTAAACTTATCTCTCAGGCAGATTTAAGCTATATGGTCTTTACTTACTCGACATGGCTTTCCTAAAATGTTCTCACATGAACCTAACAGAATAGCATGCCAAGGCATCTGCTCTCACTCAACGATGTTGGACATCCTACCCTATTGATAAAGACACCCTTTTTAGTCATTGAAATCCTATCCTAGTCTCTTCCGAGATCTAAGGGATTAGGTTATAATATTCCTAGGCCGGTTCAAAGCCCCTTGAAAATACCATAACCCATTGCTTATGAGGATCTTATCTTGCGTTTCTTTCGAATACTTACAAGTATTTTTAGCTTAGGATTCTTCCGAACACCTAACCTTCATCTAAGAAATGGACATTTCCATGCCTCTTACAAGCCTAGATGGTGAAGCATTCATAAACAAAGCAAATAAAGAACCAAAATAAACTTAAATATACCATTAAAAATAAAGTTTAAACATCCATTAAACCAACCACCACCAAATAAGTTAGTTCATGGTAGGGTTCGAAATATTCATAGAAAAATCCATAAAATATTCGTTCCAATAACCCACAAATAAAATAAATAAAAATAACAGCAAAGGGAAGTGAGAAAGAGCCTTCGACGCGCGCCACCGAAGGTCTCCTCGGCCACCACGAACCGCCTTAGCTCGCTAGCTCCTCTCGGAGCCTAGCTCGCCACTCCTTGAAGCTTTATCAATGGAGGAAAACCCAAGGAAGAAGAAATGAAAAGGGAAAATAAAAATATGATTTTTCTGCTACAAATGCGTCTCCTTTCTTCCACACACACTCTCTCTTGTGAGGTGTAATATATAATAAAAATATCTAGGGGTAATGATGATGTTGTTGGGATATTGTTGGGTGCAAAATACCCCTCATACCCCTAGAATCACATGTTGTGCATGAACCTTATCCTCCAGGTGTCAGTGGTCCCCTAGCAGGTTGTTACAACCATCATTTCACGTGCAGAGCCAGCTGTCCACGTACAGCTGTATATTTTTGTCGTTTTCTGCGCCAGAAATGCCGAGGCATTTCAATCTGCTTCAGCGTGTGATGCCGCGACATTACTTCCCAACTCGCCTATTTTGCTTGTTGTTTCCTGCACATCACTAAAAACCACACCTTCCTCCTCATATAGCACCTTAATAAAATAAAATAACACAACCACCACAAATGCAATTACATGCAGCTACATACATCTAAAATGACTTATATGTACCCTTAAACAAACAATAACTTAAGTCAAAAAGGCCTTAAAAGTAGTCTTTTTACAGAGTTATCAATATTCCCCTCCATTGTCCGTCCTAAGACATTTGATCTTTCAACCAGTCTGGTTCTCGATCATATTTTTCCATTTAAGGAAAATTTGAAGATCTTCATCTTTACATTTCATCGGATACACCCAAACTCTTCTGGAAAAGTCATATACAAAAGTTACAAAATAATGGTTTCCTCCCAAAGACGATGTTTTTGAAGGACCCCATACATCTGAGTATATATAATCCATAATACCTTTTGTATTATGTACAGTGGTGTCAAACTTCACTCTCTTCTGCTTTCTCAGAACACAATGCTCGCAAAAGTTCAATTTGCAAGCCTTTGCACCTCTCAACAATCATTTCTTTGCCAGAATTTGCAAGGATTTCTCTCCAGCATATCCCAACTGCATATGTCACAACTGGGTTGCTTCCAAATCATCACCTCCGGAAGCTGCTGCAACTGCTCCAATAATTGTACTACCTTGGTAGTAATACAAATTATTTTTCCCGATGCCCTTCATCATCAGAAGTGCGCCATATGTGACTTTTAAAACTCCATCTCTCATAGTGACTATTGAGCCTTTGGATTCCAAGGCTCCCAACGAGATGAGATTTTTCTTCAAAATGGGCACGTATCGAACATCCGTCAGAACTCTGGTTGATCCATCTTAATTCTTCAATCGAATTGAACCTATCCCAACAGTTTTACAGGCATTGTCATTGCCCATATAAACAACTCCTGCATTTAGTTCTACTAAATTGGAGAACCACTCCCGATTAGGGGACATATGATAGGTGCAACCCGAATCTAATATCCATTCATCTGAATGGAATGTTGTTGATGAAGCAACCAATGATATGTCAGAGTCATTTGCATCATGCTCTGCAACACATACATCAGGAGAAGCTTTTCCTTTCTTCTTCAGCTTCGGACAATCTTTCTTCCAATGGTCTTTCTCATGACAAAAGGTACATTCATCTTTTCCTAGTCTGGACTTTGACTTTGATCTCCCTCTCCACTTTGGCTTTTAACTTTTTGAGCGACCTCTTGCCACCATGGCCTCCGTTGCTTCGTACTTGCTCTCTTTCTTGGTTTTCTTACTGAGCTCATAACTATACAAAGCAGCAGTTATATCTTTAAGGGTAACATTATCCTTACTATTAAGTAACGTTGTCTCAAGGTGCTCAAATTCATCTGGAAGAGATGAGAACAACATCAAGGCCAAATCTTCATCTTTGAAGGTTTCATCCATGCCCAATAAGTCTGCCACTAGCTCATTGAACGCAGTGATGTGTTCATTCATATTGGTGTCTGGTTGATAATCAAATCTGAACAATCTTTTCTTCATGTGGAAACGATTCTGAGAGCTTTTCTTTAGGAATTTTCCTCCAATGCTTTCCACATCTTACTTGTAGAAGTCTCGTTCTTGTAGCCATACTTTTGCTCCCTGGAAAGACAAGACCGAATCATTCTGCACGCCAAACGATTGATTGTTCCTCATTCTTTCTCCTCCATATATTCAAGTTTTTCTTCTTCAATGGCGATGTCTAGACCTTGTTGGAATAAAGCGTCTAACACCTCGCCTTGCCACATGCCAAAATGATCGGATCCATCGAACAACTCCACCGAGAAATTTACATTTGACATCAGCCTCCTCACCGGTTCAGATGAAGAGCTTGATGTCTCAACTGATCCGTATTTTGGCATTTTAATTCTAACGAACAATATTTAATATCATGAACTGTATCTTTTCAGCAACGGAACCACCAAGATAACCTCAACCGAAGCTCTGATGCCAATTGTTGGGGAAATCAGGTTATTTCCCACATGAACGTAGTTTCAAAATTGACCTAAAATGTCAAGATCAAAACCACCAAAGGTTGCACAATGGATAAACATGTCAAACTATTAAATATTGAAACACAATGGAAAAACCGAATAAAAACAATAAAGGAGAGAACACACCAAATTTACGAGGTTCAACGAGAATATCGTCTACTCCTCAGGCACCACATCGGATGATAACTTCACTATCAACAAAATATTACAACAAATGGAATTCTTTAGAATTTCCAAAGTGAGAGAATAAAGAAAACAAATGGAAGAGAGAACTTGTTTCTTGGGATGATTTCTAATGAAAATACTTAGACTTATTTATAGTTGAGTTTTAAGAACTAAACTTATAAATAACCTAATATTTTAGGGATCAAATATGGAATTCCCATATTCAAAGTTTGACCACCTACCAAATAATTTTTTAATGTGTACAAGTTAGCCACCAAATATGAAACTCCCATGTTCAAAGTTTGGCCACCAACCAAATTGAAATTTCCAATAAGTTGACCACCAACCAAGATAAAATTTACAAATTACCAATTTAATTTTAAGCCAAATCTAACACAGAGGGAGAAATATAGAACTTGTACTTTTTCAAAATTAATCTTAGCACCCGAGGCGAGGCAAAACTTCCCAAGGATATCTTTAAACACAAGAGCTTGGCTTTCGTTGGCTCTCCCAAACTAGAGGAGATCATCTGCGAAGAAGAGATGGGTCCTTACCAAGTCTAACCAGTTTCCAAGTATTGTGTGCAACAGCTGTCTGAATTAAGTGTCCAAGTCTTTCCATGCATAAAACAAACAGATACGGAGAAATCATATCACCTTGACGGAGACCCCTGAAAGGACTAAAGAACTCGGTTTTTTGGCCATTCCAAAGCACAGAAAATTTAGTACATTGAACACAAAACAGTAGAAGATTAATCCAACTCTATCATACGCCTTCTCAAGATCTATTTTCATAGCCACTAAGCCGTTTTTTCCCTTGAACCGTTTAATCCCGTGGACCATTTCCCGAGCAAGAAGAATATTATTTGTCGCTTGTCTTCCTGAGATGAAGCTAGCTTGAAGCGGATTCA
Source organism: Hibiscus syriacus (assembly GCF_006381635.1). Lineage (NCBI taxonomy): Eukaryota > Viridiplantae > Streptophyta > Magnoliopsida > Malvales > Malvaceae > Hibiscus > Hibiscus syriacus. Next base: position 1,195,466 of record NW_024063076.1, on the reverse strand, counting down.
CCAAATCTTCTAGCAAAGGCCGAAGTCTGTTAACAAGGACTTTCGTGATAAGCTTATAAGTAACAGTACACAGACTTATAGGCAGGAGATGCTTAACTGAATCAGGAGGAGAAACTTTTGGAAATAAAGCAATCAACGTATGATTTAACTCCACTGGGAAAGAGGCCGTGTTCAACGCCGAATTAACAATAGAAACAAGGGAATCAGCAAAGGTAAACCATAACTCCCGGTAAACGCCTGCATTATAATTCTAGAACATCATACTCTATATCGAATTATAATTATATTTCAAACTTCTTTATCATAAATTAATTACGTCATCTTCATTTAATCTTCAATTAATGTCAATCACAATTTCAAACGAGGGTGAACACTGTATTTTAACTTTGAAACCTATATTGTAGCCTATTAGTGATTAATAACTATACTACACAGTCCTTTGAAATTCCATCAAAACATTTATTTATTTAAGGAAAAAGGCATCTCATGTTCTTGTACTTTTAGAGGAAAAAATCATCGTATTATTTTTTCTTTTAATATGACATTTTAACTCAGAAAATAAATACAATGTGATTTTTTGACCAATGTTTCTCGTTATTGATTGTTACGGTGTTGATATGGTAGTTCACAAAGCTCACATGATAATCCACGGTGTTGACATGATAATCTAGGGTGACAAATTAACGTGATAAATTAACTAAATTTGTACCTCAAATATGACAAATAGACTTCTATGACGTCAACATCGTAAACTGGCACATCAATAATGTAATGTTTATCGATGAAAAATGTTGATCAAACTATCAAAATGTCACATTAGATTTATTTTCTAAATTCGATGATCATATTAAGAGAAAATAATATGGTGACCATATTGATTTTTTTTAAGAGTAAAGATCTTTGACTCCTACCTTTATTTAACTAAACAATTTCGCTGTCAAACATGTATTTGTTTAATGACATTTAAGTAACACTTTATTATATTTCGAAACACCTAAAAAGGTCAAAGCTGAGCTCCTTAAAGGATGACATGATCTTAATGTCAGCATCCATCTTCCTTGGGCTCCTTCATAAGTAGCTGCTCTGCACCTCTATGCTCTCTTCAACCCCCTCTTTCTTTTCTTTTCTTTACGCTTCAAAAACAAAAACAAAATTAAGCAATCCAGAGCCACGCGCGCATTCTCTATGTACGGACAGCCAGCATTCCAGCGCTCTTCGTCCAAGTTTCTCTGCGACTTACTGACATCTACCCACGTCATGTCGTCGCCGTTAAGTCCGCTATTTCAACTCTCTGTATTCAACTCGGCCACCGAGGTGGTTCAGAGTGGCAGCAGCAGCAGCAGGAGCGGGAGTTACAGTTCCCCGACACAGACACCAAGTTTCTTTAGAAACGTCAGTAGCCATTCCCTTCAAAGCAATGAGCTTCGTTGTCGTTTTTCCTCGAGCCTGAACGACTTCATTGACTCCTGTTCTGGTCCGGTGAGGAGAGTTTTCAGTACCGGTGATTTGCACCAGGTTAGTTATATTCATGAGTTTAGCTTCAGCTAATAAAAAAAAGGGTTAAAAGCGAATAATGAGGGTTGATACGTTAAGTTATCTTATCATTAAAAGTTATAAAATAATCATAAGATATATTTTGTTGAGTCTTTTGAATATAAAATTTAGAAAGTGAATACTCGACTATTTATATGTTTTAAACTCGTCATTTTTATTAAAATATTGACAATCATCTAAATTTGACGTTAATATACTGATTTAGATATAACATCATTTTCAGATTATAGGATCAGATTTTATTATATCTCAGTGAACATGTTAATTTTCAGTCAAATTGTATTTAAATTTTTCATTAAAAATGACGAGTTTAAAACATATGAATATTTGTATTATCATTTTGTAAATTTTAATAGTCGGTAAACTCAACAGAACAATGTCCTATAGTTGGGGACTCAACAAAACATCGTCTTATAGTCGGAATCTATTTATGTACTTTACCTGAATTTATTTTAGTGCTTGTGTTATTCATAAAATTTTATTTTGATCTCTATTAAAATAAATAATTTAATTCTTATGTCTTAAAAAAGTTAACATTTTGATTTAAAATGTTAAAGTTATTATCAATTGATTTAAACATTCTTATGTCTCTTTTAATTTTAAACTCTAGAAAATTAACTAATGTCAAAATATTTTTTATTTTTACATAATTTTTTAAACATTTAAAAAATCTAAATAAAAGTAATTAACATTCTAACTCTAAACTCTATTGTCTTTGCTTACAATAATGCTATAATTACAAGTGAAAACATAAAAAAAAGTATTTGAAATATTTAATTTTCCAAAAAAAAAAAAGATTTATGATGAGAAAAAAAGGTTTAATTGAAAAGGATGATACAACTATCATAAACAAGATTTAAAATTACATTATATTTTTTAAGTTTTCAAAATAATAATAAAAATATTATAATTTTGATCTTAAAAATATCCAATTACAATTAAACATGTGTTATATATCATAAACGATTCTGGTTTCTTTCGTGACGAATCTCATGTAATATTTATATAAATAAAATAACTCAAATTTTAATGCGAATCTCATGTAATATTTATATAAGCGGCGAGGTTTTATTACATGAACGACCTCAATGGTGTTAGTACTATCTCAAATTTTAATACAGTGAATAAGGATGGATAAGAGACAATCTTAGGTGGATAAAAATATATTTTTCTTACCAAGAAAGAACAACTCAAATAGAATTACAGTTTCATAAATAGACCGTAAATATAAGAAGAAGAAGAAGAAAGATCTTTCCAAGATCTCTGTAATCATTTTAATTAAGAAAATGCTTTCAACAGAAACCCAATTTGATAAGCAAAACAAAGAACCAAACAATGGCTGCATTCATTGTCTTTTGAAGATTCTATGAACTGCTTCTTTTGCATTTTTTTCAAAGTCCTTCAAATACCACAATTTAATCACAAAGGAGTAATTATTAGCTATTGTAATAAGTTGATAATTATGAGAATCGGAATTTTACTTTCTTTTTTGGTATCACTATTTGATATTTGATTTGTTGATCAACTATTCTAGATCAACTATTTTATTTTATAAAAAAAATACAAATTTTTAGTTTATGAAAACTATAAATCGGGTTCAAGAGTCATTTACGCGTGGGTGGTGAAGGAGTAGCACTCACGCAACGTCAAAAAATTGGTACCTAGCTGATTACCATATATTTAAAAATTGGAAACTTTGAGTTTGAGATTTTATTTAATTTAAAATCCATCATGTATGTAAATTTTGAAAAGGTTATCGGTTTACCAAGACCAATAACGACCACCATCGGGCATTTTATGCGAAAGTTTTGTTATCGATCCTAATAAATAAATATTGCCTAAATAATTAAGAAATTATGATGCAAGTTTTAAAAAGGTTGTAGATTTACTTCGGAAATTATCAGTGGTCACCCCTGAGCATAACACGGAGGGTACACTATTAATTCGTTGATAAAGATCATTGTCTTATTATTTTTAAAATCAAAATGCAATCGCACAACTATTAGTTCAAATTACATACTCCAACATATAAAACATAGATTTTAAAAGTTTGAAATACAAAATACAAAATCCATAATATAAATAAAACATGCCCGGTTTTTTTAATTTTATTAGTTTAATTTAATATATAAAATTATTAATAATTAAATATGTAATATTATTATATATAAAAAAATAAATGTAATCGAGTACTTGAAAAAAATAATTTTGTTACCCAGGCCCGACCTGAGAAATGTAGGTGGGTACCAACCCTGAACTTGATTGTTTTTAAAAGTACCCAAATTTTTTGATCAGGTCGGTGAGTCGGGTCATTCGGATCATCTGGGTCGGGTATTTTTTAACACTCCTAATCATAATGAATGTAACATGAAACGTCAAACTATCATAATGATAGAAAAAATTATGTCATAAAAATAGAAATAAATATGATTAAAAAAGTAGACAAAAATCAAATTTTTAAAAAATATATTAAAAAGAGTAAAATCAAAATAGAAATGATGTTTATTAAAATCAAAATAAAATTAAAAAAATAACACAAATCAAGTGACTTCCGTGATAAAATAATATTAAGGGTGTGAGCGTTTAATCTCAAAGGATTAAACTGCTACCTTAGAAGATACTTTGGAAAAAAACACTAGATAATCACTTCAAGAAAAAACTAGATATTCCTCGAAACTTTCTTACATGTTACGTAATTAAATTTAAACCAAACTTTACCAGCTCCTTGTTGATTTATACTAATATTATTCTGAGTAGAGCTAGGTTCACACTTCGATCATCGAGGCAGAACATACATTCCTAAGATGTTTTTAGGCCTAAAGTTTCATCATGACAGAATCCACCATAATTATCTCTATCATTGCTAATCTCAAATGACAATGACTCATAATTCTCATTTAATTTGTCTCAAACGTCTCAAAATTTTCAAAAAGGAAGCATGCAGACATCAAATATGGAAGATCCTGTCGTTTTTATGACATCAAAAATGACAGGTTATTATTGACAAATACATCCAAAATCCAAATTACTTGAATTCTCAGGACACACCCAAAATGACAATCGCTTTCTTCCATGAATACACTTACCAGATAATGCCAACTCATTACATTTTTCATAAAAAAAAATCAATTTATAACTCTACTATACGAAAATTTCTCCCTTATATCTCTCTTCTGGATCTTTCATTTGAAGCCGTCTTTCTATAAACCCTGATTCCTACATACACCTAATGGCCTCAACCTGTATTTCAACCTGCATCGATGACGCTAAGGTCTCAATCAGGCCAACCTACGCGAACCTCCACAAGTGGCCGGAATCAGACGCCGAGTTTGTCAGGTCACTGAGATCCAACGGCAGTAGCCGGGGCGGCCCTGCACATCCCACCATTGTTGATAGCATTTCTTGTAGGCAAATGTACCTGAGGAGCTACACGTTTCATAGGAACAATGACGATCAAACCGAGCCTGAAAAAACAAAATGTTTTGGCAGATTTCATAAGGAAAAGGTGAAGAGTCCTAGAAGTAAAAACAAGTCCAAAACTGTTGCCAACAAGTGTGTGGCGCTCAGAAGGGCCAAATCGGTCTCTTGTCCCGCCTTATTGGCTATATTCCGTAGGCTTTTGCTCTGCACCACCAAGGTTGATGTGGCTGATCATGGAGGTTGAACATTACTTTTATCAGTTTCAGCCTTTCAGGGCTTCCTTCTTCTTGTTTCTTTTTAATAACTTTCCGATAGCTTTATCCGTTTGATACCCTTTCCTCCCCTCAATCAAGATATGTTAATTGTAAAATTGCATAGAGCTTTCTTATCAACGAATGGCTTTATATTAATAACTTGGTTGCAAAGAATTCATCATTATGTAAAGTTTATCCATTTCCACCATTATAATTATTGGACAAGCAGAATCCATTGAGTGGTTTCGGTAGTAAAGAGTGAATTTTGTTTTCTTCAGAGAACTCGGTTTGAAGTTCGAACGGTTACATCTGTCTGTAGGGTATGCGTTCGTTGTCAATGATAAGAAAATTTTTGAACATATACCATCTTAGAATCATTTCATACTAAGCACAGTAGGCAGAAGCATACACAGGCTTACAACAGCCAGTTCAATTTCTTTGTTTATCTCGCAACTTTGTGCCTAATGATTTGTCTTTTCCCCTTTTTTTAGTTCAACAATGGGCTTCACTAAGCCAGAAAAAAGAACATGACATAAGCCTTGTAGGGATTGAAGTTCCTAAGAGAGTTTTGCGGGTTAACCTGAACCATGGAATAAACAATTTTGAAAACTATTTTTTAGTGTAAATGGGGACCAAAAGAGAGTATTTTGTACTCACAAAGCAAGTTTTATTGGGTTAACCTATAATGATGTATGATGCTAAAACATCACTGGAAATTAGGGTGAGGAGCTGTAGACTAATGTAGGTAAACTAATAATGTTATACTATTTCTATACATAACTGCCTAAAGAACAGATTAGTTATTACAAGATCTCGTGGGATTTGCCGATGGCTTTTTGACTCTTTTTTCCTCAATATTGTGGGACATACAACAGAAAATAAATATAGCAAATAGTATGATGACAATGACAATGACATTATTACAATTTCTTATGGTGATGATGGGAGAGTAGGTTAACTGTTGTGTACAATATTTCCTGAGAAAAGACATAAAAATGACAGCTCGTGTTCTTATCATATTGATATTATGTTATGTTTATTATTTTTATATCGTATGATCATATCGTGGTTATCAAATCTAACTATGGGTTAAGCTGTATCGAAAAGTGTCAAAAAAAACTTAGAGCTAGATATGATGTCCTCAATTCGAAGACTTTAACATTTTAAAGCCAGATCCATAAAAGATGATGGAAAATTCGGAGCATGTGCATTCATGCTCCCCCATCATTCATTGCTGCCGGTGCAATCTGTTTTAATAATGTTGTTTGAGTGTTTTTTTTTCCTTTCAATAAGAGAAAATTCATCTCAGTACTTGATTTCCATATACCAAGATTCTTATTCGATAACTCAGCTCTGGCTTTTGGGATTGTCCCATATACCAAAACCAGGAAACTCAGTGACAACACACTGCAATTTACAGATTCAGATATTATTGTGTAAAAGAGAACAAATTGCAGAGGGGATGAAAAATGTTTAATAAGAAAATGCAAACTTTTCTTCATGCTAAAGTCATCAAATTTCACACATTTGAGTTATTTAGATGCATAACTGAGAAAGACACAAGTATGAAACAGGTAAAAGTAGATGAAATTTTGAAAATTGCAACATCTTTGGTAACTTCCTGAAGCTCAGAACAAACCCCAGATCCTTGCTGTACACGAAAGAGCTCACAGCACATTACACAAACATTTTAGAACACAGGATTTTGCGCAGTTGTCTGTATGATGAATGATGACAAACCAAAGAAACCACATCATGGTAAAGGATGATGAGCTGACATACTACCATTACCAATGAAAAAAACAAAGGAATACTTGTCGGATAAGAAAAACCATGTGAGTAGAGTCGAAAAAGAAGTTTAATTCAATGGATTTTAGGTCTGGCTCGAATCACCTTCCTTCGGACTTCACCAGCTGTGAGAACACTTTACTCATTGAAACACCCGAGAGGTCATCCGCAATTGACACCTCGAACTGTGGTGAACCATTAGGATCAAGCTGACTGAAATTGTTGATCTGTGGAGGAAGCTCCCCAATCATGTTTGTACTGTTTTCGTCGGGATCACCTTGAACAACGGCCTCCTGTAGTTGAAGAGCATACTCCAGGTTCCATAAAACATCTCCCATGGAGGGCCTGTCAACACCAAAGTCAGCTAAACACTTCTCAGCGGTTTCTCCAAACTTCCTGAGAGAATCAGGCCTGATGTTTCCTTTGAGATTAAGATCAATTATTTGCTCCAACTGTCCTTTCTTCTGCCATTTCATTGCCCATTCAGCTAGATTTACCATTTCCCTTGGAAGAGTGGGATCGATCACCGGTCTTGCACAAAGAACTTCGAACAAAACCACACCAAATGAATACACATCAGATTTTTCTGTCAGTTGTTGCCTTCTGAAATACTCGGGATCCAAGTATCCAAAACTTCCTTTAACTGCTGTACTGACATGAGTCTGATCAAGTTCAGGACCTGTCTTTGATAATCCAAAATCAGCAACTTTAGCCATGAGATTCTCATCAAGTAAGATATTTGCCGACTTCACATCACGATGAATAACCGCTTTTGCATAGCCCGTGTGAAGGTAATGGAGTCCTCTAGCTGCTCCAATGCATATTTCAAGCCTCTGTTTCCAACTTAAATTAGGAAGACCTGAGCCATAGAGATGACTCTTGAGCGTCCCGTTCTCCATGTATTCATAGATCAAAATCATCTCATTCTTTTCATCACAATAACCTATCAACGACACCAGATGTCGGTGACGAAACTGGGACAGCATCTCAATTTCGGTCTGGAACTCAGCAAGTCCTTGTTGGGACTGTGGATTTCCCCTTTTAACAGCAACTTTCGTACCATCATTGAGCTCTCCCTTGTACACCTTACCGAATCCTCCTATCCCAATAACCCAACTCTCATCGAAGTTGTTTGTGGCTTCTTGAACAGCAAGAAAAGGAACATGGTAGCTCATATTAGAATTGATACTGACGGTCGTCCCCTTGGAGTATTTGCTCCCCATGGTGTGGGAAGTTCCTCCGTTAATAGAGAAAGGCACCCACGTCTTCGATAACCTCTGGCGCAGCAGTTGTCTTCGTTTTCTACACAACATGAAGAGAACTCCAGCCAACAACACTCCAGCAGCCACCCCAACGCTAACACCTACAATAGCACCAACGTTCTTCTTTGAACTCGAACTAGAACCGCTGATGGTTCCCAAGCCAGAAAGGCTGCCATCAGAGTTGTTCATTTTCATGATTTCCAGCCCATTAAGTATGGCATCCGGATATGTACCGTGTAAATTCGAAGGGCCGATGCTTACTTGAAGCTTATTGCTAGTAGCTGACTCTGTGACATAGTCCATATAATATGCAGCAGCCAAAACGTTAACCAAATATGTACTCAGATCAAGGTCCCCAACAACCATGGAGGAGTCAATAAAACATTGAAATACATCTGGTTAAGAGCTTCGCTGACAATATCACAAAAGTGAAATCTAACAAGGTACTGAAATCCGGGATCAATGTCGAATTCCCATGTCACATTGAAGTTGCTGGTGGAATCATTCACCGAGTTCATTCTGGTGCAGGTACCATAGACCGAATTTGGAGCGATATCTTCTGTTGAACCACCTTCAACATACTTAACAGCTCTGATATTTGATACACTTAAGGCAAGGTTCTTTCCTACAAGGAAACGCTGGTCAGGCACCCATGTTCGCCAAAGAGTATCATTCTTGAAGGAGACAGTAGATCCTCCCATATTCACCCGAGCTACCGTCTCTAGCGCCTGCAACGTTAGCCCTTGGAATTCCACCGAAGATTGAACGGAGCCGGCAGTGTCCGGGATGAGCTGATCAGGGACCGAAACAACTTCCAAGGCATTTATAAAAGCAAATGAATTCTGTGAAGGACTGAATGTGATGGCAAGGCTACTGGATGTTACATTAACAGAAAATTCCTTGACCATAAGAGATTGAACACTGAAACTACTGAGAAGAACATGGTTGTCCGTCGAAACATCGAAATCCGCCATACTCATATTGTAACTAGCATGAACAAATGGATAGAAATAAAAGCGAATCCAGTGTCTTCCACGCCGGCTGATTGAAAATGTGTACTTTGAAACACCAGTAAAGATTCTTGCCGTTTGATAGAGTGACGAATCATCATCAGAGGTGACGGATCTTGAGGTGTTTCCAAGAACATTCTCAGGGGAAGAAAGGAGCTTTGAGGCTAACTTATCAGCCATGAAAATTCGATCTCCCACTGTAGTATTAGTAGGTGATCCACAATTAATAAGGTAATTGTCTGCAGGTGTAAACCCTCTAGCAAACAATGTTAAACACAAGATTGAAGAAAGCCAGAACAGAACTTCAAATACTTTACAACTCATTTTCAAAATCCAGAAATTAAATCCAGGGATCTTAGAGAAACAACTAAAGATTAATGGCAAAACATAACAGAAATTAGGAACCAATTAAGAGAACTGAATAAACAAAGCAGCTAAAATGAACCAAAAGAAACATCAATAGAACTGAATCGAGAAAGAAAAGATGGAACCTTTGAACTCCAAGAGAGAGAAAAAAAAATAAAATATTTTAAGCAACTATATTGGAATCTGACAGAGTTCCAATTGGAGTTCAAATTACAGATAAAAACTGCACAAATCTCGCAAGGCACAAGCTGGTTTGAACTAGGTGACAACCTTATACATTGACATATTCCTAGATATTTTTTTATTGTCGTTTCATGTTCTTAAATAATAATAATAATAAATGAATGAGAAACCAAAATGAATAAATAAACAAAAAATTAACTGTCAAAAGGTGGTGAAAACAGAAATGAAAATTAGCAGAACAAATAAGAAAAAAAAGCCAACTTTTTAGATTCCAATTTCAAGTTTGGTAAATCAATGTTGGATAAAAGTTATTCTTTTTCTGTTATACGCAAAAATATAATGAATACAAAGTTTTTTTTTTTGGTCAACAGATAAGGGCTACTTTAAAGCTTGAAAATTTATGGAGTGGTTGCTTTTTGTTCCTGGCTCTAATGGTGGTGGGTAAAATTAAATAATAAATCTTATAAAATAAAATAATTCATTATATCATATGAGTGTAATTCTTTTCAAAATTACACGTATTTTAAACATAGATGATTGCATTATACGTGCACACCATTTATGGAACGAATAATAATTTATTAATCTGGGGTTAAATAAAAAAATTGCAAAGGAGGTTGTTGATAGGCTGGCCGGTGACAGATGGACCAATTTATGTTAAACATTAAATACTTAATAGTTAATTAATGACGTTCAGGCAGACATGTGCCCAGCAAACTGACTAATCCACCAACTTATGCTCCTTTCTATAAAACTATATTGTAATCAAATATTACATGCATAAACGATTGAACTAAATCAAATAAACATATCAATACATATATAATTTTGAAACTTGATGTAAAATTAAAGCTAAGTATAAGATATCCATTTTTCTGATAAATCAAAGCTTTTTGGCAACAAGTTACATATATAGAGAGATGCAAAAGAAAGATATAGATAAAAAATATCAGCAAATGGCATATGTATTTTGGTGAATGTGGCTTAAAACAGGTAAAATCCAATAAGAAAAACTAAAAATATAAGTGACCACCCAGGTAGTTTACCCTTAAAATTAAGGGTAAACTACAAAAATTGTCACTTTCATTCGAGTTTTATAATTATTGTTTTCATTGAATTAAAAAAACATAAGATTTGGTCACTTTCGTTCCGTTCTAATTAAGATGTGGTCACTGAAGGTTAACAATAGTTAAACCTTTAACGGTTTACTGACGTGGCACAATAAATATATAAAATTCTTATTATATCATTTCAGCGTAAATAATATGCGGATTAAGTTTTGGTCACTTTCCTTTCATATTTGTACACTTTAACTCAATTTAAAAAAACATAAGTTTTGGTCACTTAGACGTTGAATGCCGTTAGTTGGATGATGTGATCCGTTAGTAAAATGATTTAATTTTTATCTTAACCCCTACACTTTAGACAAAATATTGATTATGTGTCTTTTTGTAAATTCAAATTAGTTTAGTGATAACATTTCAATTTATTCATTTTTAATAGGTTTTCTTCCCTACCCCATTGTTGTTTATCTTCTCACTACTTCATCTTCCGACATCTCTGCTTCATTGCTCCATTTGCCTTCTTTCAAGGACACGTGCTGTATTTCAAGAAAAATGAAAGATTTAAAACTTTCTGTAACAAATAATATCACCACAAGTTCAGAGAAAAAAAATGAGAGGGTGGACATATATAGATAAAATGAAGTTGAATAATCTCAATTATACCAACTAAAATTCAATTTCTAAAGATTGAGATTGCAGAATGACTAATCCAACAAAGAACAAGAAGACAAATCAAATAACCAAATAACCGGATATCACTCTTCGTGGTAATTTTCCCTTGAGAAAACGCCTCCGATGAAACATAATCAATGGATCCAAACAACCCAGTAATTGGATCCATGAATTCATTCACTGAATTTAATCCAAAATCTATGATCTTTAACGTTAAACCTTTGTTTTTGCTCAAGAACAAGCAATTTTCCAATTCAAGATCCCTATGAATCATTGTTAACTCCTACGGCTTGCGTGATTTGCCACACCACTACCATCGCACCGACCTTCGAGTACCTCACTTTCGCGATGCCCCGATCAAACAACTCATCACCATAGTAGAGCTTCAGTACTAAGTGATTGTCGATTTGATTTTTTTTAAACGTCGTGGAGATTGATCACGTTCGAATGCGACGAAACATTATTGACGATCTTTCGTATCATGGGGATTTCGTTGGTCAACAACACATCGGAGATAGAAATCTGGTATTGTGAAATCGATAATGTCGCCATTGATCTTAATTACTTCTTTTTATATATTTTATTACAATTGATAACTCGCCTAATTTGACTTCAAATAATTAAAACTAATAATTAGAAACAAGAAAGACTATTGCAATGGAGCAGAGATGTCTCAAGAAGAAGCATAGAGAGGATGAGCAATATCGAGGGTTGGGGAGGAAAAATATTAAAAATGAGTAAATTGAAATGTTGTCCCTAAACTAATTTACATTTACAAAAAGACTCATAGTCATTATTTTGTCTAAAGTTTACGAGTTAAAATAAAAAATTAAACCATTTTACTAGTCACGTCATCAAACTAACGACATTTAATGTCCAAGTGACCAAAACTTAATAAAACGATAATGTAATACACCAAAACTTAATAAAACAATAACGTAAGTGACTAAAACTTATGTTTTTTTAATTTGGTGAGTAAAAGTGTACAAATTTGAAAGGAAAGTGACCAAAACTTAATCCACGTATTATCTACGTGAAAATAATGTAATTTTAATTTTATATATTTACCGTGCCATGTCAACAAACCATTACAGATTTAACGGATATTAACCTTCAATGACCACATCTTAATTAAAATGAAACAAATGTGATCAACTCCTATACTTTTTTTAATTCGGTGAGAAAAAATTATAAAACTCAAACAAATGTGATAATTTTGTAGTTTACACTAAAATTAATATGATGGGCTTTAAAGGAGGCTCAAAAAATTTGGATTGGGCCGACTTTTACCGAAGGCAAAACATTATCCGTCCTTATTAACATATCATCAATCACGACAGCCTTTTTTTCCCCCTCCCTGCTCACCCATCTCTTTTTGGCTTCCTTTTTCACTCATTCGATTCAGGGCAAACTCAGATAAACTGGACCCAAGCAAAAACGCAACAACTCGCTTTTTGACTCAGCTCGCCGAAAATTAGAGAAAATTAAAGATCTCTCTCGCTCGTTGGTCTACCTTTCAGGTTCTTTTCACTATTTACTGGGTTTCGATCTTGACTTTTCTGAGTTCGTTCTCCAATCGCACAGTTTTTTTTCTGAAATTCGATCTTATGTTTTTTTTTCTTGCATGTATAGTTTTAAGGATTTTATGAGGATAGTAGACTCTATGTTCTATGTTTCTGTTTGGGTACCGAGAAACCTTGGAAAATGAGGGGAGACGGTCGATTAGCTCAACTGAACTGACCTGAATAGTAGTGTATTTTCCCATTCATTTCTTTTATAATTATTGAAAACATAGTTCATGGAAACGAAATTTATAGCTCCACAGAGAATCTTCGGTATATAGTTGTCTTTCCCTTTCTCTTCGTTTCCTCTTTAATGAAATACGGAAGATTAGTTTGTTTAAGATGATACTGAATCAGTTACTCTGATTATTTCTGTTTTTCTTTTGCTCTCGTCTTTTAGCCTAAAATCTTTTGCATTATTATGGCTGGTGCGAATTTGGTTTTGTTTTATTGGTGTTTTTTAGATGGTTTGTCAAGGGATTGTAGTCTTTTCTACTTTGCAAAATTTCCATAATTTGAATACTGTGAAATGGTTTCGAGGCCCAAAGTTTTTGAATTAATTCCATAGGGTTTTCCCCCGCTTTTAGAACTTCATAAATAGAGAGACATGCCGCATTTTAATATTTTTCTTGATTTTTATGTTCCGGTTATCATTTAATTTGAGAAAATACGGTGTGCAATCATTAATTGGAAGTGGAAAATGGGATGTGGAAAAAGATAGTAGCATGTAGCGAAATGCGATGTTGATAAGCTTAGGTGGACATCATTTTCTTGGTGCCATTTATTGGAAGTGACTGGAAATAAGTTTTAGTTTATTGTTGTTCAGCATGTGTGAAGTATTTTGGGTCTGTTTTACTAATATATTTGGATTTGGTTCAGCATCTCTTGCCTTTCTGGGGTTAGCTTCTCACAATTTATTTTGTCCTTTTCAGGCTATAAATACTGTTGCAGTTTCTCAAATCTGGTTTGCTTGTTAACGAGGAATGGTTCTTTGCATGACCTGTTGACACTTATAAAATGTCGGGGTTACTAAATGTATTATTACTTAAACTGGAAACAATTTATTTGGTGTTGCAATCTTTTTTGAACATCAATCTTGTTTACGGACTTCCCTTTTTTAATTTATCTAAATGAAGTATGTATCTTCTATAGGTCCATTTAGTTGTTTTAGCAGATGATAATCTGATCTATATTTTCGTAGATTGTAGACGCAACATATTGGATTCTGTTGCCTCTATTTTTGTGCATATGTGTATGTGCTTGCCCATATCAATATCTTCTTGCATACTGCTTTTAGGAACCTTGAGTACACCTATTGATTATAGGTCAATGATGCTCCACTAAATGTCAATTGGTTCAAAATATTAGTAATTATGTGTCATTAATGATGGAATGTTTGGAAATATTCTTCATTTTATTGTCTAATGTCTTTCTAATTGAAACTTAAAATCAAATTTGGATGCGTCACATGATTCATGGCTGTTGTCCGTATTCTTTTCCTGTTTGATTAATGTTTTAATTTTTGTATTACATGTCTTTATATTAACTGGAAATTATAATGTGCATCTGGTTTTTATAAAAAAAATTAATGTGCATCTGGTTGCAGTCTTCTATCAACGGATCAGCATCAAATATTCCAGACAGTAGTGGACGCGCTTTTGCAACATCTTTCTCTGGTCGGTCTGTTGCAGCCTCTCCTGTTTTCCATCACGCTGGTGGGTAGATTTTACTAGATTTCCACAAAACTATGTTCTTTGAAACTCATGCAATTGTATTGCTTGTTTTGCAGGCAACATTCAGGGCTTGCATAATATTCATGGTAGCTTTAATGTTCCCAACATGCCTGGTACACTCGCATCAAGAAACTCAGCATTAAGTAATGTTCCAACTGTTGGGGTCCAACAGCCTACTGGGAGCCTATCTGGTGGAAGATTTGCATCAAATAATCTTCCTGTCACTCTATCTCAGGTGCTTATAGTATTCCCATCATATTGTGATTTGACTTTCTATGGTTGCTGCAGAGGAAGTTGTTTATGTTTCCTTCACCCTTCATGCATGTCTTTGGGACAAAAACAAATAAAAATTATAATTAATAGGAAGAAATAAAATCTTACATTCTTGTAACAATTACTGCATTTTCTTATGGATGCCATTTTACAGCTATCTCTTGGCAGCTCCCATGGACATTCAGGAGTAACAAATAGAGGAGGTATTAGTGTTGTAGGAAATCCTGGATTTAGTAGTAACACAAATGGAGTTGGCGGTTCTATACCTGGGGTTCTCCCTTCCTCTGCTGCAATTGGTAACCGTAATGCTGCCCCAGGATTGGGAGTATCCCCAATCTTGGGAAATGCAGGTCCTAGGATAACGAGTTCTTTAGGAAACATGGTTGGCGGGGGCAACATTGGGAGGAGTATAAGCTCTGCTGGTGGATTATCTGTACCTGGTCTTGCATCTCGTCTGAATTTAAGTGCCAATAGTGGATCTGGAAGTTTAAGTGTGCAGGGACAGAATCGGTTGATGAGTGGTGTGCTTCCTCAGGGTATGTTACCTTGAACGATCACCCCTGGATTTTGTTGTTTGCTAGCTATTGTCGCCCTTGGGTACAAATGAATATGATGACCAGAATTTTTGGTTAATTTACCACCTCTCATGCTCTTTTTAGTTTTTACTGGTCATTTCCAATTATTAGATTTAGTTTGATTCCTATTCTTTGTTGATCCTGAATACATGTTTTATAATTATGGAATGTTAACTTTTATATGATAGAAAATGCATTTTGTAGATTTACTAATGTAGCTGTAGTTGTTCACATGAGTGACATTTTTTATATTCAGGATCTCAGATGATTTCAATGTTAGGCAATTCTTATCCTACTGCTGGGGGTCCTCTTTCCCAGAGCCATGTCCAAGCTGTGAACAATCTTAGCTCCATGGGAATGTTGAATGATGTGAACACAAATGACAATTCTCCTTTTGACATAAATAATGATTTCCCTCAGCTGACAAGTCGTCCTAGTTCTGCTGGAGGTTCTCAAGGACAATTGGGTAACAGAAGGAAGAGACTTTCTGATTTTTCGTTTGTCTTTTTTTTCCTGCTGCTGAAGTCCTAATATTTCAAGTTAGACTTGCAGGTTCATTGCGAAAACAAGGTCTTAGTCCCATTGTTCAACAAAACCAAGAATTTAGCATTCAAAATGAAGATTTCCCTGCTTTACCAGGATTTAAAGGTGCACAAATATTCTTTGGTGTGGTTTTGATTTAATGCATAGTACTTTCTGGTTAACAAAAATAAATGCATTTCTTTCACTTTTTAAATCCAGCTTTAAGTTTTATATGTACATAACTTGATCTTTCTAGTTTCTAGTATATTTTGTCTCTGAAATTTTTGCATGGTTCTTTGCATTTAATTTCTTCATTCTTGTGATGCTGTTTTTTTAAACCTTTAATTATGATCCTTACCATATTATTAGATATTGTACAGGTGGTAATGGTGATTATGCAATGGATATGCACCAGAAAGAACAACTTCATGACAATACCATGTTGATGATGCAATCTCAACACTTTTCTGTGAGTTACATTTACAAAATTGAGGATTTATGGTTTATTTTATTCTTCATATGCTCTATTTACCTTGAGTTATTTATTTCCTTATTTTTCTCTAGAAAAAGTATATTTTGTCATCTTCATGATGTATGCATTTTGAGACTTTATCTAATACTTTTGTGCAATTTGCATAGATGGGGAGATCTGCAGGATTTAACTTGGGTGGATCGTATTCATCCCATCGCCCACAGCAGCAACATGCTCCATCGGCCAGTAGTAGTGTTACCTCCTTTTCACCTGTAAACAACCAAGATCTTCTCCATTTGCATGGCTCAGATATTTTCCCATCTTCACATTCGAGCTACCACTCACAGGTATGGTAATCTGGTGCTGTAAATGGTTGCATGCAAATTTAACCAAGTGGTTATCATGAGGTAGAAGAATATATATAGATCTCTATGGATTGTATCTTTCTCTAATGGTACTTGGGAGAAGAGATCCATTACTAATTTGAAAATCCATATTTTAGTGTTTTAGCATCTGTATTGAATTGAGATTCACTGTTGGTCAAACTGGAAGAATGTGAAATTTGCCCTTTCTTTTTTTCTTATTACAGCATGTGAAAAGAAGTATAGATTGAAAGTTGAAGAAATTGGTTTGACTTCCTTAGGATGGACATAATTCATTCATTTGATTTCTGCATAAATGTTTTCTTATTCGATAGATGGTAGAATGACTTTTAACATTTTCTTTCATCTTTCTTTCAGACCAGTGGACCACCCGGGATTGGGCTAAGAACTCTAAATTCATCAAATACGGTTTCTGGTATGGGTTATGACCAACTCATCCATCAATATCAGCAACACCAAAACCAGTCGCAGTTTCGTCTTCCACAGATGTCACCTTTGAATCAGTCATTTAGGGAACCCGGTCTGAAATCAATGCAGGCTACGCACTCTAATCCCGACCCATTTGGGTTACTTGGTTTGCTAAGTGTAATAAAGATGACTGATCCTGATCTGACTTCCCTTGCTCTTGGAATTGATCTGACAACACTTGTGTTAAATTTGAATTCATCGGAAAATCTTCACAAGACTTTTGGTTCTCCATGGTCTGATGAACCAGCTAAGGGTGACCCAGAGTTCACTGTGCCACAATGTTATTATGCTAAGCAACCACCCGCTTTACATGTAAGTTTTCACTTTTGTATTTTGGTTACTCCTTAATGCAATTTTCTCAATTAGTGTATTGCCTCTATTTCGAAACTCTGATTTCCTTCTATGCACGCAGCAAGGTTATTTTTCAAAGTTCACAGTGGACACATTATTCTATATATTTTACAGGTGTTTATTTTAACATTCGCGGCCTCTCTATCAGTCTATTGTTTAATTTAAGATTGTATTTTAGTTATCTGAACTCTGTTTCTTTTACAGCATGCCAAAAGACGAAGCTCAGTTATATGCTGCAAATGAACTGTAAGCTCTCAACTGAACGAATTGTGTGGGAATCTTTATGCATTTTCTTTTTTCCAGCCCTCATTTTAACACCTCTTATTGGCAGTTATAATAGAGGCTGGTTTTACCACAAGGAGCACCGAATGTGGTTCATAAGGGTTCCCAATGTTGAGCCACTAGTGAAGACAACCACATATGAGAGGGGTTCTTACCACTGTTTCGATCCGAAATCATTTGAAACAATCCGCAAGGTCAGAACTACAATATTCATAATTCATTACAATGCTGCTTTTTTGTTTTTTTACTGTTATTCATGAGTCTAGTTGCTGAATGCTGACTATAAATTTAACTGCAGGATAATTTTGTTGTCCATTACGAGTATGTGGAAAAGAGACCAGCTTTACCTCAACATTAACAAGGTGCTTTTTTTTCTTCTTCTCCTCATAAAGCTGAAGTATGTATTTTGTAACTCATCCATTAGGACATCAGTTTTCAGCATTTAGCGAGTTTGTTTCTGTCGATTGGATTGCGATGACCGGTTGTTTGACCTTTTTTATGTTAAAGGTGTATGTAATGAATAAAAGTAATTGAAGAGAACTTCAGTGAAGTAGTTGCAGGTGATACTGATTTTAAGATGATGCCTTTACAAATTTGTTTGCATTGTAATAGTATCATTAATGCCATCCATTCTAGTAAAGACTAGCCATTCTATAAGAATGTGGATGGAGTTACCAAGTCTTAAATTATATATATAAATGCAAAATATTTCAAATGCAGTATGTCCAAAACATAAACACAATTTAATTAGTTACTCTTGGATTCTATAAGAATGTGGGATTTAAGAACTATTCGTAGGCAGCCTGTTTAAAGCTTTTTCCCGTCTAAATATCATTTAAGATTCTGTTTGTACTATTGGTTCTGGGACGGACGACCCAGCCCCGTCCGTTGGCTCACCAATGTACGCCACCGTTTTGCCGAATCGAGAGAAGAAGCCGACATCGAAACCCCCTCGTCGCTTTATTTTTTCTGAAATCTGGCCTCCTTGCTCATTGTTCGCCTCACCTCCACACCGCCACCATAGTCATGTTCCCCAGCCTATTCCGCTTAAAACCCGACCATTGGGTCGCGTCAACGTCGTCAGTTTCGTCGATCACCGGTGTGGGTAAGTGTTTCAGCCCTTTTCTTTATTTCCAATGGATTTTGGGTTGATGTTGGTTAATAATTTGATTGCAATTGGGTAATTCAAGCTGTAGGAGTAATCAGCCGACCACCTCGAGCTCGTCGCCACGCGCCTCCGCGTGCGCGTGGGCTTGTTCTGCCTGCCCTGGAAACCTTCTAAAATGGCTTGATTGGCCTGAACCAGCCCAACCCGACTTGAACCGAGTCAACCCGACCCGACTTGTTGACTTTGACCCAACCCGTTGACTTTAACCTGACCTGTTGACTGGTCTGATCGTTGACTTTGACCAAAAAAGTTAAAATTTCCGAAAAGTCCTATTTTATGTTTTTTGACGTCCTGAGTCTGAATCTAAAGTTTGTTTTACCAAATTCGCACACGGTAAGTTGTTTTTCAATGTTTTATCTTCAGATTCAAGTTGGTTTCTCAATTAAGTTTAGTTTCTGACGTAAATTCGGTTGCTTTATATCCGAGAAATTATTGGACGTTGAATTCAAGTTTGAGAGTGATCGAATGAGGATTAAATGTTTGGTCGGTTGAGCACAAAAATCTATCAATCTCAGGACTAGTAAATCTAAGTTGTATAAGACTCAGACGGTTCGTAAAAGAAAGTGGTAGACCGATCAGAAACAAATCTAAGTTCAATGATTTAATTAGTAAATCTATCAATCTCATGACTAGTAAATTCTGATTAATCTCATTAAAGGTTAAATGTCGAAAATACTTGGATAAAAAACTATGAAAATACTTGTATGATGTAAAAGATAAGGATTTTCCCAGATAGTGAAAATAATCATGTTAATCGATCATGATTTTTGAGATGGTAAAAGACTTAAAATTTCTAATTCTTGAGCGAACACACGACTACTAAATTACCGAAAGTATCTTACATGTCTGAATTACTCGAAATGACAAAGTTGAACTGAATGGAAGTACTGTACATATTCGAATTGTTAAAACGATAGAATTACTCTGGAAACTCTAAAGTGACCGGGATAAACTTGAATATGAATTGATTTAAGTACTCCAATGACCTTGAATTAAGCAAATAACTTGTATAAGTCTGGAAACACTGATGCTCTTATATGTTATACCGTTCATAAGGGTTTTGAACCACGAATCAAGCACATTCAATATTTCCTGATATCGTTGCAATTCCGAATTGGAATAAAGATCATTGGAATATTTGTTCGTCTCCCTAAGATCCATTTAACGATGATTCTGAAGATGATCAATTCGATAAGAATTGCTTGTATTAAAAAGTGAATACTCTTGGAAGTGCAACGATTTGGCCGGTTGACAGGTATCAGTGTTGGGATTTGTTCAGTTAGAGTTAACTCGATATTCTGATAGATCGACACAAATCTTGAATGCCCTGTGTAACACCCCCAACCCGTATCCCAACCCGGATACGAGTTAAAGATATTACATTGACTTTTAAAACACAACTCATTACAAATAATAGTAAAATACTTGAACTTATATTACGAAAAATACAATAATATACATATGGTAATATAAGTGTACCAAAATATTCAGAGCATGCACAACTTAACTCTTTTTAATTACATGCCAACATCCATTTTCATAACAAAATGACCTACTGATTAAGTTGCTTCTGATCTGATAGTTGCAGGAGTAATGTTGTCCAGCTGCTTAACCTCGATCGTCTACTTTATCGGATCCTACGTGTGAAACACTCACACGCTAAGTCATCGACTTAGTGAGGCAATATAATAATAATATCAATAAATATAAAATAATTACCAAAATGAGATGGGTTGCAATAATAAGATGTATGTAAACAATGCAATAACCAAAACCATGTTTCTTACACATATACTTATCAAATTCACATTCATAAGTTCGCCTTAGTAAGTTCATTAGCCCATGGTACCATACAGAGAACCTAAGGTATGTGAGTATTGTGAGGTTGTGCACTATGCTGTCACCACAGCTCGCATAATTGCACCTAAGTGCCACTTAGAATTGCACCGGAGTGCCGCGTAGAATTTCACCGGAGTGCCATATAATAATGTCCATAAGAACCACATATCATTCCTTAAGAATCATATACATATGCCAATGATCAAGTATGTGTCTCACCAGACCTCACACATGTTCCAAAGAATACATATATGTCCCGAAGGACCAAATATCAGTCCTTAAGAATCATATACATATACCAAGGATCAAGTAGGCGTCTCACCAGACCTCACACATGTTCCAAAGAATACATATATGTCCCGAAGGACCACATAGACCCTCTACCCTTGGCATGCCAACTATACCTATAGTTCTCATTTACATAACATGGGCTTTCATAATTTATCTAATTTATATCACGTAGACATATTATTTCCATACCTTTATCATATAACTCATATAACTTTTTCTTTCATATTCATGTCCCATAATGCATATGATATGGATTCATGTCATATATCATCATATGAACTACGATCATGTATCAAAATATTGAATCTAGACTTATCACAAGTTTAGAACTGAATAAAATACATATTCATGCTATGTATATGCACTCACCTAGATTTCTTTATCTTTCCCTCGATTGATCCTACTTGTCGATGGTTCCGGAACTCGATTAGGCTCAATATCTACATAAGCAAAATTTTCAAGATGATTATCAGATGCCTAAGTCTTGAAATTAACCTCTAATAGCCTACCAATTTAAGGAATTGATAGTTTAGTCTCTCTTCTTTCTTTTCTTTTTTTTTATTATGGGGGAATCGGTTCCCTCCTGGGGGTATCGATTCCCCTCTAGCGTTCTGGAAATTCATATTCGTTTGAGGGGGTATCGATTCCCCTTGAATGGGTGTCGATTCCCCTAGCCCAGAAATCCTATTTTGAGCTCGAAATTCACTTCATTTCAGCTTAAACCTTCATATTTTACTTCCCTTAATATTCCTAACTTCCATACACATATTTAAACTCATTTCTATTCCATAATCACTTCTTTAAACCCAAAATTCCATCATTTACATGGCATTCAAGAATCACACTAAATTTTCAAGGTGTTCTAATTCCAATTCTAACACTTCATATCCCTTAATTAACTTGATGACAAGTCAAATCTCACTTCCAATTCTTATTATGAACTCTAATCTAAGATTTCATTTTTCTACTTACTTTCTTTAATTCTTCATATACTTCTCATCTTGAGGTTTTAAAACAATTTAAACTTCCTTTAAGCTTAACTATTGCCTAATGGTCATGAATCAACCATAAATTCATCAAGAAATTCACTAACAAGAGAATCTTACCTTAGCTTGGGTCTCACGTATGAAGAAGAAGAAGAAAGAAGAAGATGACTCTAGAAGCTTGTTTTTAATTTCCTATACATCCACTTGGTTAATATAATACTAACCCCAATAATTATATTGCTATAAAAATACCATTTTGTCCTTCTAATCTTCATTCTTTATAATTCAATCCTACACAAAATAACTCAAATAAGTCATTGAACTCTTCCATCATTCTACTTAAATCACCAAATGCTGAAACTTTACAAATTAATCACTAACCCGGCATGGAGGATGTTACAAATCTCCCTCCCTTAAGAAAATTCGTCCTCGAATTTTCAATAAGAAAAGAGATGGGGATACTGATTCCTCATATCCTCCTCATGCTCCCATGTTGCTTTCTCTACTTTGTGATTCTTCCATAAAACTTTAACCAATGGGATAGTCTTGTTCCTCAATTGCTTAACCTCATGAGCTAAAATTTGAATTGGTTCTTCCTCATAAGTCAAATCCGGTTATACCTCGATCTCTTCTGGGTTTACGATATGGGAGGGATCCGATCGATATCTCCGAAGCATTGAGACATGGAATACATTGTGAATCTTTTCCATTTCTGGTGGTAAAGTCAATTGGTATGCTACGGGTCCCACTCTTTTTACAATCTCATATGGTCCAATAAACCGGGGACTTAACTTTCCTTTCCGACTAAACCTCAACACATTCTTCCATGGAGATACCTTTAAAAACACTTTATCCCCAACTTCAAATTCAATCTCCTTTCTTTTAAGACCAGAATAGGACTTTTGTCGATCAGAGGCCACTTTGAGGTTATGCTGAATTTCTCGAACTTTCTGTTCTACATCTTGAATTAAATCCGGACCAAGAACACTTCGATTTTTGAGTTCATACCAATTTAATGGAGTACGACATTTTCTTCCATATAATGCTTCATATGGGGCCATCTTTATACTAGACTGATAACTATTGTTGTAAGCGAACTCTGCCAGCGGTAAATACTTTTCCCATGATCCTTTGAATTCCATTACGCATGCTCTCAACATATCTTCCAATATCTGAATAGTTCTCTCTGATTGCCCATCAGTCTGAGGATGAAAAGCCGTACTAAAGTTTAAACGAGTCCCTAACGCTCCATGCAAAGATTTCCAGAATCTAGAAGTGAATCGAGGGTCTCGATTAGAGACTATGGAAACAGGCACTCCATGCAATCTAATAACTTCTCTAATATACAGCTCTGCATAATTTTCCATAGAGAAATCCGTTCTAACCGGAAGGAAATGCGCTGACTTAGTTAATCGATCAACAATTACCCATATTGATTCTCTTTTGTTCGGAGTCAAGGGTATCCCCGAAACAAAATCCATCGTAACATTTTCCCATTTTCATTGAGGAATGAAAAGCGGTTGTAATAATCCTGACGGAACTTGATGCTCAGCTTTGACTTGTTGACATATCAAACACTTAGACACAAATTCGGTGATGCTTCGTTTCATCCCTGACCACCAAAATCGATCCTTCAAATCCATATATATCTTGGTTCCACCCGGGTGCATCGTTAACGGACTGCAATGAGCCTCTGTTAATATTTCTTTCTTCAAGTCATCATTGTCGGGTATTACAATTCTTCCTTTACAATATAGATTTCCATCTGACTTAATCTCAAAGTCTTTAATCTCTTTGCTCTTTACTTGCTCAATTCTTTTCAAACACGTTTCATCTTTACTTTGCAATTCTCCTATTCGTTCCAACCATGCTGGTTTAAGGGTTAACTCTGCACAAAGACCACCATCTCCCGTTAAAGATAATCTTGCATCCATAGCTCGTAAAGCTGCAAACGTCTTTCTACTCAAAGCATCTACTATCACGTTAATTTTTCCGGGATGATAGTCAATTATCACATCATAATCTTTTAAGAACTCTACCCATCTACGTTGCCTCAAATTCAACTCTTTTTGAGTCATCAGGTACTTCAGGCTCTTATGATCCGTATATAAGTAACAACGCTCCCTATAAAGATAATGACGCCAAATCCTGAGAGCGAATGCTACAGCAGCCATTTCTAAATCATGAGTGGGGTAATTCTTTTCATGTGGTTTCAATTGTCTCGATGCATACGCTACCACCTTCCTTTCTTGCATTAATACACACCCCAATCCGTTATGGGATGCGTCACTGTATACTACAAAATTCTTGCCAGATTCCGGTTGAACCAATATCGGAGTTTCCGTCAGAATTCTCTTTAAAGCTTCAAAACTTTCTTGACATTCAGAAGTCCAAACAAACGGTACATTCTTTCTCATCATCTTTGTTAAAGGCAGCACTATCATCGAAAAATTCTTAACGAATCTTCGATAATACCCGGCAAGTCCAAGGAAACTCTGAACTTCAGATACATTCTTTGTAACTTCCCAGTCCATTATAGCTTTAACCTTCTAAGGGTCTACTCTAATCCCAACTGCCGAGATCACATGCCCCAAGAAATTACTTCGTTTAGCCAAAATTCACATTTGGACAATTTCGCATAGAGATTTTTATCCCAGAGAATTTGCAAAACTAGCCTCAGATGTGCGCTGTGCTCTTCAATGGACTTCGAGTAAACCAGTATGTCATCAATAAAGACAACAACAAACTGGTCCAAATAGGGCTGAAAAATCCTGTTCATGTGATCCATGAAAGCAGCTGGTGCATTCGTTACTCCGAATGGCATTACGATGAATTCATAATGATCATATCTCGTTCTGAAAGCCGTCTTCGGAATATCTTTCTCCTGAATCTTCAATTGATGATAACCCGAACGTAGATCGATCTTCGAAAATACCGAAACTCCTTTTAGTTGATCAAACAAGTCATCAATGCGTGGAAGGGGATACTTGTTCTTGATGGTCACCTTATTAAGCTGTCGATAATCAATACAGAGACGCATTGATCCATCATTCTTCTTAACAAATAACACCGGAGCTCCCCAAGGTGACACACTTGGTCGAATAAATCCCTTTCCTAACAACTCTTGTAATTCATTCTTTAACTCTTGCAATTCTTTCGGAGCCATCCGATAAGGTGCCATTGCAATTGGAGCGGTTCCTGACATTACTTCAATTTGAAATTCTACCTCTCTATCTGGAGGTAATCCTGGCAACTCAGCCGGGAAAACTTCAGGGAACTCTTGAACTATTGGAATCTCCTCTAGCCCTTTCTCTATAGCTCTTAAATCTATCACATTTGCAAGAAATCCTTGACATCCCTATAGCAATAGCTTCTTAGCTGACATTACTGACATTGCATTTGCTAAGGGATTAAACTTTTCACTGCTCACACTTATCTCTGTTCCTCTTGGACTTTTCAGGGTTACCTTTTTCAATCTGCAATTAACATCTCCATAGTAACGGAACAACCAATCCATTCTCAGAATCACTTCAAACTCGTCAAAGGGTAATTCCATCAGATTAGCAGGGAATTCAATTCCCTGAACCTTTATGGGACACCCCTTACAGACTTTATTCACCCGAGCACTATGGCCTAACGGAGTTGTTACTATAATCTCATTACTCGTAGCTTCTAAGGGAATCCTCAATTCCTTTATTAACTTACTTGTAATATAAGAATAATTAGAACCCGAATCAATCAGTGCCAATACTAATTTATCATACAACTAAAAAGTACCTGCTATAATATCAGGGTCATCACGGTCTTCACTTGTCTTTAGATTGTACACCCGTGCGGTTGATCGAACTTCAGGTTGAGCAGAGAATTTAGACGGGTTCCTTCCTCTGCCTCTTCCTCGTCCTCTTTGTGAGGAAGAACCAACTCTTTCAGATGGTGCAGGCTCACCAACTATCAATGGACAATCCCGGATAAAATGTCAGGCATCTCCGCATCAAAAACAAGTCCCAGCAGCCATCCGACTAGCCCCAGAATGATTTTTCCCACAGTGCTGACACTGTCTCGCTTGACTCGGAGTAGATCTCCCAGCACCAGATCCCACTGACTGCGTCTGTCTAGGTCTTGCCTGACTTGTTCCCCTAGCAGACGATGCAACTGATTCTGATCTAGCTTGTGATCGAAATTGTGAGTCTCTTCCTCTTTTTGATAGTACTAAGCTAGAAGAAGCACCCGTTCTCTTTGATGTCTGAACTCTAAAATCCCCGAATCTCTCATTCTGAGCTCTTTCAAGATTCTTGGCACGATTGATCACCTCTTGGAACGAGGACAAATTCAATACTATCAGCATCTCTTTCAATCTAGGGCGTAAACCCTCCACAAACCATTCACAAGCCTCTTTTTCAGTAGGCACAAGCTCGGATGCAAACCTACTCAACTTGTTGAACTCACATTCATACTCATATACAGAGCGGTTCATCTGTTTCAAATTCAAAAACTCCTGCTTCATCTGTCGAATAAATTGATCTCCAATGTACTTGTTTTTAAATTCATCTAAGAATAAAGACCAAGTCAATTGGTCACTGGGCATCCTCATTGTGACGTTCGTCCACTATATTCTCGCCTGACCCCTCAACAACGAGACAGCTCCATCTAACTTCTCCACTTCAGAACAGTGGAGACCATCCAATATGATTTTTAAATCATTTAACCAAAGATCTGTCGCAACCGGACCTTCTTAGGTTTCTCCCTTAAATTTGGGAGCTCCTAAACCTCTCAACTCTTTTGCTACATTCATCATTTGAGTTGGTGGAGCAGGAGGTTGAAGACGCGTTAGAATAGCGTCTAACGTTCTGAAGAACATATCTTGATCTTGCACATGCACTCCTTGAGATGCTTGTTCTTCACCTTGCCTGGCCAGGGCAGGTGAATTACTGCTTTCAGCAGGCCTATCTTCTCCCGCTTCACTTCGGGAGCTATTATGTCCGGACATCTAATAAGAATAAACACATTGTTCTATTAGCAAAACAACATACTCATACTATACCAGATCATAAGTTCTCACTATTTGTTGGTATGTATTCCATTTAAAGACAATAGACTCTGGTTTATGCCTAGAATCGGCTAAACCATAGCTATGATACCATTAAATGTAACACCCCCAACCCGTATCCAAACCCGGATACGAGTCAGAGATATTACATTGACTTTTAAAACACAACTCATTACAAATAATAGTAAAATACTTGAACTTATATTACGAAAAATACAATAATATACATATGATAATATAAGTTTACCAAAATATTCAGAGCATACACAACTTAACTATTTAATTACATGCCAACATCCATTTTCATAACAAAATGACCTACTGATTAAGTTGCTTCTGATCTGATAGTTGCAAGAGTAATGTTGTCCAGCTGCTTAACCTCGATCGTCTACTTTATCAGATCCTACGTGTGAAACACTCACACGCTAAGTCATCGACTTAGTGAGGCAATATAATAATAATATCAATAAATATAAAGTAATTGCCAAAATGAGATGGGTTGCAGTAATAAGATGTATGTAAACAATGCAATAACCAAAACCATGTTTCTTACACATATACTTATCAAATTCACATTCATAAGTTCGTCTTAGTAAGTTCATTAGCCCATGGTACCATACAGAGAACCTAAGGTATGTGAGTATTGTGAGGTTGTGCACTATGCTGTCACCACAGCTCGTATAATTGCACCTAAGTGCCACTTAGAATTGCACCGGAGTGCCACGTAGAATTGCATCGTAGTGCCATATAATAATGTCCATAAAGACCACATATCATTCCTTAAGAATTATATACATATGCCAAGGATCAAGTATGTGTCTCACCAGACCTCACACATGTTCCAAAGAATACATATATGTCCCGAAGGACCACATATCATTCCTTAATAATCATATACATATACCAAGGATCAAGTAGGTGTCTCACCAGATCTCACACATGTTCCAAAGAATACATATATGTCCCGAAGGACAACATAGACCCTCTACCCTTGGCATGCCAACTATACCTATAGTTCTCATTTACATAACATGGGCTTTCACAATTTATCTAATTTATATCACGTAGACATATTATTTCCATACCTTTATCATGTAACTCATATAACTTTTTCTTTCATATTCATGTCCCATAATGCATATGATATGGATTCATGTCATATATCATCATATGAACTATGATCATGTATCAAAATATTGAATCTAGACTTATCACAAGTCTAGAACTGAATAAAATACATATTCATGCTATGCATATGCACTCACCTAGATTTCTTTGTCTTTCCCTCGATTGATCCTACTTGTCGATGGTTCCGGAACTCGATTAGGCTCAATATCTACATAAGCAAAATTTTTAAGATGATTATCAGATGCCTAAGTCTTGAAATTAACCTCTAATAGCCTACCAATTTAAGGAATTGATAGTTTAGTCTCTCTTCTTTCTTTTCTTTTTTTTATGGGGGAATCGGTTCCCCCTGGGGGTATCGATTCCCCTCTAGTGTTCTGGAAATTCATATTCGTTTGAGGGGGTATCGATTCCCTTTGAATGGGTATCGATTCCCTTTGAATGGGTATCGATTCCCTTAGCCCAGAAATCCTATTTTGAGCTAGAAATTCACTTCATTTCAGCTTAAACCTTCATATTTTACTTTCCTTAATATTCCTAACTTCCATACACATATTTAAACTCATTTCTATTCCATAATTACTTCTTTAAACCCAAAATTCCATCATTTACATGGCATTCAAGAATCACACTAAATTTTCAAGGTGTTCTAATTCCAATTCTAACACTTCATATCCCTTAATTAACTTGATGACAAGTCAAATCTCACTTCCAATTCTTATTATGAACTCTAATCTAATATTTCACTTTTCTACTTCCTTTCTTTAATTCTTCATATACTTCTCATCTTGAGGTTTTAAAACAATTTAAACTTCTTTTAAGCTTAACTATTGCCTAATGGTCATGAATCAACCATAAATTCATCAAGAAATTCACTAACAAGAGAATTTTACCTTAGCTTGGGTCTCACGTATTAAGAAGAAGAAAGAAGAAGATGACTCTGGAAGCTTGTTTTTAATTTCCTATACATCCACGTGGTTAATATAATACTAACCCCAATAATTATATTACTATAAAAAGCCCATTTTATCCTTCTAATCTTCATTCTTTATAATTCAATCCTACACAAAATAACTCAAATAAGTCATTGAACTCTTCCATCATTCTACTTAAATCACCAAATGCTGAAACTTTACAAATTAATCACTAACCCGGTATGGAGGATGTTACACCCTGAATCTTCGTTTCTCCCTTATTAGATCAAATCACTAAGAATTTTCCAAGAACTTAATGCACGAAATGCCTATGATTTCTTGGATAATGGAATTATTCTTGTCATATATGAAAACACAAGTACCTTTGATACAAAGAATTCTGATTACATAGTGCCTCCGTAAAATATCCGAATATTATATGATCCTGATAACTCGCGTTCTGAATAACCGATGAATCTGTTAGCTATCAAACCCTTTTATGGGGATCTCGTTTCTGAGTTTAATCATTTCACATAAGTTTCATGACTCCCTAAATGATAAATACCAATCGCCTCCGAATAATATCTGGAACATTTAGTGTGTTCCCTGATCATACATATATATTTTCTCTGATTTTAAAAGTATGTCTCTGTTATTTGAAATGCAATCTGACATCTGATTTCTACTCTAAACTTTGATATTTGTTATGATATCTGATTTCTGTTATGATCTCTGATCTCCGCTCTGATTTCTAATATCTCTATTTACTGACTGAAATTATTTTTATATGGGGTATTCTGGGACTTTGGTATGAATGAAGACTCTGGCAAGTTTAGTCACTGCTGGTAATTCCTATATAGGTTCAGCACCGACTGGTAATTCCTTATGGACCTAATGAGACTCTTGGGTGGGCTCTTGGGCCTAATAGTAAGACCTTATGGACCCTAAGGCACTCCCTTAGGGTGGCTCCTCTACTGTGTGCATTGGGTAAGTCCTTATGGGCCTGAGGGCACTCCCCTCAGGTGGGCACCTACGTTTCGGCTAGAATAAGACCTTATGGACCCAAGGTGCTCCCTTAGGTTGGCACCTACCCCCTCTGGGCCTAGGGTAAGTCCTTATGGATGCAGTTATGGAGAACTGCATATTGGCATTCGGTTGGAGGGTTTTACTATGGTTTTTAAAAATACGTTTTAAACTGCTACTGTTTTAAAAAGATCTGTACATTTTCATTGGTTTTGTGGGAACACATTAGACACCCTATTCTGATCTCTTGAACCTAGTCCTCCGAATGTTTACTCTAAACTGGAAGCTTCTTATCTTTTACTATCTGAGATATCAGTGGGACCTCAGCTCAGCATAAAATATGTAGATGTCTGAATCAATAAGGAAGTTTTATGCTTACCTATTATCTGCATATCCTTCAGCATCATTTGGTAGTTCTGTATTATTGAGCTTCCCAAAGCTCACTTTTTTACTCATTATTTCAGGTTAAAAAAATTGAACCAGTGCAACTATCGACATCAGTAAAAGGAGTTCCATTGACGTTACTTGCGAAATACGTTGCATGTGTTTAGGGGGCATGTAGGTGGTATTCTGTTTTTATTTCCGAGTCTGAAATGTGTATGATTTTAATTATGTTTGTAATATATGAATGGTTTTTCGAGCTTGTATTTTAATTATAAAGTGTTTTATGATTTTACACGTTTTTAAAGAAATTATAAATTTTTTTCGGGATTTTTACGGTGGGTTGCTCTGGTGGCCCTAATGTGACACTTCGGATCGGATCGGATCGGGTCACCCGCATTAGTCTGTGGGTGTTACAATTGTAGCCAAGAACGTCGAAGTACTGTATAGAAAGAAATAATCATTTAGTGTGAACGTTCGATCGAGTCGAGTTAAGTAAAAAAATTGAGTTATTTAAAGTGTCGAATTTTATTTTATAACTCAAATTTAATTTAATAATGGTAGCATACTTCTATATATTTTGTCCTTTATGAAAGACTGAATGCCAAAACATTATCATTTTTCCTTTTTCTTCTTCTTTCACTTAAACCTTTTCTCTCGACTCTCTTGAATGCAGATCGTTGCTCATCACACTAATTGTTCACTAGTCATCATCAACTGTCATGTCCATCTTCATCATTAAGGGTGAACGTTCGATCGAGTTGAGTCAAAAAAATTCGAATTACTCGACTTGACAAATCTTATTTTATAATTTAAATTTGATTTGAAATTTTCTTCAAGTATAAATTATAAAATCCGAATCGATTTCAGTCGAGTTTTTGAGTTAATGTTTAAATTTAATTATAAATATGTATAATATTATGATATAATTTAATTCCGACTTAAATGATTTTTTTTATAACTCTGTACAATCCATATATATATTTTTTCATATGATATATATATCATCAGACCCGAGGGTCTCGATTCAAACTTAAAAACTAATTCACTAATTACAAAAAATTTCGAGTTATTCGAATTAATATTAGAGTTGTATTTTATAACTTGAATTTTTTTCGATTTAAGTCGAGTTTATAAAATTACAACTTGAAATCAATTCAAGTTGAATTTTATACATCAAATTAAGTAAAAATTTAATTTTTTTAAGTCACCCTTGATGACAATTATACTAGCGTGGTTCGAAGCCCAAATTTGTAGTAGATATGAGCTTTTTTATCTCTGGATCACAATTATGCGGTTAGTATCTTCTAACGGTGAGTTGTTCGCCACGTACGCTGTACGGCATTATATTGATTTGTTTTGGAGGCGAGTCAGGGACACAAGGGCTTCAAGCCGTGAATTCTAGCAAAAATAATTATTTCATTAAAATTCTTTCGTTCTTTTAAGCTCTGGTTCGCATACGCAATTAAGACGTCATGATTAAGATTAAAAACAACGATTTGTTTTCGACTTATATTTCGTGTTAAAATTATTATTATATAGATTTTGTTTTTCAAATGTTTTTTCACTGATCCATATTACAATTATATTAAATTTAAAGATTCTTTTAGAGTCTTTTTAATTCACTTTTTTTTTCAACAGCACATATCAAAGTTTTGAACGAAAATCTTAATTATTGCACGAATTTAAAAAAAATTACATGAAAATCTTAATTATCACAGAAAAAAGACGTGGAGAAATCGATCACGGGACTGAAGCAATCAGGTTAAAAAAATCGACATCTTTGTTTTTTTTTAAACCTCTGTTTTACTTATTATTTATGCCTATCATCTAGATGTTATTTTATAATTAGAGATAATTTTATTGACTTAATTTAATAAATTAATTATTATTTTATGATTTAAAAATATTTCATTTAATTATATTAATTTTTAGTTTTTTTCTTTTGATATTTTATTATTTATAATACTTAAAATTATATTGGTTTATATAGATTATTAATTTAGTTGATGCAAATATGTTTCGTAATAATAAAGAAAATTCTCAAAGTTTGGTTTTCATCAAAAGGAAAGATACAAAGAGGGCTAATATACTCCAAAATAATATACTCCAAAAATCCACTATTGGTAATCTTACATTACCGAAAATGAGATTCCCGGGCTAACCAAACGGAAATGTAAATTACATTCCTATGGGAATCCAACATTCCATCATCCAAACACCCCCTTACGTCTCAAATGAAGTCGGGGGTGTTGAAATGTTGGATTTACAAGACGGATTGTTATAAATAAGTTAAAAGATCCAAGCGACCTAACTCTAGTAAGTATTCTTATTTGCACTTTTCGATACAATTATTTTTATTTTGATAAATATTGTATTTTATGTAGAGAAAAAGAAATCAGCAATCGAAGAGTACTCAAATGTACCGGTTGATTTTACTCAAAGTTATGAAAGTTTCGAAAGTATAAGATTAATTAGTTACATATTGTATAAAAAGTAAATTTTATTGGTATAAATTATTTTCTGATTTTTTTATTGCAGGTCATTCCTTCAATGATAATGCCTCCAAACAATATCTATGGACCTTCTCATCTAAATTAATGGACGATTTCATGGATGCTGCTGCTGCATATTTAGAGAAGTTGATGGGCGATTTTCACAAAGTAGTTCCAGTATCTAGCAAAACTCAGGAAGCTTTTCAGATGTGTCATCTTCTTCTTCAAACGCAGCCTGCTTGGATCACTCTTCTCACGTCTGATATTTTACTGTTTTTTACTTTTGGGTTCTAGAATCAATTAAAGAAATCGAGGTTGAAGATGAAATGATATGATCAAATCGATGATGAGGTGCCAACATTTTGGCATATACACACAGAAATATAGTTTTTTCCTTTCAATTTCATCAGTAAATTAACTGCAATACCAATGGCTTTTACAACATATGGTGTTCGTGAACAGGATACATGCCCCCTCACAGCTACTGATTGGTTTTGCAATCTTCGTGCATATCGTTTTGTCCTTTTTCAAAACATGCAAAAAAAACTTAATCCTCTAAATAACCAAATCAGAGATGATTCAACCGACTCGTCTTCCTCAGGTGGGATAGATTAGCGACGAAGAGCAAATGAGGAAGTTTAAAAAGGGGAGACGCCTAGACTATATAAATTCATAAATTTCAAAATAAATTACTTGGTGTTCAAGGAGGTTTGAGGAACTGTCATTCTCCTCGGCAAGCTGAATAGAGCCAAGCACCAGTGTTTGCTGGTGTATTGCATATGCCTTCATCCTGCAGCATCGCTTTCAGGGAGTATGTCAGTCTTCCATTACAAATCGTCCTAGTATTGCATCTATCATTATAAATATTCAATCTTCGGCTACGAATACAAGGAAAGAATTAATGGAAATGTAAAGAATTAAAAGAAGGAAAGGGCTATGAATGTGGTAGTTATGGTGTAATTTTGAAAGCATTATAATTGACTAATTTTCTTATGTGTAAATGACATGGATATTAATATTGATGTGGCAAATTTTAATAGGTTGGGACCAACATGGCAACTCAAAAATAAATTTTGGGACGTAGGGCTGTCAGAAATTTATTTTTGGATCTAGAACATTTTTTACAGTATATGGAAAACTTATCACTTCGAGGTGAGTTTCAAAGGATGTTTTTATTATATTACGTGTTTATTATTTAATTAATTTCTACAGAACTCTTTTCGTCGAGGTGATGAGTTTTATTAAAATAATATATTTTTTATAGTTATTTATTTTAAATAGAAAATTGGAAGAAAAAAGATTGAAGTCGTCACCTCAAGGTGACAACTTATTTTGGTTTAAATATATAGCCGTTTAGAAATATTTAAAAAGTAGCTTTTGTAGTTGTTGGAACTTGTTATATGAGCGTGACGAGTTACAACGTTAATTTTGAAAAAAATTCACTATAAATAGGAGTTGTGTTAGTTGATAGAGTTATATGAGAACCAAATCATGCATTTGTGTGAAGAATATTTAAATTTTTTTCCTAAAGATCATTTTGGGTCTGATCAACATAAGAAGAAGAAGAACCAAACCGACACAACAAACGACCTATTGAGAGGAATGAAATAATAATTATGATAATAATAATAATAATAATAATAATAATAATAATAATAATAATAATAATAATAATAATAATAATGTCAAAATTGAGAGGGGCATGCTTCATTTGGGAGATACTTAAAGTCACAACTGTATATGTTGTGCATAGTATGCAAGCTATAACAATCATCAGCGTATGAATATGGTTCGACATTCACATGTATACATGCAAAAACCGCGTGAGTACATGGGTTTCTAAAGGCTTGAAATCGACCACAATCACACCATCTTCTATTAAGATTACCAGTGCAGGTGGTAGAATTCTCACCCCAATGTGGTCGAACAAGTGCTTGGACAACATAATCAAAATCGAGTCTGGTGAAATTATGAACATACATTGATGTTGCATGTGTTTGATTTATGTTCTTTGCTTTCTCCATATTTGGAGCCCAATTTCTACTTTCGTTAATCATTGCCTCTACTTGGGCACCTTTGTCTGCCCATACTTTACCCAATCTGAAGTAAATCTTCTAAACAATACTTTCTACCAAAAGATGTAGTCCCTTTAAACACTGAATTGATACATTCATCAAGATTGGTTGTCATATGACTGTAATGTTGACCATGATCATTATATGCATGTGACCATCTTTCCTAAGATATTTAAGCTACAAACTTATAAACCTCTTCTCCATATTTCTTAAGATTTTCTAGTTTTGAAGTTCGATTATAGTAAAGTATATCCTTGAGAAAAATAGATTTAAGTATAATAATAAATAAAAAAACATAAATAAAGGAAAATAAAAGAATAAGTTACCCATGTTGATCATCTCTTTCTTGATCTCTTATTCTTAAACCTCGTTATAGCATTGGATGCAATATGACGTATGCAATATGCCAGAAATGCATAGGGAGGCAACCACATGCTTCCCGGTCTATCAATCGTGGCCAATAACTCAGGTGAACGATTTAGGATCATACAAACCCCATCTCGTGTGACAACATGGGAATTCAAGTTTGACATAAAGAAATTATACTTTTCCTCAGACTTATTTTTAACAATGGAAAAGGTAATGGGGAAAATGTTTCTGTCATATCTTGTGCAATAGGTATCATCAGGACATGTTTGTATACCACATAGAGAAGTGTCATCCACTTGAACCATTTGTTTGTAGTAACGAAAACCTTCGATGGATGACTTGAAAGCCCAAAACAAGCCTCCAAAAACTCTCTTCCCTAGGATAACATGTCCATCAAACGTGGTCACGTGATAAATAAAAGAACGAACAATGGTTTTTGGGATGAAAAATTCTATTGCGTGCAATAGATGTGGGAGCTCATTGTATGACTGATCTGAATCACTGTATAATAGTGTCATAACTTTCATTTTCTCCATCCATGACTTGTAATAAGACGGAATGTAACCAATGCATTCCAGATTGATGTCATTATCATTGAAATTGGAATCATTGGATTTTTCTCCACCAAAAGCTTGACGTATGCATATATGACATCAGAATCTAAGTGTTTTGTGGTCTTGTGTCAAAGAGCTCAACGTACAACTATGCTGGTTGTAGAACATTGTCACTTGCCACAACATTTTTCGTTGTAGGTATGAGACACATATCCTCCACTTACAATTGACATTGTTGTTTGTACATTTGAAAAATTGATGTTGAGGAAGTAGGAATACATGTAGTTTTAGTGTATATATCAATCATTTGATTATTTGAAGATTGATGCAAACCAACCATAAAAGCTATATCGTCATCATCATCAACCTAGATTCCTCCATATTTGAGCAGAGTCTTTGAAATTATGTGTCGATAACTCAAACATGAAACATGGGATCTAAGTTTTCTTTCAATTTTCTGCTTCATTTGGCAATGCAATACATCTATAGGGAACATCATATTTACGAGCCTATGTGACATAAACACAACACCGTCACCAGTTTGGATAACTTGGTCATTTGAGTGGACCACTGTGAAAAATTTGTTAGCCATGCCTTGAAAAAGGTTTTTGGTTATTCAATGCTTTCGTACAAAGTAGAAGTTTTATGAAAATTAACATGAAGTAAGTCAATTTAAAAGAAAAACAAGTTATCATCAATAACCATTCAATTCAGTGAGAGAAATAATTCACCATGGCAGAAACTTTTCAGTGCCCAATTAATCAATATCAGCAACTTTTTCAGTAATATATCAAATCATTTCAGCAAACTTTTCAGTGGTGATATATCACTTCATATCAAGAAAACATGCATTTCTTATAGGCAAAATAATGCACCATGGAAGAAACTTTTCATAAACCTATTAATATGTGTGATGTTAAAGCTAAAATACTCATTTTAAGCAAAAAATCTAAAACAATTCAGTCTTTCACTTCCCAAGCTTGACTATTCGCGCAACTGTTTTTTATGATTGCAAAACTTTAACCATGTGTTTCAAAAAAAAAATCAACTAGACGAGTTGAAGTTCAATATATAAACAAGGGTTCAACTCGGAAGCAGTAGAAGAATATTTTCATTATATCATAAATTGCCACTATCATGCACGAGGTTTCATCTAAGCGATGATATTGACCTTACTAGTTTGATTGAGACATACTTCTATCATTCTTTGTCTAATGTCGATTTGTTTGTAGAGTTCGCTGATCTCAACCTTGCTCGTACAGTTGAGGATGTTGTTTGCAACTCGAATTTTCTACCAACTCAGACAAATGATGAAGAAACAAACATAGATGATGGAGACCTAGAAGCACGGTTCCAATTTGTATGTGAACGACAACAAGAAAAAGCATGGAAAATTGAAAAACTTAATACTACTTCTAACGAGTCTACTGATTATGAAGATTAAAACATCATAATGAATACTACTATGTTTATGATTTTATTTACTATTTAAGGTGTACGTAAGGTTAGTTCTATTTACGTCCTTAACGTAATATATTAAATTTTTTATTTTTTCTTCTTAATGTAATGTTCACGGTTCGTTGTTTTTCTCTCCTTATTGTAATGGTTAATGGTTAAAGTTAATGTTTATAGTTCGTTGTTCTTTCAAACAAAATCTATTACAATCTGCTTAACTTTTCAGTCATATATCAGTATGACCGTTGGAACTCATCATATTAAGAAGATAAAAACAATTGATTATTATTTTAAAGCAACTTGCCATCTTGTGGAGACGAGTTTCGTAGAAATTAATTAAATAAAAAAAAACGAAATATAATAATAATATCTTTCGAAACTCATCACCTCGAAATGACAAATTCTCTATGTACTATAGAAAATATCGTAGATATCAAAATAAAATTTTGACAGCCCTATATCCCAAAATTTATTTCCTCACTGTCTTGTTGGGGGAAAAACCCGTTTCTTGAGCAGCATGTGGCTGTGTGTTGCATTGACCGGGCGAAAACAAAATCAATTGTAATTGTGATGGGAAGAAATCTCTTCACAAGGCCAAGATTGGGAAACAAGTTATAACCTCGGCCATTGTTGCGATTCTTGTTTCTGGGGTCGTATTCGTGAAGCAACTTGATTTCCGGGCTGCTTAGGAAATATTTCATTACTTAAACTCAATTACTCCACTGCGTGTAATCAAATAAATTCCTTATATATCTATTCTTTTTGTTTCACATACAAATTAATTTTATAAATTATCAATTGATTTAAAAAAATTATAAGAACTCAAAACTTGTATATGTACAAGATCTATTAATTATTGGATAATCAAGAATACTTATATATCTCTTTTTAAATTCCGAATGGCAATATCTATCTTAAAAATATAATACTAATCACCTTAATAAAAAAAAAAAGTCGCATCTTGTGTAAAATCCAAACGACATAAACAACAAATAACTGGAATAGTATTAAATTAATTAATAAATCAAAGAATTGTGTAAAAATAATAAATTAATTCATCAGTATTCTATACACGTGTCAATACAGCTTCTTCGAAAGCGGAATTAATTTTCTGAAATGATCCTTCACCTGATCCTTTGAAATCTCTGCCGTTGGATTCTCCGGCAGTGACGCAAACACTTTGCTCCATCCGATCCTCTCGTATTTCGCAGCGTACTGTTTCACTTTCTGCTCGTGCTTGATCACCCAATCGTCGCCGAGGAGGAAATTCAGATTCGATTGACGGACTTTTCCGACGACGTATTGGAGATTATTTGCTAAGAACAAATAAGAAAGCGCCACGTCTTTATACATTGCGGCATTCCCGTCGAGTTTACATAGCATGACTATGACAAGCCAGGCAAACCGGACGGAAATCGGTGTTGAAATGCTTCCCTCTTTGTCCGGACTGCCGAAGTAAGATTCCGGTAATGCAGATGGAATCGTGAAAGGCCGATCTGCGAAAATATCGGAGAGGATCCCGCTGTAATCAGCGAGGAAAGATATGTAATTCATTACATAGCGTGTGAGTGGGTGGACCCCACCGCATGGAACCGTCGTTTTGGTTGTATCCTTTAGAATCGCCGTTTCGAAGTCCGTGAACATCGTTCTAACGGCGTCACCGAGCTTAATCAAGGAGTTGACGGCCGTTGATCGTACGGTTGAGGTTGATTCGAAGTTGAATATCGATTCAATCTCGGGCCAAAGATCGGAAACCGCTTCGTATAAATCCAAGAGACGGAACATTTTCTCGGGCATTTTCTTGCACTTGGCTACATTTTCCGGGAAACCAAACAAAGCCAAGGCTCCTTTCGAAATCTCTGTGAAACAGATTCCCTGACGGGAGCCGAAATGGAGAACACTTGATCGCAGAGGATTTTCTCTCCAAAAAACAGCGTTTTAACCGCCATTTTAACAGCGCTTAACCAAGCCTTGATTTTAACCTCCAGAACCTCCCATTCCATCTTCTGAATCTGCTGCAAACTAAGCCCCCGTTCAACTCCGACATGATAAAGAGCTTCGTCGACGATGGATTTCCGAACAGTTTTATAAATTTTGGTACACTCCTTGGCGTACCCAGCTGATATCATTGCTTCCGCGATGTCCCTCAAATCCACCATAGCAGCTAACGACACTCGCTTCACTTCAGGTATGGACTCGTTCTCGTCCCTCGACTCGTTTTCAAATCAT
The DNA here is from genome assembly GCF_006381635.1 of Hibiscus syriacus. Classification (NCBI taxonomy): domain Eukaryota; kingdom Viridiplantae; phylum Streptophyta; class Magnoliopsida; order Malvales; family Malvaceae; genus Hibiscus; species Hibiscus syriacus. The sequence continues at coordinate 1,155,321 of NW_024063076.1, read as the reverse complement.
CTTCTTCGAAATCCGAAAAGCTAGACCTCGAAGCAGATGGTCTCGTAGATGAGTGGGCCGAAACGGATTCCGGGTCAAGATAAGCCCGGTTGGACTTCAAATCTGGTAAAACTCTCTCTCGAGCCTTTTCATGGTAGTTTGCATCAGTATCTGAGCTCGCCCGAGTTTATCCGAACTGGGGTGGTGTAAAGCCAAGTATTGCATGGCTTTTTGCAATCCCTTAATGGAAACCAGATATTGTCTGGCTTCCTCCTTGTCGGAGAACAGAGAAGCAACATCGATTTCCCATTTGGTAATGACAGACTCGGCAAGTTCAATGTTTTCCTCCATTAATGACTCAGAGAAGGTATGGTGGAGTGGGAATGGAGGAGGATTCATCCTCGTAGGAGATGGGGATTTGGAGAAGATGGCGCTTGTTCCTTTTCTTGGCATTTACAGAGCAGCTGAGAATGGAGTTTGGATATATAATGAATAATGAGACGAAGAAAGAAGTGAAATTTGTATGTTTTTTGTTTCGGCTCGGCAAGTGATGTGGTGAGCGGAACGGGTTGTTTGGGGCTTTATATGGAGAAATGGTAAAGAGTCCACGCGGTGGAATTCAATTGGAAAAGTCAAAATGTAGGGTTTGTTGAGATTACGTGAGGCGCTGACAATGACCAATTAATTCCTTTGGTCAAATTATTGATTATTGTAAGAGAATCGTTGAAATCAGCCAATAGTCTCAACACTAGGGCTCTTCTTGCTTTTTATGGGACGACCTGCTCCTCCTTAAACCAAGGTGTTTAAATGAATAAAGCATCCATCTATTTCACAATAATTTATATAACATTAGATTATTAAATTAAATAAATATGTATGAATAATGTTTTTATATTATTTAATAAATATACGAACACGAATAAAATGTATATGATTCGTTGATATTCACGAACAAGTCAATTTATTGACTCGTTTACTTACTTCATTTAATAAATATACAAACTCCAATAAATGTGTGCATGATTCATTTATGTTCACGAATAATTAGTTTATTGACTCGCTTTTCGACTCGTTTACTTAGTTCTTTTTATCTTTTATTCCTTGTGTGCATGGTAATTTTATTGACTAGTTTACGTTGGGGTTTTGCAGCCATTTATGCAGCAGAGAGACAAATCCATGTTGAAATGATATGGAGTAATATAATAAATAGAACAGTTTCAACAATCAACATTGGTGAGCTCATAAGAGTCTAAGAAATTCATATTTGATATCTTAAGCATGGGCGGAACCAAGGGACTCTTGGTCCCGTCAATTATATTTTTAATTATTAATTAATATAAAAAATATATATTTTTAGAAAAATAAATAAAGAAAATTTTATCACGACCCTCAATTAAAAAAATTGTATTCATAGAAAATAAAAAATTATTTTAACCCCACTATAATAGATTTCTAATTCCACCCCTGAACTTAAAAACAATACTCTCTTTATATCTTTGAAATTACTTAACGTGTTCTATAATTTTATTGTTGAATTAACGTTGAACTTCATAATTTTATAAGGTATCTCATAGTTGGTGTATAAATAAAAATTATACTTGATATGTGTATTAAATAGGTAGAATATTCCTTTTGCCTCTTAATTTTATCGTTATCTTAATTCTTAAATTTTTGTTACATTTTTTTACTCTAAATTTCCTATTTTTTTTTCAACTTTGACTTAAATGTGATGGAATAAAATTATAAAACAACAATACTAAATTCACGTCAAATACTGTCATTTTCTCCACAGCAGTAAAATTTTGAGAAAATCAAATTAAATATTAATGTATTCTTATTAAAAATATTGATATTAATATTTTTTTCCAAATTTTAATGTATTTTTAATTATTAATAAATAAAAATATAAAATAATTGACATCAATATTTTTAATGAAGACAAAATAACTTATTTGACAGAGTTCGAGAGCAAAAAGATACAATACAAATTTAAGAGTTAAAATAACTAAATTGATAAAGTTGAAGGGTTAAAAAATCATTCTACCTTTTAAACATTAACCATAAAAACTAAAAAGACGTTCTCTGAAAACATTTCAGGGTGTAGTTAAATATGATTAAAAAAACATAATACGAATTTTATTGAAGTTTTTGGAGAAAAAGGAAATTAATTAATTAGATAAAATTGTTTGACATGACCAGTACTAGAGAGATTTATTAGCTTAAATGATATTCGTAATCAAACAGACGACGACAGTGAGTCAATCTTCATGACAAGGATAAACAACGTTAATTTCTTTCATTAAGTGATACGTGTCATAATAGTTTTGAAATTTATTTTTTTAAATATTAAAAAATTTTTATATTTATAAAAAAATACTAATTTCTCTTAGATTATAAAAAAGTCACAAAATCCCTAAATCCTAAACCTTCATCGCTGCCCTTTCCGACAGCAAACATTGTTCGTCATTGTAGTCCGTGACATCCTCCTAGTCATACGCCACTATAGTTATCGTCGATTGACTCAGAATCGCTTGGGATAGCGATTTTCATCCTAGGGTTTGTGAGGTATAAAACGTTGATTCACAGTCTATCAATTACAATTTCGTAGAGGTTCTGGTCACCAAGGGGAAGTGAGATCGAGTGGAGCTTCGTTGATGGCAAAGGGCGATGACCAATGTACATTTAGGGATCGAAATGAATGTTCTCAAAGTTTTGGGGTTATTTCAAGATTTTTATTTTTTAATATATAATTGTAGTTTTTAAATTTTAAATAAAACTTTTAAAATTATTAGATTAAGACATGTTTCATTTAACAGAAGAAATTAACATCGTTGATGGTTCGGACACCTAAAATGGTAACGTTTGTAACTTTAGGCACCAAGATGAGTTAAAAAAATACTTTAGACACATATTCGTGAAAAGTGATTTAATTTAGACACTTATTTTATATTTAAACCTATCTTTAAATAGACTCAGGAGTAACTGTGATAATAGTTTTTTTTTAAATTAATTATTATATATTTTAAATATTTTTCTAAAATTGTATAAATTTAATTTTTTTTAAAAATCCACCTCGTAATATAAAATTATATGTCAGTGTAGATTCTCTCATGCCATATGAATGTGTTTACAGTTAATTTCCATCGGAATTTTATGAGCAATTAAGCCGTAAATAATTGCTTGTTTAGGTTTAGGGAGTGCTGAATAGTCTTGCCCGTCTAGTTCTGTTGATAGAGTGCAAGGCTCTTAACCTTGTGGTCGTGGGATCGAGTCCTACTAAGGACAATTTATAACGGAGGTCTTCCACGGAAGCTGCTATCAACCTGATGTTGGGGACAACCTACTACACTACCTCCCTCTTACCCCATTACATATGAGAATAGAGTCAACTAATTGAATAGTCTTTGTGAATCGATCTATTACGCGGTGTTTGGCCTCCTCCTACACTATTTTCGGTGGCTTCTAATTGAAAGTGTTCATATTTAATTTATGTTTGTTTAAATTTTTAATATTGTATTCATATTCGATTATATGTTCGTCAACATGTTCATTTAACCACAAACATATTTGATTATATGTTCGCCACCATGTTCGTTTAACATTCACGAACATATTCATCAATATATTAAAAAAATTTGATTAAATTATGCCATTAATATTTAAGGTCCTTAGGCTTCATTGTTTGAATCCCATGGTTCACTTCGTGTTCAATTTAATCCTTACTTTCACCAATATTTAAATTGTAAAAAATAAAAGAAAAAAAGAGAACGTAATAACGAGTTGATAAACGAGATGAGTTTATTCGTGAATATAACAAGTTGAATATAGTGTGGCAGAGAAGTTTTTTCCTTCTATAAATGATGTAAACAATAAATAATTTAAAATATATAACAATAGATTACAATCTTTAATAATAGATAATTTCACCATTAGTTAAGCTTGATTTATTTAAGGGCTGCGTTTGGATACGAAAACGATCTAATTTATCAGTATTTAATAACGTCGTTAAAATTTAATTATGAAATGGGATAATGGATTCAGACTTTCAGAAACCTGAACCAGATAATGGGTTTTCGCCATGAATGCGTAAGGTGGATTAGGGGAACAAAACAATAGCATATTATAAATGAAAAAAAAGGCTCCACCAACTCTATTTTAAGTTCCAATAATTCATAGTCTGAGAAAAATGAAGAAAATGAGAATTAAACAACAAAAAGTTTAAACAATATATCATTGACTAGGCATTTAGGATCCTATAGAAGAAGGTATCTCTCATCATGAAAATTTCAAGCTCGCAACTCAATGGCATACTTCCGAGATAATGAAAATTTCAAGCTCACACCTTAATGGCATACTTCCACATTGGAAAGTACATGTCCCTCTTCTTCTCCCTCTCTGTTTTCAACGATTGCTGCATACCACAAAATGCAAGAGCTCAGTGTCAAAAGTAACAAAAACGAACCATCCTAGTTTACGGGCCAACAGGATTACATATAGAGCAGAAAATTCAATATACAGACGCTTATGAAACGCAAACAAGTCGACCAAAGCATTAAACATAAGCTGGAGGCTAGATAGGCAAAACAGCTTTCCATTTCAAATTTTCAACAAGTAGATAATATTGAACATAGCATCATCTATGTGGTCTTCTGCTTATACTATTTCAGTTTCAACTCAAAAACCCTTAGTGGGTTTAATGATTTCATCAGCTTGATCGAGATTGCAAAAGAGGTTAACTATCCAAAACTGATTTTGTCACATCAAGGAGCAGAAATCACTGATTTTCTTCGGATACTAGCAACCACCATGGGCAAACTTCAATATTAGTATGGAAGTTAAGAATATATCCTATAAGGCAGCTTCACATCCCTGACCTATTGCTCTACATGTCCCAACCATAAACAAAACTATGAAACAAACTTTAGAGAAAATTAACATGTAACTCCAACCAATCTCCATGGGAAAAGAAAGCATCTCTTAGGACAAATACCAGCCAAATAGAAAAAAATCGACATATAGTGCCAATGGGAAAATGAAACAACTTGAGAAGAAGTTAAGGCTAGAAAAGTTAGCAGCACTTGTGAGAAGGCCTCAAGAGAAGCAAGCTAAATTAACAGCCTTGGGAACATCTCAGAATATCAAAGCTTTTATCTTGATAGTCAACATAGTGCAAATCAAGATTATTTCACTATCATACATATTCATACATACAAGACTACTTAAAACAAAAGAATCTGGAAATGCCAATAAATTAAATAATAAAGAGTTATCAAATTAGAACAAAAGGTAATGGAATACGGCCATAGCTACCTGGTGCTTGGTAAGGCGGCGGCGAATAGCTCTGATCTTCTTGGGGCGGAGATCAAGAGGCAAAAACTTCTTCTTCTTATAGGCTTCCCTCAATGCAGCCTTCTGCTTCTGGGATATCACTGTCAACACTTGTGCAATCGATAGCCTCACCACCTTACTAAAAAACCAACACCAAAAACATTAAAATAAATGAAAAATGACCAAGTAAAAGAAGGAAAAGGGAATAGAGTTACATTTTGGAGAGCTTGTTGGGGGCACCACCAGTGACCTTGGCTACACGAAGTAGAGAAAGTTCAGCTTTTAAGTCCTTGAGCTGGCTCAAAAGCTCTTTCTTTGATTTGTTCCTTAGCTCGTGTACCTTAATCCTTGCTATAAACAACCACACACAAAAAAAAGGTTAAAAAGAAGCGATTAACATAACTTTCATCAAACAATTGATATAAGTAAGTCGGAAACTAAACAAAAATGGGGTTTCCATTAGTATCATCGTCATTACCCTTTTTCTGTCTTTGCGGTGAAGAAGGCCCGGTAAGTGCAGATTTGAGTATCTTTCGCGGTTTTAGACTTCAGTAGTAGTTTGTAAACAAAACCCTTATTGGGTAAAGCGGGTGTTTCATTGTTTTGGGCTCTGACATGTGTTTTGATCTTATGGAAGGCCAATCTAATGTTCAACAGAGTTGGACGAGCATGAATTGTTTTGTTCGTGGGTTCATTTTCTTTGCAATAACAAGCTCCGACATTTTATTTTATTGTGGATCGAGGTATGAGTTTACATGAATATACTAATTTTTCCAATGTATATTTGATAAACTTCAAGACAAAAAGAATTAGAGTGACATAGTTTGTTATGCCTTCATTGATTATATTCTGCCTCTAAATCTATAATGAAAAAAGAAGAGTTGATTTTGGGTATGCATTTAAAATTGAATGATTTTATAAGTTCCGTTAAGAACATTGTTTGATTTTACTTTTATATGGATCAATTGGATTAAATATGTGTTAAACTTTTTGTACAATTTTATTAAAAGTGTGATTTTGATCTATGTTGTTGCCTAGCCGATAAAGTAAGAATAAAAAAGAGACTGTAGTAGCTTGGCAATGTTGACATGAACTGCCAAAACTAGCATGTCTTTACTCATCTATTGTATCCGTGAACCATCATTATTGAGTATTGAAATCAAAAGAAGTTGATCCTTTGTTCTGTGAAATTCACATAATTGTAGCTTTGACAGATGTTTTAGCAGCGTTATGTAGGTTAGAGTAACCCATGAGAAAGCTTTTTGATAATCAAGATTCAAGAAGCTGTATTTTGTGGCCATGGGGTGGGAAAAAACATCTTTTTTCCGTATTATATTTATTCATATGTAGAGCAGCTGAACGGATATGTTTTAGTTAGTTGATGCTTGCAGTTTGCAAAGGCAACAAGTAGGAGATGGATGATGGAACTCGACTCATTGTGTTGTAAAATGGACCCTTTGACATACAAATCCAAGAATCTACAAAGCTTGGATGATTTTCAGATATCAATCTTTGTTTTGACCTCAAAAATGATGATTTTTGGTTCATCTCAAGAGCTATATAGCCTAGGAAATATACCTATGAATGCTTGAATGCCATGCTTTCTAAATCTATAGCCTCCCATGATGCTAGTAGTGGTACTAATCATATCATACAAAGTTGAATACATTAGAATAATGTCTAAAGTTAATCACCATCTTTGAAGGTCCATAATTTAATCACATAATTTTCCACAATATGATTAAAAAACACTTTCAAGTGGGACCTAACTGCTGCTTAAAAGAAGATTAAATTGGCCTCAAATCTATTAGTTTTGGTTAGCCTTGAAACTTGTATCTTCTCCAAAAATGAAAAGAATGGACTTCTTCTGTTCTTCTCAAGCTTCAACAGCCATCTGCTCTAGCCTGGATCATCGTTCCATGGTCCACTCTGGCCATCGGCCTATCGACCGTCAACGTTCTAAGCCTTATGCACCTTGTTCATCGGAATTTCCTATGTTTCCAAGGCTGCCTCACCGTGAAAAGAGTAGAAAGAGCTCTGTTAAACCAAGTGATGTAAGTCGAAAAAGTTCAGCTGATATCCATGATCTTAGGAGCCTTCCTGGTTCCTCTAGATATCTTCTAAGCAACACACCTTTTATCGATTGGTTATCGGACTCCGATCGTGTCTCACCATCAGTTCCAGGCTTCCAGCTCAGCCTACAAAGAAAAACCATGTAAGCTCCGACGATTCTCCCGCTTTAAAATCATCTTCATCCGCGGAGTCCCATCACCAGGTTAGTCTTCACTCTCTGTTCATTTCCTGTGTCTTGTTAAGGGACTTAAAATCTCTTGATTATTGCTAGCAGGTAGTGGTTTTGAGGGTGTCAATCCATTGCAAAGGATGTGAAGGGAAAGTAAGAAAAAAATCTCAAAAATGGAAGGTGAGTTTTCAACAGAGAGAAAATTTGTCACATTCATTAATTATTCAAAGCAAGAAACACTAACATGGTTAGTGATATGCAGGAGTGAGATCCTTCAGTATAGATTTCGCACAAAGAAAGTGACAGTAATCGGTGATGAAACACCCTCGAGTGTGCTAGCAAGCGTTTCCAGGGACAAGAATGCACAGCTCTGGCCATCTGCAACACCAGCATCGCCTCCATCTTCTCCAATGGCCCAACCCTCTTTGCTGATAAAAAATAAAAAACACTAAGTTTTTTTCCCCTTCTTTTTCTTTAAACTAATCAAATATAAGCTTTTCTGGGGAATGTTGTCAGAAGTTGGAACAATAGATTTTGTTTTTTCAAAAGAGACATTTGATAAAAATGATGTTTGGTGCTCTTGTGCTTTCTGATCATCTTGGACCGAGCAAAATGGAATCATCACAAAGTATACCTTTTGTCTGAATCTAAAAACCCTGAAGCTGTGTTATTAATTACAATGTTCAATAGTTTCCATAATGAAGGGTGATGGAATTTTTGCTGACAAAAAGCTTGCATCATTGTGATTCAATATCAGATTAGGAGCCTTTTTGTATATGGAGAGAGACTGGAAAAATAACATAATTTGGGTTGAGTTGCTCGCGTGAACTGGTACTGCAATGATAAGTGCGGCTATCATTTTTCTGAATGTTGGGAAAATATTGTGCAAATTAAAGCAGATGATACATCATACTTTTGGTTGCAAGTTCATCTCCAAAGAGTGGGGCTAACTTCTATGTAATGTTGTTTTCTCTTTCTTTTTCGCCTTCTCCTTTTTCTTTCTTCTTGTTTGGATAACCTATTTTTTTTACTTGTTTAATATATATTTTTTAAAATTATAAAATAAATTTATGTTTCTTAAACCAATCCATTACTTTTGAAAGAGAATGGAGACATTTTTCAGTTGAAAGTGGGGAAATTTTCATTTTACTTACCACATTGATGATTTGAATAATGTTTGGTCTTTAGATTTGGATTTTGTATATCCTCTAAGGTACTTTGGTTTATGGAATATAAGATTACTTTTGGAAATAAATTTATCGGACTTGATACATTATCGGGAATATTATATTAATACTCTCGTTCAAAATTTAATGTTGATTTTTGATTTTTTTTAAGTTTAGGTACTAAAACGAGAAAAAGCTGATGATTTAAGTACTAAACATTAGATATGATTTTTGAAAAAAAATTTAAAAGTTTAGAGACAAACTATTAGGTACTAAATGCGTAGTTTACCCTTATACTAAAGATGATTTGATTTTGAACCCTTATCAAGTACATGAAAATCATAACATTCGACTCAATTATAGGAATTGAAGGTATATTTTCTTTTAACAGGTCATAAGATCATATTCTAAATTTAAAAAAAAAAATAAAAACTTTTTACAAACTGATCAGAATTGTACAAATTTTGCATAGGAAGAAAGAGTTCCACTACGTAATTTGAAAGAAAACAAAACTCTTCAAAAGAAGACAAAAAATAAAAAGGCGAAATGGGCTTATGTCAAACTCATTAAAGAACACAATTCCAAAGTCCATTGTTCAACTCATTCATGTCCACGAAGCTAAAATGGTCGAAGAGGGCATGAATTAGGCAAAGCACAAGGGTTTTATCTGGCAAGTTCAATGGATGGTAGCAGTCCTACAACAGCATTTACCGCCCTTTCGATTTAATAATCATTACAACAAGACAAAAATCACAGAAACATTAAGCCACGCCCTTTCGATTCTAGTTGGTGGCAGGACACATTATTCTTCTAGCATTTTCAAACCATGGCTGATGCATGTCATCTACTCCATATGACAAAGGAGATCATCAATCACGTAATCTTCAAGTAATATCATGAAAATCTAAAACCATTCATTAATATCATATCATTCGCTGACATAAACCCAAAGAAAAAAATCGTTTATTCACACTAAACATCATATCCTCTATCCCTAACAAGCATTTATTTGGAGGGGAAAAACTAAAACAAGCACAGAGCTCAAGAGATTCGTTCTTCATTTTGGTGGAGGGAAGAAGATGGCATCATTACTTCTCTTAGACCTGAAAAGCCTCTCCGTCTCAGCCGGAACCTTGAAAGCAGCCTGCAGAACTTCAGGGGAGATGGCCTTCCATGCCCCAATGCTCCCAGCCAAGTGAGTGAATACAGGGCTGCAAAGTCAAATCATAATTCACAATTAGAACATCTTAAAAGTAAAGATTTGAATTCCATACTCGAGACCGAGTGACTTACTTGGGAGTTGTGATGATTGAGAACCATGACAGACCATCTGGATCAGCAATCTTTGAAACAACAAAGAACCTTGGCACAATCAACAGGTTACCTGCCTTCACAACAGTTTCCAGGACCCTTTTGCCATCGACCCCCACAACTTGGAGACGACCACTGCCCTTCACAATATACGTAACCTGCAAGGCTGAATCACAGGAAAAGCCAGGGGAACACATTGCATTACCTTCGAGCCTAACAAGATCGGCACCCATCCCAACCTGACCAACCAATGGTAGGTTTTTAGTGTTCAACAACACCACATTGCCAGCATTCTTAATATCAGTATCTAGTGGAGCTTCCTCGCAGTTTAAAGCCATTCCTTTCCGGTGATCTGGTTTTGGTTCAGGCATCTTAACATTGGCATCCAGCTTGACAATGCCTTTGCCTTGTTGGTTGCCAATAAGGGCCTTAGCGGTGTCATCATCAATGTCCCAAGCTCTCTTCACAAAGTCGGTTGTGAAACCGGTAAAGATGCTATTGGCACCAGTCAAGAAAAAATCAGTAAACAAACCGGCTTTGTGGCCCTTAGAGGTATCTCCCATAAAAAGAACAACCAACTCAGTGTCATCTTTATTATACCACCAGGTGATAACACCAAACGGAAGAGCAATTGCATCACCCTTCTTAATTGCAATAACCTTCTCCTCAGATTCAGGAAGAATGATTCCAGCAATACCAGCTCCTACATCCAGAGATCAAACATTGTGAAAAAAAATTACAATTCAACTTATTGAAAATTGATATTTCGATCAAAACCTATCTAAGCTAAGCTACGTCAAGAAAACAATTCAGGAAAAGAAATCACATGCAGTGATTGATCAACAACTCATCCTTGGCCCAATAAAAGAAAGGGGTTGATTTGGATACAGAACCAGTGCTCTTTCTTACAGTAAAAGATGGGTCTTTAATCTGATAGATAAAAGCAACGCAGAAAATAACAAAACAGATGAAGATTACAGAAAGTTAGATATTTTGGTAAATAGAAAAATCAAAACAAAACCAGATTTTCTTTTTTTAGAATAAAATCAAGTCCATCACCGTCACAAACACAAAAAGAAATTGATCGATGCGAAGCTCGTATCATGTTACAATGATCAACACAAAAACCACATCAGAAAATATTTTAAACATATAACAAATCTGATCATGTTTCATAAGATCAAACAAAAATAGAAGAATGCAAAAAAAAAAAAACCCAGAAAGAGAGGAATCTGTAAAGGTAATACCTTGGAGGACATAAGCAACCTTCGAAGCGTCAGAATAACGTGGAAGGGCAAAGCCATTCTTCTCAAGAGCCAACTTGGCTGCACCAATGTTACCTTCACGCAACATGGGGAGTTCATTGGGGCACCAAGCATAGTAGCTTCCACCATCCTCACCGTACACTTTCTTTGCCAGTTTTGGAGAAAGATCTAGCTCCATCTTTTCTATTCACAAATGAAAAATAAAATCAAGTAGTGAAATGGTCACTGAAGTTGTGAGTATTTGAGGGGAGATGGAAGGATATTTATAGCCTGGAGAAATTGAAGTATTTGCATCTATCTTAATTGTTTAGATTTAAAATTTCATATATTTTAAACTTCTAAAACAAATCAATCTTTTGAGCTCTTCAGGACTTTAAAAACAAACAATAATTCAAAAAATCAATTACCTTAATATCAATTATCTTGGATCTTACTAATAATTATATAAATAAATTTTGATTAAAAATAATACGTACATTACAAATTTACTTATCTTAATTAATTCAATTTTTTTTATTAATGTACATAACAGTTAATTATTTAGTGAAGACTTTATAAACAATTATATATCTTCACTGATTCAATATTTTAGTAAAATAATAACAGAATAGATTATTTAGGATCAAATGTAGGAAGATAATCAACTATCTTTATAACTTTTTGGATTCTTATTCTCTAATATTATAATATATTTGTTGGAGAGAATAAGAATTTGTTAGTCAATCAAATCAAATATATTTTAGAAAAATATTGAATATCACTTTTCTGTTCATTTTTTCTCATTCATCCATGTACTGATATTTTTCATATTTTCACATGTTATATATATATTTTTATTATTTGTTTTTCAATTTTCTCATTTAGTTTTTTTTTATTTAAACCATTTATATTTCTTCATTAGTCGTCAATGATTTTTTATTTCATTTTTATCGAAGTTTAAATCTAAAGTTATATATTTTAAACTTTTAAAACAAACCAAAATGAAAAATAAAAAGCAAATTGTACTCGATGTTAGTTTTTGCAACGAATATTTTACTTTTTCTTTCTAAATGAGACGAAATAAATCGTGAGTTACTTGATATCGACTAGGTCAAACTTGATAAGTGCTCGACTTGAATATACTCGATTCGAGCTCTTAATGAGCCGAAACGAGTTACTTGATACTCGAATCAAAAAGCCCGCGAGCAACTCAAAAATATTAAAATTTAAAATTAAATTATTAATAATATTAACATTTTCGTGTTGATTTTTTTAACAAAAATGCAGTATAAGGTTCTCATGTATTTAAGATTTAGGTTCGATTTTAAGTTTGAGTTTGAATCGAGTTAAGTTTAAGATTTTTTTTTTCATTTCAAGCTTTTTCGAGCTTTTACAATTTTCAATTCATAATTTCGAGTTCAAATCAAGCTTAAAAATTTTAGGCTCGCGAGTTTTCAAGTAAAGCTCAATTTTAAATTTTTCGAGTCAAGTCGAGCTCGACTCTGCTCATTTACAGTCATACATAGAATTGTATAATAATACTTTTAACTCTTCGATTTTATACACTCTATTAATTTGATTTTAATTCGAAATAATCTAATAAATTTGATCATTCATATTTATAAATTACCATTTCTTAGATGACAAGGGGTTGACTACACAATTTCAAGTTAATTTTTTTCGTATTTTTAATAAATTTGATGTGAATAGGAGATAATATCTTTTTAAATAATCTTAACCTTTTTGACAATAAACATTCATATCTCTATATATATGGTGTCCAAATTTACGATCTTAAGATAAAACAATAATCTCTTAATCTGAACTTTCAACTTTCAAAATACCTTAAATCAACGTATTGATCGAAGACTTTAACATTCCTTTACAAATTGAGACTTCCATCAGACCTTCTTTATCTAACACAAAATAAATCAAATATTCAAAATTAAATCATCATCTAAAACAATATTCAATATAAATATTAAATCCCTAAAAAAATTATTAGATGAGATTTATTTTAGGGGCTGTTTGGTTCGGGGAATGTGGATTCCATTCACATTCCCCCGTTTGGTTGGTCGGGAATCTCATTCCCGTTAATATTTTATTACCAATAATTGATTTTTTTGGGTATATTACTGGGAATGTCATTACCCCTTCCCTTAGATATTGTTTGATTACCGGCGTTTTGGACTAAAATGACATTAATTTTTTTTTAAAAAAAATATTATTCTTTTGTCATTGAATAATAAAAATTCTACGAAGGTTAAATTATAAATTTATCCTTAAACTATTTTAGATTTACAAATAAAAAGTCTATAATTAAAATTTTATATGAAGTTCAGGGGTTAAAATAAAATTTTACCCTTTCATTAAACATTTTTATATTTTCAATTTTGTAAAAAAAAAATTATATAAATTTTATGAATTTAAATTTTTTAAAGAAAATATATAAATATTTTCCAAGTTGTTAAAAAACAAATATATAATAAGGACAATTTGGTCAAATATACATTCCAATAATCTTTTATTCCTTTAACCAAACACGGTAATCTTACATTCCTGCTAAACCAACCAAACACAAAATACAACATTTCCAGTAATCTTATTCCCTGATAATCTTTTATTCTCACTGGTAATCTTACATTTCATGAACCAAGCGCACCCTTAGGGTTTTATTTACCCTTGATGATGATGAAATAGTTCGTGTTAGACGACAAAAAAATATTTGGGCTTCTCAAATACTCCCTATGTTTAATGTGATGTTTGAATCTCTAAATTAGGGTTAATCTAATGTTTATATATGTAGGATTTGGGAAAGCTTTCAACAATGGTGGCATGTTAATTTGGAGAAGATGAATAAATGCTTTCCTTTTCACACTTAAACAAAACGACATGAACAAGGAAACTCCTTCAATTCGGTTTATTAATTTCTTTAATTAATTATATAAAATAAATTTGGAGAAAATTATAAGGAAATGACACCTTATTCATCACAGTCCACTACCAAAATAAAGGGGATAATTGAAATCAACCTCTTACCTCATAAATCTCAATCCCAAAATCAAGAACTTTCTCTAAGTTTCAACTTTTGAAAACTACTTAAAAGATAATTGAAAATAAATGGTTATGAAATCATTATTATGCATTTATTCGGTTTAGGTTAACTCAAATTAGATATAATTCGAATTTAGTTCGAGTCTCTAGTAAATTAGGTGGAGTCAAGTATGTTGGAAAAAATTCCATAATTTTAAAGCTTTGAATGAGAAATTGATTCAAACGTTGTTGAGGAAAATGTGGAATCAATTGTTGGTTCATAGATGTGAAGACGATCACGATGCGAGTAACATGAATATTCGAACTAGTCGGGTTCTTTGTGGGCTTACGAAAATTTTAACCCGAATGTGAAATATTTTTCCTCAAATAAAGCATATCTTTTCAAAATTTATTTTGGAATTAAAATGATACATATTAGAAGGTTCCTTTAATCAAAACAATAATTTTAGAAATTGTTTGGTTGTTTGATTCTCATTAATGTTTCATTAGGTCAAAACTTTCCAATTGTTCAAAATGTGAAATCCCTATAAATACCGTGTAAACCTATTAGGTTAAACATGATTAAAAACAACTAAAAACAATTCAATTGTGAATTTATTTTACACCATTTTGATTATTTAATGGAATAATTTTTTTTCATGTTATTAATTGTTTTTTTATTCATGTACACGAACTATGCGACGAGATCCTGTCGTGAAATTAAATGTTATTTATCGTGACTTTGTGAATCAATTATTTAAATAAGATTTTATTTTTATTTTGTCGTTTCGGATTGTTATACTTCTAACAAAATATTATATTGAATTTTTATAGATAGAGGAAAATACCAAATTTACTTTATATAGGATCGATCAATTTTCAAATCAAGTAATATTTAAATTTCTTAACTTTATATTGGATCGGTCGGTTTTCAAATCAAGTCTATATAAAATTGTTTAACATTTTGAGTTCAACATTGTCAATAAGACCTCAATGTAATTGGATTTGATATGTAAAATAATTGAGTGTGAATATTTGACTTAATTTGTAGATGTATGTCACTTTAAAAGAGAATTCTATATGAAACTGGTGTTTCATATGTTAATTTGTATTTATAAAATTTGTATTTACAAAAGGGGAAATTATTTAATTTAAAAGTTTCTCTAAAGTCTAATATCTAAGTGATGACTACTAAATAAATTATATTCAAATAATAAAATTAGAATCAAATTTATTAAATTATCTTCTCAATGATTCGGCAATCTCATATCCGAGAAATGTAGCTTGGCTGTTGCGGCTCAAGTTTTTAGTCTGTGGTTCGCTGCTCTGAAATTCAGAGGGTGTCGACATTGCAGATGTTATCCGACTATCTAAAATTAATATCCCTAAAACACATTTATTCGGCAAAAAATAAAACCAGCACAAAGCTTAAGAGATTCGTTCTTCATTTTGGTGGAGGGAAGAAGATGGCATCATTACTTCTCTTAGACCTGAAAAGCTTCTCCGTCTCAGCCGGCACCTTGAAAGCAGCCTGCAGAACTTCGGGGGAGATAGCCTTCCATGCCCCAATGCTCCCAGCCAAGTGAGTGAATACAGGGCTGCAAATTCAAATCATAATTCACAATTACAACATCTTAAAAGTAATGGATTTTAACTCCGATAACGAGTGGCTTACTTGGGGGTGGTGATGATCGAGAACCATGACAAACCATCTGGATCAGCAATCTTTGAAACAACAAAGAACCTTGGCACAATCAACAGGTTACCTGCCTTCACAACAGTTTCCAGGACCCTTTTGCCATCGACCCCACAACTTGGAGACGACCACTGCCCTTCACAATATACGTAACCTGCAAGGCTGAATCACAGGAAAAGCCAGGGGAACACATTGCATTACCTTCTAGCCTAACAAGATCGGCACCCATCCCAACCTGACCAACCAATGGTAGGTTTTTAGTGTTCAACAACACCACATTGCCAGCATTCTTAATATCAGTATCTAATGGAGCTTCCTCGCAGTTCAAGGCCATTCCATTACGGTGATCCGGCTTTGGTTCAGGCATCTTAACACTGGCATCTAGCTTGACAATACCTTTGCCTTGTTGGTTGCCAATAAGGGCCTTAGCGGTGTCATCATCAATGTCCCAAGCTCTCTTCACAAAGTCATTGTGAAACCGGTAAAGACGCCGTTGGCGCCAGTAAAAAAGAAATCAGTAAATTGGCCAGCTTTGTGGCCTTTAGAGGTATCTCCCATAAAGAGACTACCAACTCAGTATCGTCCTTATTATACCACCAGGCGATAACACCAAAAGGGAGAGCAATTGCATCACCCTTCTTGATTGCAATAACCTTCTCCTCAGATTCAGGGAGAATAATTCCAGCAATACCAGCTCCTACATCACAAGTTCAAACATCGAGAAAAAAATATAAAATTCAGCTTATTGAAAATTAATATTTAAATCAAAGCTAAACTATGTCAAGAATACAATTCCGAGAAAGAAAGCACATGCAGTGATTGATTGATCAAACAGCAATTCATCTTTGGCACATTAAAAGAAAAGGATTGATTTGGGTGCAGAACCAGTGCTCTTTTATCACATGACAAGATGGGTCTTTTTCGTGATTGACAAAAGCAACACAGGAAAGAACAAAACGATTATAAAAAAAGAAAAAAAAAACTAGATATTTTGGTAAATAAAAACCCCCAAAACCAGAATTTGTTTGGAAAAAATAAAGTCCATCTCTTTCACAAACACAAATAAATTGAAATTTGCAGCAAACTCCCAACGTAATAAAAGATATTATGATAACAGAGTAATATATGAAAAGAATCCAGATCATATTACAGTGAACAACATAAACCTTGAGAATTTTTTAAGCATATAAAAAAAACTCTGATCATGTATCATAAAATCAAACAAAAAATAAAAGATTGCAAGGAAAGGAATAAAAAGTGCCACCATCTGTATGAACAAAACCGAAAAAGAACGGTAAAAAAGAGAGGAATATGTAAAGATAATACCTTGAAGGACATAAGCAACCTTGGAGGCGTCAGAGTAACGTGGAAGGGCGAAGCCATTCTTTTCAAGGGCCAACTTAGCTGCACCGATGTTGCCTTCACGAAGCATGGGTAGTTCATTGGGGCACCAAGCATAGTAGCTTCCACCATCATCACCGTACACTTTCTTAGCCAACTTCGGGGAAAGATCTAGTTCCATCTTCTCTACTCACTAATGAAATTAACCCAAAATCCCTTAGACCAAAACAAAGAAAAACGAAATCAAGTAGAGAGAATTACTGAAGTGGTGAATAATGAGCGGAGATAGAAGGATATTTATAGCCTGGAGAAATTTTAAGTATTTGTATTTAGCTTAATTGTTTGTTTAGATTTAAAATTTTATATATTTTAAACTTTTTAACAAATTCTTCTTCTGTTATTCTTAACAAACACGGCTCTGCATTTGACAAATATTAAATACTACTATCAATTATCTTGGATTTTATTAATAATTATATAGATTTTGATTAAAAATAATATCGACATTAAAAATTTAATTACCTTAATTAATTCGATTTTTTTTTAATGATAAAGAGATCAGACGCCTAACTAGGTAGGTCTGTAAGTACAGTAGGGGGCCGTCAGAGTTGCGTTGCAGCAAGTGTTGAACAAAATTCAGGGCGAGGGAGTGATAAACCAGATCAAAATGGTCCGGGGGGGCCATGGCATCAGCAGAAAAGTTTGCTTCTCGATAGGTCCAAGTAAAATCAAGCTCCCAACTTCGTAGCTTGGAGATGGCTCGAACAAGAGAAAGCTGACAGGAGAGAGCATTAGGACCGTTGATGATAGTTATGGCTTTCTGGCAATCTGATCGGATTTGAATTAATCTGTAGCCAAGGTCCAAGGCAAGACAAAGACCATCATGAATGACCCATAGTTATGCTTGTAAAGCATTTGAAAAACCAATGGTGCGATTGAAGCCACCTAGCCAATGTCCAGAGCTATCACGCAAGAGGCCACCGATGGTAGCTATCATCGTTCCTGAGCATAAAGCGCCATCTGTGTTAAGAGTTATCCACTGAAATGGTGGGGGAGTCCAGCTGATGAGAGCTTGTTGTCGAGGGAGGCTGCCTGTACATCAAGCGAATTCCTGCAAGTGCTATAATGCTTTCCCCAGAGTAAGCTATGATGGATAACATTTGAAGAATAGAAGGAACTCGTTTAAAAAATACAGCTATTCCTAGTTTTCCAAATATGCCAGTAAATAGAAGCAAAGATTAAATTCCAGTGGATGTCAGAGACAGACCAGGTTGCGGTTGTGTTGATGTTTTGCAAAATCCAATCATGAAGCTCAACAGTAAAGAAAACCGGAAGTGACGCTTGTGGAGAAACATGGTTCCAAACATCGTGGGCAAAGCTGTAGTCTCTTAGAATATGCAGAATTGTTTAATTAGAGGTTTGACAAATTGTGCAGATGGCCGAATTGGATAAGGTTCTTCGAAAACGCTCAACATTTGTTAGGAGCTTCTCCTTGAAGGCCAACCACATGAACAAACAGAATCTTTGAGGGAAGGGAGAATGCCAAATTGTTTTCCAGGAGTTTTTTCACAGGCGTTGCCAATTGAGAAATTATTGTGCCAACGCCAATTACAAGGGTCTTTAGGATCACCGATAATAGGACAACGAATGCTAGCAAAGTGAGGCAAAACATCTACAGGAAATAAAGAAGATAACAGAGTATAATTCCAAGAACTTGTATTAGTCGTGAGATCTTCAAAGCGGGGGTAGAGCTGATATGTTGAGGGATCAATTACATGATCCCGTAAGGGACCTAGATGAGGAATCCATATATCCTCCCAAGGATTAATAGCAAAACCATCTCCAATAGACCAAGCCATATGAGCACAAAATTCCTCCCAAAATTTTGAAAGATATTTCCATAAAGTAGAGTTATTGGAATGTTGAATAGAACAGGGCAGCAAATCAATAATTTTATATTTTTGTCGAAGCAGTTGAATCCAGAAGGAGCTAGTGTTATTGATTAGAGCAACACCCATCTTCATGAGAAAAGATTTGTTGTATTCATATA
Source organism: Hibiscus syriacus (assembly GCF_006381635.1). Classification (NCBI taxonomy): domain Eukaryota; kingdom Viridiplantae; phylum Streptophyta; class Magnoliopsida; order Malvales; family Malvaceae; genus Hibiscus; species Hibiscus syriacus. The sequence continues at coordinate 1,135,931 of NW_024063076.1, read as the reverse complement.
TGTGGCAAAGACCAAGGCCGCTCTATCAAGCGGTTGACAAACTGATTCCCAGTTTATGAGCGAATCTTCGGGGCCAATTGGGTAGAGCCCCATACAGAGTTGCGAATACGTTTCTCATATATGGGCAGAGCTGTTTGCATAAAATAAACAGGGATGGCTTCCAAAACAGACTTGGCGAGTGTGATTCGACCCGCAAGAGAGAGAGGGATTGGGCAGCCTAACCTGTCAAGCGAGAACACATCTTGTCTAAGATGATATCAAAGTCAGAACATCGAACACGCTGGTGAATAACCGGAATTCCAAGGTATTTACCAAGAGCATCAACTATATTAAACCCCAAAAAAATAGCAATTGAGCCACGGTTCTTCTCATTAGTGTTAGGAGAAAAATAAATCTGTGTTTTTTTTGCTTGTTAACACTATGACCCGAATAATTTCCAAACTCTGTTAGCATGGAATTAATGATACGAGCATTGTCCATGTCGGCACGTGCATACAAGATAAGATCGTCCGTAAAAAATAAATGTGAAAGCGGAGTGCCTTGCTTGACAAAACGAAAAGGAGACCAAGAATTGAGACTAATAGCATTTGAGATAGAATGGCCAAGTATTTCCATAGAGAGGACAAAGAGATACGGGAATAAAGGATCCACTTGTCGAATCCCCCGTTGTGGCCGAAAGGTTTCATAGAAATTCTCGTTCCATTGAATTTTTAAGGTAGATCCTATTGGGATTTTTTGAAGCTCGAATCGACAACCGGAATGGTTTGCAAAGAGGAGCCGGAACGGTTTTGTGTTTAGGGAGTAAGGAGATTGAAAGATAGGGAATTGCACAACGATTTATAGTGGTTCGACTTTCTCAACCAAAGTCTACGTCCACTACCTTAGCTGCTCACCAAGGATTTTCTAACAAATTCACTAATTTGTTTTTTCTTTTGAGGACAAAGAGATAACCTTACAACTCCCTAGTTTTTCTGGGCTGAACTAAAACCTTTCCCCTTTACAAAAGGATACAAAATGTCAACAAGAAAACCTATCTAAGGTAGGTGTTTACAAGAATTAAGCTCACAAGAACAAAATATTTACAAGAGAAAGATGAAATAAGAATGAAAAAATCTTCTCTTGTGTTTGATTGCTTGGATAATTGTTCTCTTGTTTCTTCAAGTGTCCTTAGCTTGTATTTATAGCTTGAAATGTGTTTGAAGTCGTATATAGTCGTTGAAGATGTTTTGGAGCCGTTTGAGGATGAGAATCAATTAATAAAATAGCTTGGAGCGTGGGGGAATCGGTTCCTGCAGTGTAAAATTCAAATATTTCGACCGTTACATAAGGGAAATGAGTACCCTCTGGACATTATGTTTTCTCTCGGAGCCAAAAACCTGGGGGGGAATCTGTTCCCGGGGAATCGGTACCCCCTGAGGGGAATGTGGTTTTTCTTGAAGCCCTTTAAAAATAAAATATTTTTGGCTCGATTAAAGCTCGAAATACTTTGTAAAATTTGTTTAAAAAGATATTTTAAGATTAAAATATAATCTTACACTTGAGTAAGGATTGAATTTGACATTTAAAAAACTTGGAGTAATATTTTGATATTCGAATAATTTAATCGAATATATAATTTAAAATTTAATATAAAATATTAAAATTCATTAACACTTAATTTATTATATCGAAACATCAAAATGTTTTCAACAATCTTCCCCTTTTTGATATAACAAAACATTTTAGTAATTTTAAGATTTTCTAATTTAAAATCATTTTTGAAATCAAGTTTAAAAAATTACTCCCCCTTACTCTAACACTTCTTCCACTTTTTGTTAAATAAAAAATAATTCAATCTTTGAAGTTCAAAATAACTTTGGAGAGTAAGTAGTAAATTTGACATTTTAAAAATCATTTAAAAAATCAAAGCTCCCCTCAATAAATGCATTCCAAATAAAAGTATGCTTTTAGGATCTTGACACTTAAACAAAATTGAATTTCAACAAAGAATAACAAACATGTTAGTAGAACATGAAATTCAATGTATCAAAGTCTAAAATACTTTATGCAATACCTATTGTTGAATTATGCATAAAGTTTTCCAAAAAAAATATTATGCATTTGAAAAAATTTGATATCAATTGTTAGAGAAATATCATTTTCATTTAAACCACATGCATAAACATTCAAATTTAGGTCAAAAATTTAAAATTTGTAAAATCAAAGTATTTGAAAAGTTAATATCAATTGTTAGAGATATATCATTTGCATTTAAAACCAATTTGACCAAAATTTTATTATGATGAAATAAAAATTCTTAAAAATTAATATATCTTTAAAATGCTCATCATAATCATCTTTTCAACATACATGAGATTAAAACAATGATGCATAATCATTTAAAACCAAAACTCATGCATGCTTAAAATCAAATGAGCAACCAAATAACCAAAATTAAAAGTATTAAGCTTAGAGGTTACCCATTCCTTTTTCATATGTGGCTAGAGCATCTTGAATATCACCATTTTCATCACCATTGCTCTCACACGCCTACAAGAGACATTTAAGTAGATTCTGGTATCCAAATTACTTTGGATCCTTGGACGTTAGTTTCAGTACTCCTTGTTCCTTTCGGAACCCATATTTGCCTAATTTTAAAATGTTTTCCTTTCTTCAAATGACAAGTATGTTCCATATGACCATAATAATGACAATGTGAGCATTTTGCCATATTTAAACATAATAGGTTGTTTTTAGAAATTAATTCTTTTTTCTTTTATTAAGCTTTCAAGCTTAACTCCTAACTCAAAATTTCTTTTTCTAAATCATTTATTTTGATTTTGAAAGCTCTAAATTATTTTTCAAAATTTCATTTTGATTTTTAAAATCAACTTTTTCTTTCAAAATCAAATTATCTTTAATTTTGAGTTTTGAAATTAATTTCATATATTTGGAATTCATGGTCTCAAATCCCAAATACAACCTATTATAAGCATCTTGTAACTCATCAAAAGTAAATGAATTAAATTCATTTGAGTTAGAAGATACCTTGAATTCTTCTTGAGTGGTCATGAGGCATACGTTGACTACTTCATCTTCATCATTGGAATCATCTTCATCACTCCAAGATGCAACAAATGCCTTCTCGCATTGAGTTATGTTGCACTGGGATGGGGAATGAATCCTATTGTTGTCGATAACTTTAAGTCGATCCGTTAGGCACGATATCATTCGTCGTGAAGTTGAAATCGCGAATGGCTCATTCGTTGTGAAGTTGAGCTTTGAATTGGATATCCTTCGTCGTGAAGTTGAAATCCAAGGGTTGCATTGCTGCTTGTGGGCACGATATCCTTCGTCGTGAAGTTGAAATTGTGGATGGCTCATTCGTTGTGAAGTTGAGCTTTGAATTGGATATCCTTCGTCTTGAATTTGAAATCTAAGCTTGTGTAAGTTGCATTGTTTCAAGTCCAATATCATTTGTTATGAAGTTGAAATTGACTCTGAATAAAGCTGGAAAGTTATTTGTTGAGTCCAATATCATTCGTTGTGAAGTTGAAATTGACTCTGAATGAAACTAGAAAGTTGTTTGTTGAGTCCAATATCATTCGCTGTGAAGTTGAAATTGACTATGAATGAAACTAGAAAGTTGTTTGTTGAGTCCAATATCTTTCGTTGTGAAGTTGAAATAGACTCTGAATGAAATTGGAAAATTGTTTGTTGAGTCTAATATCCTTCATTATGAATTTGAAATTGACTCTGAATGAAATTGGAAAGTTGTTTGTTGAGTCCAATATCCTTCACTGTGAAATTGAAATTGACTCTGAATGAAACTGGAAAGTTGTTTGTTGAGTCCAATATCCTTCGCTGTGAAGTTGAAATTGACTCTAAAAGCTGCAAAATTATGTATGCAAAAAATGATGAATGTGATGCTCTTAAGTATGTCTAAGATGCATGCAATATGAATTAGCTCTTGTTTTATCTCTTGGGTGGAGCCTCATTTTTGTCTGCTGGTCTTGTCCTTGGAATTGACCATGCCCCATTTTCTTCTCAGATTGTTGACGATGTCACAAGTTCTATCTGGTCTCTCGAACTGATTATTTTCAAGAGCATTTTCGTTCTTTCTTCAATATAGGCAAAATGAGCCTTAACAACTTCCAGGACCTTTCACATTTGAGACTGCCTTGTTTGAAAAAGTTTTTCTGCTTTCTGTTATTTTAGGGGGAAGACCCAAAAAAGATATAAAAATGTAATAATTCTGTAAAACATTGGCCCTTAATCCAGGCTCGCAAACGGATCAAATCATAAAATAAGTTCAAAGAATATCAAAAGAATCAATAGTTTTTTATCACTTTCAGAGTTATAGCTCTTTGAAAAATGTTCAAAATTGATGAGTTGGTTTTAGGTTGGCTTCCTATCTTCTAAGGTTTTGGCCACCAAAATGTTTTTTTTTCTCGGTCCTTTTGAATATCTCAACATACCCTTATTTCTTGTCTTGGCATTTTAATTGGATGCGGAAAAAATAACGCAACTAGCACAATCAATTACTAGATCTTCTGTTTCGGTCCTCTAAAATCTTCCATTTGTTCAAGCTTTGTAGACTCCTCTAACAAAGGTAGTGTGGAAATATCGGTCTAAAAATGAAATTCCTAAGTGTTCGTGTGAAATTGACTATAACAGGTGTTCCTTAACTCCCTTGGTCTATCATTACAGAAAAATTCTTATTTAGATAAATTTGATTTAATTTGCCATTGTCTGGCTAGCCAAATCCATAAAGCCGGAGAATTTAACCAATTGTTTTAGAGGGAAAACATAATATTATAATCACTTTTACAGGTTAACTGAAGGGTTCATCTCATCACAAACTCTTTAGCCTGATAATAGCAGTGGAGCAAACACCAAGTTGCCAAGTGTCCAAGCAATATCATGAACGCAATCTAGTCATAAAGCCAGGGCTTTTGAGTTTCCTCTATAACCAATTGCCTTAGCGGAATAGCACATTTTTTACGGATTTAATTTCTTAAGATTGTCAAGAAGAACCTGTTATAGTCTAGGTGTTTGTTGTGGGTCAAAAATTCATCTTTAGATTTTAATTTCCAAGCAACTGACCTAAACTAGATTCACCTACTCGACTATTCCATCTGTAAAGATCATGATCATCATTGAACGTCTTAAACAAAAAGTATAGTAATGTCACATGCAAAAGATGCCCTATGTTGTCCGCACCTTTGCGCATCTAAATACCAAGCCTCTTTATTATTCCCTTATGAGAGGAGAATGCTATATCGGTTATTTGCAAGAGAATGGTACGATGTTTGAGCGTATTTTTTGGGATAAGGTCAAAGTCCTTGTTTTACCACTTTTTAATCGCGTTGCTTTGTCAAAGATCTATAAATCCAATCATTTACAGAGTTTTTAATTCAGTTGATATTCAAAGAATTTCAAGTCTGCAATTTTGATTCATTACATGTCGTCTTTAAAGTAACATAAATTTATATAAATGTTCTTACAAAAACTTGAGAAAATATGAAAAAAAACAAATTCAAACAAAATGACTCAAATGATGAAATGATCTTCCTCACTTGGATAGTCCCAAGTTGTTGAAGTCGATCCAGTTATGTATCTTCTGCACGATTCTCTTGAATGTGTAACAGTTCTCAATAGTGTGCCTTGGGACACCGTTCATGATATTCACAACAAGAATTCTCATCATACCACTTGGGGTATGGGGGCTTCACGGGTTCCATTGGGTATGGCGACACTACGTGAGTGTTAAAAAGTTGTTGGTAAAGTTCCTTGTAAGTCATGAGAATAGGATCGAAATGTTTCCATTTTTTATGAGACATGTGAATGTAACAAAAAAGAGAAAAAACACAAAATATGTAGGAATGCATGATGCATGCAATGTTCGAGGCATTGATTCAAAAAATGTGTATGTTATTATAAATAATCCTTATTGAGGAAAAAAGTGTTATTTATTAAGAGACAAACAATATTTTAAAAGTATATTCTTTTAGACCTCGTATAGTTTTTGACAGGTTGATTCGTCTTCCATCTTGTTCTATCATTGTTGAATACCCTGTCGAACCATTCCGGCCTCTCTGGCCTGCTTTTTGTATTTGTCCCAAAAAGTCTTGAATGACTGCATCTTTACTCTCTACTGAGTCTGCCCTCAACGAAAGCGCCTTTGGAAGCATCTACTGAAGGGAAAAAACTCACTTGTTTTCTTCTTGGATTAGTCAACAATGACCTGTTGTCTTTGAAGGAGCTCTCCGGGTAAATAACCTTTTTTCTTGTCTTGCCCCTGTAATCTTTGCCAACTCAAAAGGTTGACTTTTGGTGTGCACAGTGTAAATCCTAGTCCATTCTAAGTATTCTCTGACCATAGATGGACTTCTGAGCTTTTCATCTCTTGTATTATAACTCATTTGTCCATTAATGCATATTATTCACGTTTAACAAACACGTTTTTTGTGGATCAACACCTCTTTTGAATGATGCAAATGATGAAAATAAAATAAAAGAGAACAAAAATGAAAAGAATTAATGAGGTAAAAATAATAATGAAAATGAAAAGTCTTACCCCACATGATATCTACCCACATGCTTATTATTCCTACCCAGACATGATCTCTATCCCACAAGTTGATTTTGAACAAGTCCTAACCGCATAAATTTATAGTTCAGATGCTCTAAACAGAAAATAAAGCAGGAAAATAATATCGAAGCAGCCTAGGGTTTGAAATGAGGTTTCAGGGTGGGCTCTAATTCTCTGTCGTCTCTCGGTTTAGGTTCTAAAAGACGTACCCAAATTCTCCTTGCTGGTGCCCCCTTGGGCTTGCCAGAGTCTTATTCCTAAGCCCTTTACAAACTTATGTGGACTAAGTTAAACTCGAGAAGATACATTCTCTTATGCCCGCATGGTGAATAAATTCACACGAAGACATAAGGTATATGAATCCCTAAGGTTACTTGCTAGGCCTGTGAGGAGAATAAATTCTCACGAAGGCGTCGCTTTCACCCCCGCTTAAAAGGTTCGGAGCTCGGGTATAGAGCATGTGATGAAAAACTTTTTCAAAAATCTGAAATCATTAAAAAAACGTTAGTACAACTATTTATTTGAAAAATAATCAAAGGTAAATAATTAGAATCGAATAAATAAATTAAATTTTAAATTTACTATTTTCGCATAATAAGACAACTGAAAATTAATTCTGGTTTGACTCACTTACCTGTCCCCAGCGGAGTCATCAAGATTTCATAACTATTTTTTAGGCAAAACAATTAAATATTATTTTAAAAACGATTACGACTTTGATTTTGAAAAATTAGGGATTTGAAATTAAATTAAATAGAATTGAAAAAGAGTCGCCATCGAGCTTTGGGTTAGGTTGGTCGAATACCTAGAAACGTCTTTTAAAAAACAATTTAAAAAAAATCATTTTTAAGACAAAAAACCGGTCTACGTTTACAGAGATTCGATTAAAACGGGTTCGGGAGTCGGTTACAGTCAAGGAAGGATTAGCACCTTTGAACTGCCCTTTCGGTACCATTTAATTTGTCGATTGTCGTAATTGCAAAAATTTAAAAATTCAATTTGAATTGCTCACCTTTGATCGATTGAAATTACTACCGACAACTGTGACCAGGAAAACATTCGGAACAGTAACAATTGAAGGCGACATAGACTAATAATATTTTTGTTGCAAGTGTAGCATGGCATTAAGGAGACGAAGACTAATTAATAAAGTTGGCAACGTAGACTAAAACACAAAACACCATAACAATGATGAAGCTCAAGTTTCAGGCCTTGTTATAAAATGTTAATGCGTGCATTATTGAGCAAAAAGAGCAGAAGGTCAAATTATAGTCGATGTAGTTACCCTGCTGTAAGCATTGTAATCGAAACCATTCATGAGAAGATCGACCAAGGTGAAGTGATCGGAAGCCAAGTACTTTGACTGACTCAACCGAGTCTCGTATACGTCGAGAACTTTCCCGAGCTTCGCTTCGTTTTCCTCCACTTTAGCGGCGACGATGGCCTGTCCGAAAAATGGCTTGTAAAACAGTTCCCATACCAAGGTTGAAGACGGAGAATTGAACTATTGGGCTTCCACCTCCTGCCATAATGTTAAGACTGCCGCTTCCTTGTTGGAGTCGGTGTTCAACAGCTGGGTCCCTTTTCCGGCGTATTCATGGGCCACGTAGTGGGTGATTGCTCTTGATTCGAAGAGCTTCAAATACCCATCTTCGAAAGCTGGAACTTGACCGAACGGGTTGACGGCAAGGAAGTTGTCGGATTTGTGTTCACCGGCGGCCGTGTTTATAGGAGCACACTGAAAATCGACTCCTTTCTCGTAAAGGCATGCAAACACCGTCTAAGTAGTTGTGGACAAAGGGTTTCCATGGACTTTAATGGCTGCCATTGTTTCTTGATGAAGAAGACGACGACGACTCAGATTGCTCAAGTATTCTGTATCCTCTCTCCTTCCCTTCCTTTTTTGCTTTGTTATTGCTCCTCCTTTTGTCCTCTCTGTGCATGTCCTCCCCCTTTTGTTTTATATTCCAAAATAGAAGACCCCCTCCTCAGCAAAAGATGTGAGGTGAGGTGATCGTGGGTGCAGCATCAGTTTCCCACGAAAAAACGATTTGAGATACGTGAGGTTCCCTGGAGCCTACAAAATAATTATATATAAATTAATAATAATACTAATAATAATAATAAGTAATTATATAATAAAAATAACAATATAATATTTTTAAGTCTGGTACCAAGGTGAGGAAATTCGTGCAGCTAGTCAACAAAGATGCGGCCAAAGGGACTGGCATAGACAAGAGTACCCAGCGCTGAGGTATTATCTGCTTGGCAGCTAAAACGGAAATGAATAAACTGGAAGCGGTTAGTCAGGATCTCGATGGAGACCGAGTTGTACCAACACAGCATATCCCGCCGGAAAACCCACGGCTTCAATTCGGTGAGAATGAGGAAACCCCAAAGAAGCAATGACAAAGTCGGCTTTAGGGCCACTAATCCGAGGCTCATCCAGACCCACAATATCAGGTTTTTCATCTCTCAAATATTCAAAATCATTAATAAAATATTATAGAAGGAGGAAAAACCAGAAAGCTTAAGCATTAGCTCCAGTGTCCAAATTTGGCAATGAATCAACATCCATTTCAGGAGTCAAGTCGTGAACTGCATTAGGCAAAACAGCTGATCGTTGCAAGGGATTGGATCCGATCTGAAAATTCGATTTTTTAGTAGTGTACGTAAACAATCAATTATTTTAATAAATATTTTATTATTAATTATATACCTTAGCTGCTTTAATATTTTAACAAAAATTTAAGAAGAGATTATTTAGAAATCAAATGCGGACAGTTAATCAACTATCTTTATAAGCTTTTTTTTTCTTTTTATTTGAATAAAGATTTTATTATAACATAACTGATAAGAAATAAGGAGGGATTTGTAATTAGCAATTAGGTTGCATTGGAACAGAAATGGTTAGTAGTTATGCAAAACTTAGCATGACATGTATCATTGAGGGCTTGGAAACAGAAATGGTTTCATTTAAATATTACATCATAACTACATTTAAACGACCTTATTCAGAAAATTCACGTTCAAATACAAATATTTTGCAGATTAGAGTTTCTGTGGATAACAACATAATTGCATTCATATGCCCAAGTGATCGAGCTTTACCTCAACATAATTGTATTGACGAATAATTTGCTGATAATGTTTACTCAAACTCAAATTCAGACCACTCTACTACACTTGACCTCAACATAATTTTTATATACAAGGATTTTGTTACATGGTTTGTCTATTTATCTTGTTCGGATTGGGGTAAGAAAATGACACTTCTGCTTGAAACCACAAGACCATTCACGTCATTTATGGATTGGCAACACCATCCACAACCAGAGGTGGCCCTTTATTCCTTCCATAGCTCTTCATATGCAAACTATTAACCAATAGTTGAAGAGATTCTGCTATCTCAAATATACATAATTTCTTCTTTCCCTGAAAACTTTTATTCCATGGATCGTGCTTTGTTTTCCTCAGATCTTCATAAAACACAAGGTACACACATTCCAACTGTATTAGACTTGAAAATTCGTATAACTCCCATGTGTTTATATCGTGTTTGTGATTGAAATTTCTTAGATGTTTGGCCGTTCGACAAGGAATGGAAATCAGGCTGTACAGAAAAATGTGGCTGAATTCAAGTTGCTGTGCTCTGGGGGTGTCTGGGATTGGAGCTGGAGATTAGTTTAATGATGAGTCCTTGAAGGGTCTGAAAATGGAGCCTTGTTGGGTGCACTTGATGATGATGAGATCTTCAGCAAAATTGGAACACTGGATGCTCAAATCACCCCTAAAACCATCGATTTCTTTGTTAGCGATGCCGAAGGCGACCCTGCCCTTCGAAGGGATTCGCTTCCATCGAGCAGGCATTGAATACAATCCGCCAAGGAAAGGTTTGCTTTGATGCAAGCTTCTATGGAACTGTTTGTTTGTGTTGCCAATGACAAACATTTTCTCATTGCATTGTTTTATTAGTTTGTGAATTTGTAGATGATGAAATGAGATTTTTGAAGGGAAAACTCATCATGGCAGCTTCTCATTCGACTCCGGAGCAGATGGCTTTCATGGTAAAGCATGGCTCCGGCATTGTTTCGTAGGTATGAAAGAGGAGGATCTCGAAAGACTTAAGCTTCCTTTAATGTCCCCCGAAATCGAAGACGGAGATTCTTCTCCCCCTTTCACTATCACAGTGGTATGCTTTGTCTCTCGATATAGCAGGACTTACTATTTTGCTATGCTCTGTTACTTTATATGATTCGGTAGGATGCGAAAACCGACACTCGGCCGGAGTTTCGGCTTCGGATAGGGCAAAGACTGTTCTTGCACTTTCATCCCAGGATGCTAAACCTGATGAATTCAGAAGACCAGGTCATATATTTCCTCTCAAATATAGAAATGGTGGGGTTTTTAAGGAGAGCTGGTCATACCAAGGCGTCCGTTTGATTTGGTCATCCTCCGGTTTACGTCCTGTGTTGGTTCTTTCAACTACCGTTGATCCATAGACTGTTCTATAGCACCTTTGCCATTTATAAGAGAGTTGGCTTTGAAGCACAGCATACAGTTATTTCAATAACTGACCTTGATACATTTATAATGATCTAATCACTTAAAAAAAGCTATGTTCACGGATCGTAGGTCGGATACCCGTAAATTTGGAGGATCATACCCCTTTAGCATATCCAAATATGTCGAACATGGGTACGGAAATGATGAGTCCGGGTTACATAATACAAGTGTATTACTATAGAAAGACTCCATGCCAGAGTCCGTGGAAAGTTTGTGCTCTTGTGTACTTAGTTGCAGGCTATTGTTGGCTGTTATATGAAAGGTACCGGAGAATAGGGAAAAGACCATCGAAAGAACTGCGATTTTCGTGTCTGCTTACGAAATGGGGTCTATTTCAGGCACACTGCTATCGTTCAAGGCTAGATGAACAGAAATATAGCACTTGTTAAGGTACTTTAGAAGTTTATTTTATAAACTTCACTGTCCAAAAAGTATGCCAAACTTGAGATTCTCTCTTTTCCAAACCTTAAACAGGGAACAAAGGGATGGCCAAGACGTTCTTGTAAGAGTTCATTCAGAATGTTTAACCGGGGATATTTTCGGATCGGCAAGGTGTGACTGTGGCAACCAGTTGGATTTGGCAATGCAGTTAATCGAGCAAGCTAGTCGAGGAGTCATGGTTTACCTTGAGGTCATGAAGGTTGAAGGATCGGATTAGGACAGAAGCTGAGAGCTTATAACCTACAAGACCAGGGCCATGACACAGTTCAAGCCAACATCGAGATGCTCGTTAATACGGCATAGGTGCCCAGGTTAGTCATATAAATTCTACCCCATTCACATGCAAGAAATGTTGAACATCTTTGCCTTCAGTGAACCGCAGATTCTTCGAGACATAACGTGCAAACGATGCGGCTGATGACTAACAATCCAGCCAAGTTCACAGGGCTGAAGGGTATGGGTTGGCTGTTATTGGAAGAGTGCCGGTTTTGACAGCCGTTACAGAGGAAAACAATAGGTACTTGGAAACAAAACGTACCAGATGGGTCATATTTATGGCTCGGATCTACAAGGACCATTGACTGGTTTCATCAAACCATCTGTAAACAAGAAGGAAGAAACGGATGAGGAGCCAAACCCAGAATAATTTTACTTCAAACATATGATTATAAACACAATTTTCAAAGCCATGATAGAGCATCCTTTCTCTTTTTTCCTTTTTAATGTTATGCTCGTACATCATTTGAACAACTTGGCTATTGATAACAGTTGAAATTAATGTACTTTTAAGTGTTTGTTTATTATGTTTAGCATGGAATTTTCGGGTATTTTTTCAGAATATTTTTAACGAAATTAAAGAAACATTCAGCAGTTTGGACAAACAACAGATGCATTTGTTGCTAATTTTGCATGGAAATGAAGGAAAGACATGAAGGAAATAATAATAAAAAATAAGGCTTTACGGTGAAAAATATAAAACCTTAATTTTTTGTATGCAGATATTTTTTACTAGAAAAATTAAATTAACTAACTCTTTGGTTATTTTTTTAATGTTAAATCTTAATAACTTCGAATATTTAACCATTTTCGGTGGATTTTTTTTAAATACAACTATATTTGAAAATTAATACATATATTGTACCTCCTTTAGATCTCATTAAGCAGTCGCACTCTCATTATTTTGATGTTTTACTGAGCATTGAGACCTCATAAGTGTTTCGAAGCCTCTGAAATTTCATATCCTCCGAAGTTTCATGAGACTTCCGAAATTTTCGCGTCCGTCGGACAACTACATACATTAACACGTCATTACAACCCACGTGATTTAAATCTGACAACCATATTTATTTAACATGTCAACTTATAAATAATCATCATCACTCTAGACTTGAAACCAACCTTAAGAATTAGTATAAAAATTAACGTGTGTGGATGCAGAAGGAGCCTCCTCTCTCTCTCTCTTTTCTTCTTCTTTTGAATACTTTATTATTCATCTTCTGAGCTCGCTATTTCTTATTTTCTGCACAAAAATCATCGACCGCGATTCTCTAAATCATAAGGGATGAACCATCCATAGATATATATTTTTTCCATTAATAATGTCATATCATTAAAATAATAAATATTAATGATTAAGTTATCAAAACGTGAAAAAATGAAAATGTAAATGATAAAAATATAATGTTTTTTCAAAATCAATGATAGAAACGAACTAAATTGAAATAGGTGATCAATCTTGTAGTTAATCTTAATATTTATAGGCGCCCATTAATTGAACCCGTATAAAATTTCTAAATCTTGTACCCATAATATATATATATATATATCCAAATCATAATACGAGCCAGGACTTTTTAGTTGTGGACTTTTAGATTTGTTGGCCCAATAATCATAGCCCCATTGGGTTAAGATGCTATTTTACATAAACCCTAATTTCCTCTGCATCTCCCCCAGCAAACCCTAGTGCCGCTCGCTTCCCATCCACAGGTCTCCTATCCTCCTTCACCTTTTTCATTTCTTTCGAACTTGTTAAAAATGATTTCGAGCTCATTTTTTTGTAATTTTTTCACTGATTCAGGGTCTAGAAGGGGTTGAGGCAGCTGTAAACAATGGCACCCAAAGGTATTTGGATTTGAATATGACTTTATATTACTTTTCTCTCACTCCTTTTCCTTTTACATTGGTGATGCTTGTTCAAGTTTTGATTCGTTTTCTTATTCTCTGTTTGTTTGTTGGTTGCTGCAATGAGAATATCTGGTATCTTCTTTACCGTTTTACTTTATAAATCGAAATGAGCTTCAAGTGGTTGTTAAATAACTTGTTTTTTTTTCCCATAACATGAGTTTTCATTTCATTGCTTTGGAAATTTGGATTTCTCCCATGACCGTTTGCGTTGAAACTGATTTGAACTTGGTGATGTCTCTCAAGTAAATGTATCACCTTGGCTTAGTTATATAATGAATGATTAGATCATTGGGTATTCCACCGAGCCCTTTGAACATGTCAACTGACACAGTTATTTAGAAATTATTGAAGTGGTATGTAGTATTAAATTTTTTTTGCAATGGTACTGGGGACAGCATGCTTAAGTTTCTGCTAGAATTAGAACTTAATCTTATCATGGCATTTATAGTATCTGCTAGAGTTTTATTTGTTGTTTAGAAATTGCTGTTCCTTTTTTGCTTTTCTTTAAACTCTCTGCTACTATGAGGTCTGATTTTGATTTCTCGGATACCATTTCAGGTGTTGGATTTATAAGGGAAAAGAATTTACCAAATACTTGTGTTCATTAACATGACTTTTGATTTCATAGCTTTGTAAATTTAGATTCTGGAGTAGGCGTTTCCTGTGTAGGTTAATTGTTTTTATTGGACTTGTATGAATTTGGCAATGCCTCCTAAGCTAAATATAATCTTGGCTTAGGAGTTAGTTACATAGGTTGGAACTTAATGGGGACAGTTTTTATAATTTAATTTAACCGATATTTGTAGGATATGATTTTTTGCAATGATACTGGAGATGCTTTGTTTAGGTTTCTTCCAGAATACAATGTATGCTGATAATTTTATGAGAAAATAATCTCAGTGACCGAAAATGCCTTATAATATACGATTTTAACTAACTTTTTTGGATTTGCCAAAATGACCAACAAATCGCAACGCGAACTCTAATTTTTCAACTCAGTTTCCAAATTCGCAACGCTAATATCTATTCGCAACGCGATTGTAAGATTCGCAACGCGATTTTAAAAAATGTGTTGCGATAGTTTAAAATGTGTTGCGAGAGTTGAAAAACGTGTTGTTGCGATAGTGAAAAGTGTTGCGATAATGAAAAATCCAAAATAAGTTACATTTTAATTATTCCAAACACGTGGAGTTTGAAACAATAAAGAATGGTTGCGATAGTGTAAAAGATTCTCAAGCCATTTGTAAGATCTAGTTTGAAACAATAAAGAATGTGTTGTGATAGTGTAAAGATTTCCAAGTGTTTACAATGTTCAATCTCACATAGTATTGGAAACACTATTGAGAATGGGTATTTAAGGCTTGGATTTCCCACTTCCTTGTTGAGTGGAAGAGAACAAGGGGGACTCTCGCGCACGTCGCCGTCTCGTCGTAGTCGTGGTCGTGGTTGTGGTAATACGGTTTCGTTCGCGCGGATACTATCTTTTTAGAGAAAATTCTTAAGAAAAAAATGCAATACCACCAGTCGTTGCGATTTTAAAAAATCGCAACGCGAACTTCGACTATCGTAACGTGAATTTGGACTATCGCAACGAATTTGGACTACCGTAAATTTGGAAAATCGCATTGCGATTTTGTATTATCGAATTGTGATAGTCAGAATCGTTGCGATTTGTATTATCGCGTTGCGATTATATATTCATATTGCGACGCGAATTTGGAAAATCGTAATGCGATAGTCAAAATCGCGTTGCGGAAAACTGATTTGCGATACTGGAGAACGCATTGCGATTTTGTTGATCATTTTGGCAAATCAAAAAGAAGTTTGTCAAAATCGTATATTATAAGGTATTTTCGATCATTGAGATATTTATAGATTTTCATCGCAATGCGATAGTCAAAATCGCGTTGCGGAAACTGATTTGCGATACTGGAGAACGCATTGCGATTTTTTTGGTCATTTTGACAAATCAAAAAAAAATTGTCAAAATCGTATATTATAAGACATTTTCGGTCATTGAGGTTATTTATAGATTTTCATTAATTATATGAATTGTTGTATACCATGCAGTTGAGAAGAAGGCAGATCCAAAGGCACAGGCCTTGAAAGCTGCAAAAGCAGTGAAATCTGGACCCACTTTTAAGAAGAAGGCCAAAGATCCGAACAAAGTTACTTTTCACATGCCAAGGACCTTGAAGAAAGATAGGAACCCCAAGTACCCTCGCATCAGTGCCCCACCAAGGAACAAGCTTGATCATTATCAGATCTCAAGTTTCCCCTCACAACTGAGTCTGCAATGAAGAAGATTGAGGACAACAACACTTTGGTGTCATTGTTGACATCCGTGCAGACAAGAAGAAGATAAAGGATGCTGTGAAGAAGATGTACGATATTCAGGCCAAGAAAGTCACACCTTGATCAGGTAAAAAAAAACTATCTGTGCTGTGAATTATTTCTATGTTCATGAGCTAGTTAATATGATATTAGAGGGCTACAGGTGGAGAACTGATAACAACCGTGCTTTGAATTCTCTGTAAGTATATGCCATATAGTTCTTGTGTTCTTCAATTGTGTTTCTTGATGATCCATTCATTACTTCCTTATCTTTTTGCTACCCTTTCTGTTATGCTTACATGATATATGGACATTGTTGATTTACATGGTTCTCACTATTCAGGCCTGACGGCACAAGAAGGCATACGTTAGGTTGACTCCCGATTATGACGCCTTGGATGTGGCAAACAAAATTGGAATCAAGCAATTGGTGACTAGCTTATTTTGAAGGGTTTTTTTTTGGTTTTGTTGCAGATGCTTTCGAGACTAAGCAGGAATATTTGATTTTACCTTTTACAGTTATCTTTCTTTACAGCCACTTAAATCTTATGTGATCTTTTTATACATCTGTCTTCAGAAGTGTTTAAAATGGATCAATGATTGATTCTTAGCTTTTAATACTTGAGAAAAATATCTCTCTATGACTTGTTAAATGGGTCGCATTACAATCCAATGGAAATTCATCTATTAATTTGAAACCAAATTTGATTCTGTCGTATCTGGAAAACGGTCAAAAGCGTCTAACGAACCAAGTCGGCATGTTCAATTAGTCTCATATAGAAGATTAGAAGATACCAGATCAATAACAAAGGTTTCTCTTTCTGATATCAAAATTTGCAGAGCGATAACCCTAATTAGTTGCTCGTCACAAGACTAAAGTAAAACGGACAAAAGAAACGTAACATAAAAGGCTCGCGTCTGAAAGGAAGACATGGGTAGGTCAAGTGAGTCATGTATGATATTTTAATGTCGCAATCATTACATAGTGAAGTCTAAAGTGGAGGAGCAAGGTGGAAAGTTGCCCCTGTTTGCTGCAATGAGGTCTGAATTGCGCATGCGTCCACATCACTGCCTAACAATCCACCTTCCACGAGGAGACAAGACTGAAGACCCTTCCTTTTCACTAACCACTTTCTTCTTCGATTTCTCGTTAAACTTGATGATTCAAACTAATAACCAGTTTTTCTTGGCTTGCTTCTGACTTTTTACTTCAATTTGCAATGCTACGTCTACTGATATACCGCTGCATCTGATTAGTTTTCAATGCTTTATAAGGTTTAAGAAGTTGAGGCTACAGCATACAAGATGAACCTGTTTCGACCTATGCCTATCAATAGGGTGAGAGTTAGTTTTGAGTCGAGAAAATTTAAAAGTTAGGCTTAATACCAAAATAAGTGGTCAATATATACCGCTTTTTTCGAATAGGTGTCTAATTTTTTGACTAATCCAGATGCTTAACGTTACAAACATTACTATTTTAGATGTTCAAATTGTCAACGGCGTTAATTTTTCCGTTGACATGTGTCACAAGTTGATAATTTTGAAATTTACGTGTCACAATTTGATAATTTTGAAATTTGCTTTTTAAAAAATATTAAAAATATTGTTATATTTATAAAAAAAAAATCCTAATTTATCTTAAATTATAAAAAAAGCACTAAAATCCCTAAAATCCTCCAATCCTAATCTTAACCTTCCGTCGCCGCCCTTTCTGGCCACGACCACCGCCGGCGACATAGTCCTTACCATCCTCCTAGTCATATGTTGTCGTAGTTGTTGTTGATTAGCCATCGGAGTCTCGTGGAATCAAGATTTCATCCAAGGGTTCGGGGTATAAAACGTCGATTGATCATCGATCGGTCACGATTATAAGGGTTTTGGTCGGGGGGAAGTGAGATCAGGTGGAGTTTCGTAAACGGCAAAGGGTGACGACCAACATGGGTTTAGGGGTTGAAATGAAGGTTTTCAAAGTTTTGGGATATTTCAAAAATTATATTTTTTAAATATATAAATTTTATTTTTTAAATTTAAATAAAATTTAAAAATTATCAGAATATGACATGTGTCACTTAACAGAAGATATTAACATCATTGATGGTCCGGATACTTAAAGTGATATCGTTTGTAACGTTAGACATCGAGATAATTAAAAAAAAAATACTTTGAGCACCTAATCAAGAAAAGTAATATAATTTTGACAGTTATTTTGGTATTAAGCCTAAAAAGTTAAATCGGATTCATTCGGGTTGATAACTAAGAAAATAAAGTAAATTATATATAAACCGAAAAATAAACAGAGAGAAAATGTAAAACAACTACGATATTTCATCCCATTCAATTCATCCCATTCAATTCATCCCTCTAAATAAAGTATCGAATTTACACCACCGGAACTTCAAATTTTTAATCTTTACAGAACTGAAGCCAACGGTGAGTGGCTCATTAAAACCTTTGCCGCTTTGTGACTGCGATTTGAGTGTTAACTCCTGCATCTGAACTCAACGGTAACTGACTCAGCCATGAAGTAAACCAGAACCTGCAAATCCTAACATGGCCGATGAACACATTTGATGAGTCCCACGTGATGACGAATTCACTCGTTTTTTAACAACACAGTTAGTCGGACTGGCAACCGGTTTTTTGTTATGGATTTTAGAATCACATGCATTAATGGAAACATGGGGGATTCTGAAAGCATCCGAAGGAGGAGGGTTTCTCCATTGAGGAAGAGGACCAGCAAGAAGCAGAGTCGAAAGAAGAGGTCCAGCTTCCATTACAGCCAGTAAAAGCTTCCCTTTTTCAGGCAGGGTTTTCCCCTTTGCAAGGTTATCGATCACAGCGGTTCCAGAATCAAAAACCTTGGTCGTCACCGTTGACGGGACTAAACCGGACGCAAAGGGTTGATTCAAAAGCCCAATTCCACTTGAATCTGCCATTTTAATGATGGGAAAATCAGGTGAAGTGACGGCATCGAACAAGGAATCAAACAGGGGAAGAACGTGAGGGTGGTGATTATTATACGTGTCTGATAAACTGTTTGATTCGGTTATGCTGGAGTTCGTGTTCGTTGCAATAATAACGGATTTTCACAAGGGATTAAACTTGTTGAGTAGCTTCTGCAATTGGTCTCTTGCTTCGTCTCTTTTGGTAAGCGAGGTCAGGAGATTAAGCATAAGCTTTAGCTCATCCTTGTATTTCCTTATCTGCTCATCGGCTTCCATTTTTACAGATTCCAGCTCCATTCCACTGTACTGAAGCTTCGGTTTCAGTTCATCAAAATTCTGTCAAAAACATGAAATTTGAAGAACATTACTTGGACATTAAAAAAGAAACAACACTGAGTCAAAGCAGAAATGAATAGGTAAAAGAAGAGGACGCACCTCTGATAATTCCATAAAGAAGCCAATTCTTCCATTTTTAGGTGCAAAGAATGCAAAGGGGAAAAATTAAGGAAAATGCTGAGAAAGAGGGGGGAGTTGAGGAAAGGTCTTGTGTGAGTGATTTATAGAGCAATCAAAGCCAAGTAAAGACAAAAGGTAAGAGATAGATGTTCTTTCTCTCTTCCGGAGGAAGAAGACAACATGTCCCATCAAAGGAAAGCTCTAAACTTTCCAATTAGAAAATGTTAGTAAATAAAAAGATTCCCTTTAATATTCTCGCATTTAACCAGTAACCAAAATTCCGTCTCTCTTTCTTTATTTACATTTCCTTCCTTTTCCGTCGTCTCTCTGAAAACCCAGTAAGATTTAAACTTCATCTTCATGGTCAACCCCACTTTACTGCTTTTAATTCTTACCCTCAATACACAAATTCAATCCCCTTTTTGGTAACTTGAAATAAAATTCGTCTTTGAATTGTGTATACCATAACGATGTTTCCATTTTTCACTGTTAAACTAGTATTTTGCTTTTTCTGTAAATGAAGATGGAGAATATGGTTCCTAAATTATTTATATTATCAACCCAGGGCTGTCCTAGATTGCATTATGAACTGCCCAATCATTTATTCTTTCACTTATTTTATTCATCTGCTTACAAAAATTCAATGTCGAGCTCTCTATAGCCATACCTATTCCCACATGGATTTTCATAGTTTTTGTCAGCACTCTGGCAATATAATATATATGTACAAATGACAAGGCTTCAATCAAGGTTTTCGGTTCTTGTCTGCGTTTGGATTCCTTCTGTTGGAAATAATATCAATATATATGTTCAATAATAATCAGTTAATATTACAGTGCAATTAGATTAATAATAAGAATATATATATATATATATATATATATTGGCCGAAAGTAAGGTACTCTCTTTTTTCCTTTTTTTTTATATTTTCGAAAGCTAATAAAAAAATACAAACAATAAGAAAAATTTTGAACTCTTTTTTTATTGATTTTTCAATTGGATGAACATTTCGTTTCTAATTTATTGTATTTTTATCATTTTGTTTTGATTTATTTTAATTTACTTACTGTTAGTTTCTGATTTAACTACTGTTATTTTAATTTTTACATTTTGGTCACTATTTATTTCCTATTTAACTACTATTTTTTATTTTCTTGCATTTTAGTAACTATTATTTTATTTTATGCAATTAGGTCCTCATATTTTAGGTTTATTTAATTTTATTTTATGATTTTTTTGTTTCTTTTTATTTATTTATTGTTTTTAATTTTTTTAAATTAATTTTTTTATTAATTGTTTTGATTATTTCATAGTTTAAATTCTAGATTTAGTTTTTAAATTAGATTAATATTTGTATCAAACTTAGAAATTTGGATTTCACATTAGTTTTAATTAAGGAGAAATTCGAGTCGCGTTTTCGCAATAGACGTCTGATTACTCGAATCGATTGCTCGACTTTTAAAATTTATTAATAATTAATATTTTCTAAAAATATTTTAGGTTTAATAATTTAGATAAAAATAGCCTTTAAATTAGTCCTCAACTTTAGAAATTATTGATTTAGGTCCCCAATCTTTTAGTCTATTAGAACTCGATATTTTAGTCCTTTGATTTTTTAGTCCCCGAACTTTGATTAGTGTTTTAATTTTGACATAATTAAATAGTTTAAATAGAGCCTCTACTTTATGTTAGATTTCAATCTAGTCCTTTAAATTTAGGAAATAATTCGAGTTGACCCTCGCCTAAATACTAGAGGGATATATATATAAAAGAAAACTCTACCAAAAAGGGAATGGAGTAGGTTTCATAAATTTTAGCTAAAATCGTGAAAATAATGGAAAATTAAAAAATTTGCATTATGAATAATTATTTGACCCCTTAACATTACCCTTAATTTTAGAACAAAACAACTTCTTGCCTGTTTTAGATTATCCATTTGTGACAGTAACCCATCGTGCTTGTCATTTCTGTTTAAAAAAAAACCTCGTGTTTTTTCTTTTCCATGTTTAATTATGGTTTTAGTCCTTCTATCATGTTGAACTTTGGGATTAATCATTTTACTTAAACTATTGTAATTTGGCCTCTTAACTTTTATAATATTATTAGTAAATCAAAATTAATAACTCTATTGATTGCATCGGATGAATTCTTCCGGTGGAATTTCTTTTTACTTTAACATAATTAAGTGGCGGATTCAAAAAAATTTGAGGGTTGACACATATATATTAATAATAGAAATTTTGTATATGAGGTGAGTACAATAAAATTTTAAGATGAGAACCATCAGTAAAATGAACAACCAATATAAATAAATTCAGATTTTAGAGTGATAGCACGTGCCCACCCTGAACTATATTTGCATCTGCCAATGATGGTCACACACGAGTAAAGCAACGTGAACTTCCAATAAACTATGGTTAATCAACAACAAATTTATATATCAGTTGAATATTTAGATCTACTAATAATGTTTTAATTTGTACACACTAATAATGTTACAAAAGTAGAGGGTGTGATTATGTTAAATTGAAATATAGGGATTAAATTCTAAATTGCTGCATACTAGAGACTAAAACCATGATTAGACCATTACACTTACAATTTTCTCATCAACCCACGTAATAAATAAGATTATTTATGTTTTATATTTAATATAATATTGTCACCGTTAATTATCAATAGAAAAAAAAAACATTACACGGCACAAATCCTGATGTCCCAACAAAAATCAAAGAAAAATAAAAACCCTAATATTTTGTAAACATGCATGCATCGCGTCCCCTTCAAATTGAACAACAAAACCAACCTGAAAAAAAAAACCTCGTTCTGACAGAACAAAAGAACATGGATAGTCTTTTTTTCTTTTTTCCTAAGACAATAGATTTCGGCACTGTTCCACATGTCTTACATTTTTTTTATGTTTGTTCAAAATAATATATAATAGCTCTTTGTAGGACAAAAACTACCATACCCCAAGGCTTCATCCCTTCATTCTTCATTATTCCTTAATCCAGCTGTTAATCTCACTTGAAATTGTGTGCATGGGTAATGAAATGGAAATGGCTGTCCCTTTTTCCCATATATATGGGGTAAGGGGAGGTAAGATAGTAGGCTACTCCCAACACCAGGTTGAGAGCAGCTTCTGTAAGAGACCTCCGAATTATGAAATGCCCTCCGTGGGACTCGATCCCACGACCTCAAGGTTAAGAACCTTGTGCTCTACCAACTGAGCTGGATGGTAACAATAATACAGAAATGGTTGTCTCTTGTTCCCATATATAATGGGGTAAGGGGAGGTAAGATAGTAGGATGCTCCCAACACCAGGTTGAGAGTAGCTTCCGTAGAAGACCTCCAAATTATGAAATGCCCTCCGTAGGACTCGATCCCATGACCTCAAGGCTAATAATAATACAGAGCTTTAAATTAACTATTGTTTTCTTTTATTTCTAATTCTTTATAATATTGTGGTTTAACTTTTTGCTTTTCCTATTCGTACTTCTTTTTTTTTTGGTTTAAGAAGCTGACAAAAGCAGCTGAATTTTAAAATATGCTTGACAAAGATGTATAATCAAACTAAAAAATTAAAAATATATTAGGTTTCTTAATACAATGAACCTGCTGAATTTTAAAAACGAGGTTCGTGAATCAACAATAATTCCAGACAGATATACTCAGTAAACTTAAGAGGGGCAGGCAGAGTCGACTTTAAGGGGTGCAACCTAAGCGATTGCTTAGGGCCCCCACTTTTAATTTTGTAATTAAGGACTGCTAAAATTTTAATTTTATAAAATAGTTATTATCCTTTACCTTTATAATTAAAAAATCATAATTTAATCATTTTTATGCTTTATTAAAGTAATATTAGATTAATTATTCAAAATAATATAATATATTTTCATTCTATAGAGCTTTTTTTTTTAGTTTTTTCTCAAGTTGTATAACTAAGAGTCCTTTTTTTCCCTCAATGTTATAAAAAAAGTCCATACTTTCTACTTTTATAAGTAAGTCGTAATTTAATCATTTTTCTATGGATTATTAATTTAATATTAAATTAATTTTCAAAATAACAGAATATATATTTGTTTTATAGGGTCTATTTTTGATTTTTCGATCAAAGTTTATAACTAAGGGCCCTTGTTTTTTTTTTCAACTTTATAAAATAGTTCTTACTTTCTATCTTTATAATCAATACCTCATAATTTAATTATTTTTTTATCATTTATTAATTTAATATTAAACTAATTGTTCAAAATAATACAATATATTTTCTTTTTATATGACCTATTTTTAAATTTTCGTTCGGGGCATGAAAATATTTAAAACTGATATGGGGTAGAGATGATATGTAGGAGATGAAAGGTTATCAATTTTTGTGTATTTGAGATAATGTTTTTTTATTTATTTATAGTGGTAGCGTTAGATTAAAAAAATAACAAAAAGGTTGAGAAAATCAATATACATATATTTTTTAAATGAAAGAAATAGTTTAAAAAGATGTTTTGAAAATATGAAATAAGTTAAAAAGGTTAAAGTATTTTACCTTGGCTAAACTTAAGAGTTATTAATTAAATAATTTATTATTTATGAAATTAGAAATTCAATAAAACAAAAACACTCTACAAAATTGTTCTTCGACTCTTTTGCATACAAATCCAACACAACAATTTGGGTGATACAAGCCCAATAAACTTCTCCAAGGAATGTCAATAAAGTACAAGTAGTCTAGAGATGCTACAAATCTTAATAACAGTTCCCCCACTTCACGTTTATACAAGGTCAAATCATCAAATATATCTTACACGTTAATACACTGCCCATAAAGTATATGTACTTTATTACGATTTTTGCTCATCTTCAACATTCTTGTACATGTAACACTATTTATATCATAATCATAGGGTGGACTAATATAGTTTGTAGTGCTCGCCAAATCAACTAATGATTTGTAATTACCCATATAAATCTCATCCATGGGATTGTCAATCAACTAATTCAGAAGCAATGCGTTGTATCATTAAATGAAATGATATTGGAAAAGAAAATAAAGGCTATGATTTTCCAAAAAAAGAAAGCGCTAGCCAATGGGATTCTCATTTTATGCTGTTCCGCACATGGCGGTTAGATATAAGTCATGTTCTATCATTTGGGCTCTACTTGTAAACAAGCGACAAAACCACAGACGAAACCAACAGCCGTGTGTGCCGATGTTTTCACCACATTTAGCGTGTAAACCGTGCGTCGTGGCACATGCCGATGCTTCTCTTCTCTCTTTTTCTAATCCAAAATGGGTTAGGTCGTTCCTGCCTCAGCTTGCGAACTACAAATTGACTTGGACAATTTAGACCAACAAGCCATGCGCTGAACCCAACCCAAAAAAATCTACATAAATATCTAAAACTGAAAAGGGCATTGCAAGAAGGGGTACTATTTAGGGGTCGATTCGATGATTTTGGCTACATAAATGTCTTCTCTTTTTCTCTAAGCCTCCACAGATCCAAGGTGGATGGTAAGAGTTCCTTCATTGTCTCCAACAACTTCTAATCCATCCTTTGTCCTCCTACAACCATTTATATTAAGAAAATCATTGCCTTGTTTGGCTAGAGAAAAGGAAAAGAATCAACCAAGTCTTAGAGGAAGTAAAGCTTGTTGCGAAAAGAGCTTCATTTCAGGATTCTTTAACCAAGGTAGTTTATTTATAATCCTTTGGAGTATAAAGCTTTCATAAATATGAAGAATTGCTAAATTTTTTGTATTTGAGTATTTTAGGGTTTATGCTTGATTTCATGATTAAATGATGTTTTATATGTGAAAGTGTTTTTTATACCACTTTAAGACCCTAAGGGTGCATTTGGTTCACGGAATGTAAGATTACCAGTGGGAATAAAATATTACCAGGGAATAGGATTACTGGGAATGTTGTATTTTGTGTTTGGTTGGTTAGCAGGAATGTAAGATTACCTTGTTTGGTTAAAGGAATAAAAGATTATTGAAATGTATATTTGACCAAATTGTCCTTATTATATATTTGTATAATATTACAAATTGTAAAATATGTATATATTTTCTTTAAAAAATTAAATTCATGATATTTATATAATTTTTTTTACAAAATTAAAAATATAAAAAATGTTTAATGAAAGGGTAAATTTTTTTAACCCCTGAACTTCATATAAAATTTTAATTATAGACTTTTTTTTTGTAAATCTAAAATAATTTAAGGATAAATTTGTAATTTAACATTCATATAATTTTTATTATTCAATGACAGAAGAAGGATATTTTTGAAAAAAAAATAAAAATTTAAGGGCATTTTAGTCCAAAACGCTGGTAATGTTACAATACCTAAGGGAATGAAGGTAATGACATTCCCGGTAATATACCCCAAAAAATCTACTATTGGTAATAAAACATTACTGGGAATGAGATTCCCGACCAACCAAACATGGGAATGTGGGATTCCCATCTCCCACAATCCTTGAACCAAATACCCCCTAAGTAACCTCCTAAAGCTTTAACATATGATTATAAATCAAACTAAGACCTTTGGGATGATTTTTGAGTATTTTTCAAGCTTAAACAAGGCATTTCTAGGTTTGAGTATTGATATTGGATGAACAATATCGATACTAGATGAATTGGGATGAAATTTGGAGATTTTCATGTGGGAGTATAGGTACTATTGTGGAGACTATCGATATTTCCCCTACAGTATTGATACTCATGGTATACAATATTGATTATGGGCCAAATCTTAAGCAATAAAAGCCATTTTTGGTACCAATACTCATAGGTGTATCGATACTGCAAGCAGAGTAACGATACCACCCACTTTGGATTGTTAGAATTGACCTCGTTAAGGCCCGTAAGAGTCAAGGATGATCTGTAATGGTAGATCTTAGTTCGTGAAGGACACAAAAGACCAAATGGGTTTGAATACACTTGTAGAAGTAGGTTACAACCGAAGTAATCACAGTAGGTGTAAACGTTCAAGTATCTTGAATCGAGCACGTAGCAAGTATCTAAGGATGAAGGATCGTTGTAGAGGACGTACCGACAAGATATATGATGAGTCAATCATATTTCAAAATAGCAGAGTTATGTACTACAAGAATGTCAATGAATGGTGAACATAAAATTGTCCCTCCAATTCAAGGGTGAATTGAGGGAAGGCGTAGTAAGAGCGACAAGAGTGTCATTATCCAGTAATGAACCCGAGTCAGGTATCGAGCTAGCTAGTGTTACCGCAAGTGAATAATAGAATCAATAATCATAAAAAATTGCAAAATACGTAGAGACTTCTTTAGAGACAGAAAATGATAAATTACCCTTAAGTAAAGAATGCCCATAATAGAGCAACTTAATAAACCTTTGCACAACGTTCTAGGTAAGATAACGAGTGAGATAACAACTAGTGAGAGGGTGACCTCATTTTAGTGTGTCTAGTTATGCTAGATTTAGCCAGGCTACCTTAGTTGCCTTAATGGGCATTATTAACATTATACAAACTTAGGGCCTTCAGTTATGCATGTATAGTTATATTAGTCCAGTATAATAGATATCCTTATAGCTTGGCTTAACGATTGTGTGAGACCGAGCCAATGCTTCAGTTGAGCGGGAATTGTATCGACGCTATGTGACACTAGGTCCTCCCATGATCTACCTGATTGCTATGTAAGATCAGGAGATCACTCAACAACTTAGTGGGAATTTCATCGATGTTATGTGACACCGGATTCTATCAGTTAACTAGTATATGATGGCTATGTGAGACCAGATACTAGTAGTGTGTTGTATTTAGATAATGCACAATATATATTCAATGTTACATTTAGATAATACATAACAGAGTCAATGTTGCACTTAGATAATGAACATGAGTGTTAGTGTCGCATTTAGATAATGCATAGGACTTACATTCATTGTGGTTAAAGACCCATTAGAGGTGTACTCATAGAAAGGCCCTTAATAGAGGATTAAGGCAAGCATGGGACTCATACTTTAGCGATAGAACGGTAAAACCATTAGTAGGTATCACTTGATTTTGATCATGCATGTACCTACTGCTTAGTATCGTGTCTTTAGCATGCTTGTGTTTATGAAACTCATAATGTTACTCTAGATCAGCAATTATACTGTTGGGCTTTGTAAGTTCAACGTATAGATGTTTTCCGTTCATAGGTTAATAGCTTAAGTCGTTCGTGGAGCACCGTCGCAGTAGGACTTCCAGTATCTTCTTCAAAGTATTGTACTGTAGCTTTAGTGGGCATGTGTATTCATAGAACCTTACTCATGTATTTGTTTTATTGAATTCTAAGTTTTTTATTGTTTTGTATTTTAAACAATGTGTCGTGGAGTTCCGGTTTGTAAAATGTTTTAATAATAGTTATTTATGTTTAGTCTTGATACATACAATGTTTTTTAAAAATGGAAATGAACAATTTTTTAAATCAAGGGTTGTCTCGGCAACCCAATGTGGTACTTTAGGCCTAATCGGGTTTAGGGTTTTATAGGTCAAACAACAAAAAACATGCTATAAAGACATAGAAAAATATGTCATAAAGCAGAAGAAGACGTGTCATAAAGACATAATTATTAAAAATAAAAAATAAGAAAACATAAAGATTAATTATAATAAAACAAAATAAAAAAATGAATACCGGTGGTCGACGATCAACACCAAGACTAATGCCACCGTCGATCAAAATTCACAAAAATGAAGAAAAAAAAAGTCTATCAGCGGCTAAGGAAAAAAGAGAAAAATAAACAATTGTTAATTTTATTATATACTTAATAAATATTTCAAAATTATAGAAAGAGTGAAAAAACAAGAATAAAACGATTGAATTAATCACATAATTTTTTCTAATGTTATCAAAGTATGTAAAATTTATAATTTAAGAATAAAAATTATATAAGAGAAAGATTAAAATATCCAACTATACACTACATGCCACTCTCTCTTTCTTGGGTTTGTATCGTTTTTATATATCAGGTTAACCTTTTTCTTATTTAATTTTATTTAGTTGGCGACGACACCAGTTTTGATATCGATCGTCGACCATCAATTTTTTTTCCTTTGTTTTTTTAGTTGTTTAATAAAAATAACACTCTTTGTGGTACATTTTCTCTGTATTTGTAGCATGCTTTTCTTTGCATTTATGACACATTTTTTTAATTTTCTTTCTCAATTGTTTGGGGTTTTTATTTTATATTTTTTTCAGGGTTTGATTTGACGACGCTACGACTAATCAAAATGGTGTTTATTTGTAATCACGACGATCTTTCTTGCTTTGGACCATCAGATTGAATCTAGGTACATGATTTTGCGTTCGAGGATAATTTCTCACTATGTTCGGCTCTGATTTTCGGTTCTAAATGGTTTTTCAATATCTTAATCCCTTTTTAATTCGTTTATCGATACAACCATATTTGTTCACATCTATTTTTGTTAGAATCTTTGGTTGAGTTTTTAATATTTTCTATGTATGGTCCTTTTGTGATCTAAAGTGACTAGGTTTTTTGTGTCAATGTTATAGGTAAATGTCCAAATAATGTATTTAGTTGACGATACTAATTATAAACCCTTTTGTAATTTTTAATAAAACTAACGACTTTTATCAGAAAAAATCAAACCAATAATTCAAAAAAATGATAAATACAAATAAAAATCCTTGTCGACAATAGAGAATAAACATCATTAACATTGATATATATGACGATTCGTTGGTAAACTAACATTATTATAATTTAATTTTGATTTATCATTAGTAATTGTAAATATATATTAATATCTTATTCGAGTTTATAAAGGAGTGATAGAATAACATGATAACGGAATCAATATCATATAGATATGGAGAGACACTATCAAATTTAATCTTTGAAAAAATGCATGTTATAATAACAAACAAAAAACTGATACATCACAAGGTTCACATTAAAGGAAGAAGTAATAACTCTTCCAAATGATCCACTCGTCCAAGCATTGGAAAAGAAGATCAGAACAGAAGCATACTTGCGACGACTTTTTGAATGGGATCCTGATCTTATTTAGTTAATATGTCTTCTGTAGATACGACCGTCTATCTCTTATCTTTACAACGGTTCTTGAATCGCATCAATCCGATATCGGGAACTCAATATATGACCATTTTACTGAAGACGGTGCATGCAGAAAATCCTATACGGGATTAATACGAGATTTTGTAAATATTACGAATTTTCTATATTTTTATTGATTTTTTGTAATATAACTTAATATAGGATGATGCATTATCTTTTAGGATTAGATTTATTATTTTATTAGGAATTAAGGTTGGGTTAAAATATTATTTTTAGTTATTATTATTTTATTAGGAATTAGAGTTAAGACATGTTTAGTTTATTATTATTTTATTAATTAGTTATTTAGGACCTTTAGAACTCAACTCCTATATAAAAGAGGCTTCATTCAATTTTTAAATCAAGATTTCTTTGATTAATAATACGACGAGAGTTCGTTTTTGCAAGTGCTGATTGCCTTGTGCCTTCGAAGCTTATTCTCATTGAGTTCTTTCAAGTTCTTGTGAGGGAGATTAATCTTCACACTCTAATTTGTTTTTTCATTGCGACTAGGAGGGTTGGTTAGAGCCATATTACCGTGTTTGCCTTTTCATTGCGACTAGGAGGGCTCGATAGGATATTATCCATCGATTTTCCACATATCCATCCACGTCATCAATCATCTTTACCGTTCACCTTCATAAGGGAGATTTTTTGATTTCTTGGTTATCTTATTTTATTTTCAATTTCTTTATCTTGTTTTAATCTTATTTCTTACATTGTTTCCAGCACCTAAAAGAAACTCTAAGAACCCTACTTGCTGCCGCCACCTTCCCCTATTCATTCCCCATTATTTTTCATCGAGTCTAGAGCTTTCTAGGTTTGATTCTTCAACAATAGCAATGTTCATTAACCCGCCACCGCTTCCCTATAAAAAACACAACATAAAAATAATATATATATATATATCCATTATTTCTGTAAGAAAAGAAAAGATTAATTAAACAAAAATATAATGCGATTAGATTAGGGGGAAAATCAATGTTCGGTAATCAATCCAAAGTTAATGTAGTCGTAGATAATAAAAGTAATACTTTTGAAATTAAAAATGGAATATTACAATCCCATAAAAAAAACTTGAATAAACTAAATATTTGATGCTTGGGCTTTCTTTGGGTTTAAGGCTGCGTGTTTCCCACTTTGGGCTCGAGGCTTATGTACTCTCTGTTTCCCATTTTTTAGCCCTTAAGGCTGCCTTGTATCCAATACTTTTATGGTAAACTACACGTTTGGTAATTGAGCTTTACTCTCTCTTTTATTTCACTAATAAGTCTTTTAATTTTTTTTAATTTACTCATTAAACTTTATATATTTTTTTTTTCATTTTGCCGTTAAATAACTAACGACATCATGATCTGACCGCATTTTAATCAAAATGATGTCGTTTTAGTCTAAATTTTTTTAGGAATTTAAAATGACGTCGTTTTGATGTAAGTTACTATGTCTTAACGTCGTTTAATTATTCAACAATGAAGTGATAAAATAATTCAATTTATAAAATTCAATAAGTAAATTGAAAAAAATTGAAATTACAATAAATGAAATAAGAAAAAGAATAAAATTCAGTTACCAAACATATAATTTACCCAATGTTTAAATAATAATAATACTAATACTCTCAAGATGAGAGCAGTTGAAGCTCTTAGGTTATTGAAATTTTATATGCACGCACTTATAATTGCCAAAACCAAAAAAACTTAAATGAAAAAAATATGGGTAAAATAAAAAATAAAAATAACAGTGATCACAAAGAGAAGATGAAATAACTAATAAAACTAAACCAAACATGAAAAATCATTACTAAATTGGCTAATTTAAAATTAAATTGAGATTTATAATAAATGTTACATTACAAGATAAATTTGTCACGCTCACATGATAATTTATTTAAATATTATTTTTATTTAAATTTATCATATCGAAATGACGAGTTTAAAAAAATATAATTTTTATTAAATTTTATTACATTGGAGTTATAAGTTTCAATAAAAATCTATTTTATAAAACCTCATCATGTCTAATACGAATTTTAAATCACTATATTAAATATCGTAATTCTCAAAATAAAATATATGATTCGGTATTAAGCTAAATAATTAACCCCCTTTGACGAAAATTGCCGAAAATTCATGACGCTGGCAACGCCCAAAAGTCATGCTGATCTCTAATTTCGTGGCATTGCTTTTGATGCAAAAGGATGAATGTGCAGACATGGAGGGGAGAGAGCCAGAGAGTAGAATTAGTTCAGGATAAACTATGCTAATGATCACTAATGTTTGGGTTAATATTCGTTTCTACCACTAATATTTCAAGAGTCTCAGTAATATTATCGATTGTTATAAATTCATCGCTCGACGTTAACTGCCGTAACAGAAATCATTGTTGAACCGTTATATACTAACTTAAATTGCCACATGTCACTTCTTCTTCTTCTTTTTATCTCTCCTCTCCTTTTCTCTCTCTCTTGTCCACGTTTTCCACCACCATGAGCCTTACAATAGACAGTGTGGCTCTCAGAACCTTTGTTACACCCTGGTTTTTGGCATCTATCCGCCTCCATGACCAATACAAAGACCAGATACCCCTCTTACTCCTTTTGAGCAGCAAGCAAACTTGCATTTCTTTGAATTGCTTACTCGATTGTCTGAGGACGTTATAGTGGTGGTTTGCTCAGAGAGTGTCTACAGAAAAGTCGGTCTGCGAAGAGGGTTCACAAGTTTGATGAAATTCATGACAGGGAGATTTATTCCCAAATTGAAAAGGCTCGTGTCTGAACTAAAGCTTTGCAACTATCCATTTTCGGAGTAAATAGGAGTGATGGCATATAACCACTAGATTTCTTGGCCACTCGTGATGGCATATAACCAAACTGAAAAAGCTCTTATGTCTGAACCAAATCTGACCACTCGTTAATGCTAATCACTGGGTTTTTGTTTTAGTACAAAAGCAACCCACACACTTGTTGCTTTGAAAAGATTGCAGGAAATGTTTGAAATTGAAAATTAGTTTAATAAAGGGTGACTGAGATCAAGATTTCAAAGTTTTTTCATTAGAAACCAGTGGTTTAATGGAAGTGGGAGGACGCAATAAGGGAATGGGGATGGTAAGCTCTTTTAGCAGGAAACATTAACTGCAGGTTAAAGATAGAGACTCGTCTACACTTGCTTTTGCTTCGACCTCGCTTCATCAGGAAACCTAGTTTTGGGTTAATAGGTGTGTGATTAGTACCTGAGCAAGAGTTCCTGTTTTCAAGCACGGATACTGGGGTGGAGAGACGAAGAGTATAGATAGAAGAAGACGAAGAGGAGGAGGAGGAGGCACGTGGCAAATCAAGTTAGCATATAACAGTTTAGTAGTGAGTTCTTGTTGCTTTTGCTTTTGCTATTAACGTTGAATGCCTATTTTATAACACACGATAATGTTATTGATTGATTTATTACTTTTGAAACATCAATGATAAAAACGAATACAAACTTAGATATTAGTGATCATTGACATAATTTACCCTTCATTATATTTGCAATTTGTAAGATCGTGGAAGGAAATCATATGGCATTGTTTGGCCTAGATACATAACAGCATAATATAATATATTTTAATATATAGTTTAATGTGATTAAATAGTATCCACAATTTTATCAGACTTCTAGTCTAATCTCTTTGCTTCTTTTAGGGTGAACTAGATTTTTTTCCAAATAACTTCTATTATTAATTTCTGTAAAAATCTGAATGTTACTTTATTATAGTATTCATTTTAATTTTATACATTTAAAAGAAATTAAATTATAATTTTACTATTTTAGAAAGCCATAATATAATCGTTTGTTATTAACTTATAATTTTATAAATTTAGAGAACATTCAATATATTTTATTGAATAATTTTTAAAAAGAAAATAAATTCATACGAGGGCACGGCCGCACGGGTATCAAACAAATTTAATGGATCCGCAGTTCGACAAAAATGAGATCAGACGGTGGGAAGAATTCACCACACGTCCATACCTACTCCATACCTGATGTCATTATCACCACTAATTCAATAACAAAAAACAACAAAGCAGATAATGGAGCCAGCAAAGCTAACCACCACCGTCACGTCACCACAATATAAACAATCCGAATGGTCGGTCAAGCGAAGTGCACAACCACAATTCATAGGGCACCGGGACCCATTGCCACCCTATTGGCCGGTGTTCAAATTTCTATACGCTCCGATCGGCCATCCAAATTCACTCCAACCGTACACGTGGCGAAAGAATAGCAATTCAAAGACCCTCGCCTTCAGTATTTTCCCGACAATGATAGGTGGCCCGCCAGAAAGAAAAAAAAAGGTTCCGTTTTTGTTTTTTCAATTTTTATTTCTTGAAAATTTTGCTTATTTTACCGGTTCGTAGCCGTTTTACTGGAGTATTGGACCCCTATATATATGTACTACTACCAGTGAAGAAGATGAGAGAAACAAGAGAAAAAAATAACTGTTTTTTTTTTCTATAGCAGAACAATCAAAATGCCGATTTCTCGAATTGCCGTAGGATCTCCAGCTGAGGCTGGCCAAGCCGATGCTCTCAAAGCAGCATTGGCTGAGTTTATTTCAATGCTCATTTTTGTTTTTGCCGGTTCAGGCTCGGGCATGGCTTTTAGTACGTATAATATATCCTTTCTCATGTCCTAAAGTTTCGTATTTGTTAACGTTGTAGCAATTCGCCAAATCCCCCTGTTTTTCTATGAACTAATCGAACCGTGTATGCTTCTTTGGCAGACAAGCTCACTGACAACGGGGCCGCAACGCCGGCCGGTCTTATATCAGCATCAATTGCCCATGCTTTCGCTCTGTTTGTGGCGGTTTCGGTTGGTGCTAACATCTCCGGTGGTCATGTAAATCCTGCTGTCACATTTGGCGCCTTTGTCGGTGGCCACATTACCTTGATCCGAAGTATTTTGTACTGGATTGCTCAGTTGCTCGGATCCGTGGTCGCTTGCTTGCTTCTCAAGTTTTCTACTGGTGGATTGGTAAGATTGAAATGCTAAAGCAAGTTAAGTCAAGGCTTAACTAATGTATGTTCTGAATTTGATTTTTTTCTTTATGATGCAGGAAACATCTGCATTTGCCTTGTCATCCGGTGTGGGAGCATGGAACGCGGTGGTTTTCGAGATCGTGATGACCTTCGGTTTGGTTTACACAGTTTACGCCACGGCTGTCGACCCGAAGAAGGGTAACATTGGGATCATTGCACCCATTGCGATTGGTTTCATTGTGGGTGCCAACATCTTGGCTGGTGGTGCCTTTGATGGTGCGTCCATGAACCCTGCAGTCTCCTTTGGACCGGCCGTGGTCAGCTGGACATGGAACAACCACTGGGTCTACTGGCTCGGTCCTTTCGTTGGTGCCGCCGTTGCAGCCATCGTCTATGAAGTCTTCTTCATCGCCCCAGACACATACGAGCAGCTTCCCAGTTCAGAATTTTAAGATTTCTGGTGTATTGACGGGTTCTATGCGATCCATTAACAAGGGTTGTAAGCAGTTTAGTGGGTCGCTTTGGTTTCGTATCTGTGGGTGCTTTTTATTCCCTGTTGTTTGTATCTCTCTTTTGTTAATGGTTGATTCCACTTAAACCTGCTCAATATCATTTCATATTTGTCCACTTCTGCCCAGTTTAAATAATTTTAGATCCTTTTAATCTGATCATTATGATCACAGAAACTGTATTAGGTAACACGCAGCTAAAAAAGCTAATTCGAAAGTCACATTGTATTTATAGATACCGAAT
The DNA here is from genome assembly GCF_006381635.1 of Hibiscus syriacus. Classification (NCBI taxonomy): domain Eukaryota; kingdom Viridiplantae; phylum Streptophyta; class Magnoliopsida; order Malvales; family Malvaceae; genus Hibiscus; species Hibiscus syriacus. The sequence continues at coordinate 1,100,559 of NW_024063076.1, read as the reverse complement.
TCAAGTAGATAGACTAATACATTCACTCACCTCGGTTAGGCTCCAAGCAAAAAATGTTATGAAAATTGCAAGTACCTCCTGGACCTGTTATAATCAGGTGAAAAATAAATTGAGAAGCAAGCATTTGTCACGACAGTTTACTTTTTGATCAAACATTGACCTATCAAAGTAAAAAAGTCTACTGTTACGTTTAATTTTATTTAATAGAGGTAACAATATATACAGGTGAAGATGCTTTATCAAGATATATGACCGGTTTTCTTTCTCCATCTTTTCACTGTTGAGGTTCGAACGAAGATTCTTCATTATCAAGAACTGAAGGAATCTAAAATCATGGGTTTTTAACAAAAAGTAAAGAAAGTTTGGAGGCCATTTCATAATTTTTAAAAGGAAAATGTCTAGTCATAACATGACTAAGTATTATCGATGGAGTGACCAAAATAGGAGTTAATCAAAAATTTAGTGAGTAGATTATAATGTTTTAAAACCTTAATGACCAAAATAAGAGTAAAAAGAAAATTGAGTGATGAAATTTATGATTTACTCCATTCTTTAATAGAGTTGACGAAGTTATTTTTTCGGATGATCAAAATTCAAAAGCATAATTTAATAATTAAGTGGTTAGCGGGATAATTTACCCTAAATTTAATATATAAAAGAAAGAAAGTCGTAGAATACGCCGCTTCCAAGTCATGGTAATAATTTTGAAAACTAGGGGTAGATGCAGAAGGATTTGAGAAGTGGAATCCAAGACTGAGCCAGTCCCCAGTGGGGTGATCTTCAACAAATTTATTCCATTTTTGTTTGAAGTCATTTATCATGAAGATTCAGCAGAGTTTAGTAGTACCTGTTGTACTGATTGGTAAAATTCATGCATGTCATCTTCCTATTTGTGATATCAGACTTTTTGTTCCGCTAGGGTGATAATGCAATTGATTCACTTATCACTAATATCTTTCCTGTGTTTCTTTTATCCTATACTAGAAGGTGTGTTGGAATGTATCATGGTAAAAATGAAAAGAAAAGGGGAGCTTTTCCATGGAAGATTAAGTCTTCCATTCATTCAACGATGAATTTAAAAAGTAAATTATAAGATTAATTTAGCATATATAGTGATGGGGTTTCATTAATTGGTTGAATTCAATAACTGAATTGCTCAGTTGCTGTGAAATCATTGTGTTTAGAAGATCCTCAAACAGGTTCAAAATATCCCCTTTATTTTACATTTTTTTGTATTTATTATGTTATAGTATTCATTACATCCGCCATTGAAATCATAATTCAAATGGCCTCAGTGAAGACTAGAGCATGAGATGATTACAGTGATATGCAGCAAGATGAGATATGAAAACACCCAGATGTTAAAGAGTTTCCCCAGGAGACAAGTAGTGTTACATACTATGAATAAATAAATGAATTCTAACTAGCCGGTTAAATATGGAAACATCTTACTCTCTTCGTCATCCATCTTCCACAGTGAATCCAAGCAATAGTCGTTACAGTTATCACTCGATGGTTTTATCATATTTTCTTCATACATATCAATATCCTTCCATATGTCATCCATGGAATACCCCTTTTCGTCTTCTAATTCCCGACTTTTCTCCCCTTCCAAGTCTGCCATGTCTGGCCCTCCGGTGTCGTAGAAACTTACCTTTCCGGTGCTTGACGACGATGACGAATGACCGTTCGAAGAAGATGAAGATGATGGTGACATGGCCTTTTTCTTTTCTTGAGCCTTTTTTCTCATGTGGGTTCTCCAATAGTTCTTGATCTCGTTGTCGGTTCGGCCCGGTAATTTCCGAGCAATTCTCGACCACCTGCACATCATTATCATGTTTATGTGCCAAGTGAAGTCAAGTGCATCAAACTAAGGGAAACAGAATACATATTTTTATAAATGTTATTGAATATTGTGGAACCTGTTTCCCCATATGGCATGAAGTTCAAGGACAAGGCGCTCTTCTTGGGGTGTCATCTTGCCTCTTTTGAGACCAGGGTGAAGGTAATTAACCCAACGTAACCGGCAACTCTTCCCGGTTCGGTTCAAACCTACAACAAAAAATCATTTTGTTAAACCAGGGCTCATTCCAAGATGTTCCAATCTTCAAGATAATCCTACCTATCGGTTGTCTCCCGCCAAACCTTCAAACCTGAAACTTTGGTGATAAAATCCCATCGCCGATCTCCAAATAAGTGCACGAAGTTGATCAGAATCATGTCCTCTTGCTCCGTCCATGGTCCCTTTCGGATTTCCTCATGCTTCATTTTCTCTGATTCCTCCTGGAAATGTTGCTGGTCATGGTGACCTTATGGGGTGTAAAGTCTCATATTTATACTAAAAACTATACTTTGCCATTGTCAAGATTCTCTTGATTGTCTTTTTGTTGGCATTATTATATGATGATGTAGCAATAGTTGTTGTAATGCGCGCATGCTCAGTTGTCATAGCTACCTTATGCATCTGATGTCAGCCACTATATGGATCCAAAATAATCAAAGTGATAGGTTGATAAGTTGATGCAATCTTCAAATCCTGTTGCTTCAATGTGAATTCCTATATCATTAGCTTAGCAAGCTAAGTGCAAATATAGGTTCCGTTTGATGAAAAAAACAACAAAAATGCTACTAATCTTTTGCACCAAATTTGACAGTGAGATAGCTGTCACATGATTATGTTTGCTTACAGGAAATTTAATGTTTTATTCTGTATACACAAATATTTAATATAATACTTGGAGAGAAATGAAAAGTCCGAGTAACATGAACAGATACTTTGTGGGAGGGAATATAGCAATAGAAGTGGCTAGATCCACTTTCCCATCCACTCAACGTGAGTGAATAATGTTACTGTCCCTTGACTTATGTAAAGGCCATAGTTGAATAGAAGCCCTTGACTTCAGTAAAGGCCATAGATGTAGAGAAGGTAAGTAATAATAGGATTGAAAATCAAGGAATAGGAAGAAAGTGTTTTTAGATGTCAGAAAAGTGACCCCTTAATGTTGTAAGAAGATGGAGTTAATATTTCCCTAATAAACTAAATGCTCACTTGATCATCATTTGACTTGATTTCGTAAGTCATATAAGAAAAGAAAAAGTGTTGGTTTTTTTTCCTATATATAAATTGTTGCCTTGTGTCATCCAAAGAAGCAGATAAACTGCTACTTACAGACCAGTATTCAATTTTTTACAAGAATACTAAACCATATCAGCACTAGCTAAGTATACACTAAATTTTACAAACTTGAACTTTCAAATTCGAGTGTGCCTCATACTACCTCTGGTTTAGAATCTTGGCACAGAATACAATGGCCATCGTTAATAATTCCCCACTAAACTATCCTTAGGAGGCATTATGTTAGGGATTATCATCCAAGAATGAGTGTCTAGGAATATGCACACGAAACCAAATGGTTTTGCCTATCATCCCTATCGACTCAAAATTTCAAATCATCATATATTTTAGATTTTTTTATTGAGATATATTTATTTACCTAGATCCTAATTTAAATTATTTAGACTTTATTTTTCTATTTTTTTACTATTTATACTTTTTCCTTTTAAGTTCGTTTTTTTAGTTCCGACCGTTGTTAGTTTGATACTGATTTTACACGATCAATTGTTCATTTCTACTTAATCGAGATAATCAACTGATTAAAATAAATAAATCTTAGGTGCTTAAAGGTATTGTAGGGACTTTATACAAGATAATATATGATATGACACTTGAATTCATTTAAGTTGCTATTGATTAGAGATGACGGTTCTTCTTTATGGGAATATACACAAACTGATGGTGGTTACTGCCATGTGTCAAGTTAGCAATGTGACTCTCAGGGTTTAATGAAGTTGACATGCATGCTTTTGCTTTCATCTCTAGCTGATAACCTCTTGAAAAATGGTTGATAGGAGCCATGTAATGGCTACCAAAAAGCTCAAACGAAAGCAGAATATAGGGTCTAGTTTCATTTCAATTTTGGATTGACACATTTAACTGTTGCCACTTGAATGACGATAAACTTTATGATAAGGAAAAAAATATTTGAAGTGGGATGTGGCATCATCTTTGCTTCTACTAGTGCTTATATTTGTGGTTTTGATGTTACAACTGTTGCCGGCATCGCAGAAAAATATAATAATAAAAACAAGGAAATTTCCCAAGGGGTTGAATGGCTCCTGTGCCATAAGGGCCCTTATAATTAGTGGGGTGGGTTCACCTTAGAAAGAACCCTATATATGATGTGGAAACCACCAAATTTATGGGCACCCCACTCATTTCTTTCTCTTCTTTTGCAGAAGATAGGGGTCATCACTACACGACACGGGCCAATCCCAATCATAAAAACCACCTAGTCAGCAACTCCTGGTTCTTGGATTTGTCTGAATTTTCAGCAGACATGTTTGCCTTTCTTTGCTCTGCCTTAAGCAGCAAGTTATAGGCATGGATGTTCTTGCCTTCCTTTGTTTTGCCTTAAAAATATACTTGACTAAATGTTTTACTTGGTGTGCTGTGACACTAATTTCCACGACCATGCAATCTGATAAAATGATAATATTGATGACGCTAAAAGATATAATTTTTTTTAATGCTTTTCAGTTTTGTCATATCCTTGAAACAGAGGTCCCATTGTTTGGGATGGTGGATTAAGCATTACAGAGCAAGTGATTAAGCATTGATTAACGGTTATTAATTATAAGAGAAACAAGCAATCATTTCTTGATGATGATTCTACATAAATGTACAACACTGATGATTGTAGGGACGCACCTGGTAATTTAGTCAAAGGCTAAGACTAAATTTAATGATAAACAAAATATTGTGTGCTGTCTTGGACCACTTTTACCCACTTATAGAAGACTATGAAAGTTGGGGTTAGTAATGCATTTTCTAAGTTCATCATAGATATAATATTCTAATTGAAATACAATTCATGGGGTATGAATAGGCTTTGTAATTGGACTCCATTCAATTCGAATCTAAGCATAAATTAGTTCATGTAATTCTTAAATCAATAATTTTCTAGAAAATATTTTACAATGTTTGAGAGATATTGTGTAAACCATTTTCCGTTAGTTGATCATTTAAAAAAATTATTTATTATAAATATCAAATATAATAAAATATATTATTTATTAAAAAATTAATATTATTGTTTTAAAATATTAAAATAATTTATTCAATATTATTATGTCAACATTATTATTAAAATATTTCTTCTACAAATTTAAATATAAAAAAATATTAAAATTAGTATATTCTATTGAAATAAAAATATTATATTATGTTTTTAAATTAGTAATAAACACGTCTGAAGTATTTTAAGAAAATATCAATAAATTATTATATTAATATTAAATACGTAAATAATATTATTTATTATTAATAATTAAATAATATTTATTCTATGAAATTAATAAATAATATAAATTTATATATACTTATTATATTATTAAAATAAAGAATATTGTAACACCCCAACCCGTACCCGACCCGGATACAAGTCTAAGATGTCACATTAACTTTTAAAAACGATATTCTTACAAAATAACAAAACATTTGAACTCATTTTAAGAAAATACCACAATATTATATTAAATTGTGTTTCAGTATAAAATTTCAAGTCAAAAACATATTTCTGAATAGTAAAATACGGTATGAACAATTCCGTGAACAGTAATAAACAGTACTGTGAACAGTGCAAAATGTTGAATTTTTTCCCATATTGTCAGAGGGGTACCGATTCCTCTGCTACAGGGAACCGATACCTTGCTACAGGACTGCTACAGTACCTCGACAAAACATGTATAAAACTCGTAAAATTTAAAACGTTCATCATTATACATTTACCATTTACATATATACATTTAAAAATTCCAAAACTCGATCAAAGCGTATCTAATACAAATTCTTTTTATTACATGCAAACTAAATTTTTTCTAACAAAATACATGTAATTCGATCTACATTTCTGATTTGATCTTCGGTAAGGAGAACTGACCTGTCTTGTTCCTCTTTACTTCTCTTTTTCGCTTTCCAAACCTACGTGTGAAACAATCACACGCTAAGTCATAGACTTAGTGAGGCATATAAACATATAATGGAAACCATAAAACATTTCATAAACAAAATGTATACATGCACATATACCATCATTATCATGATCTCTATCATAATCATTAACCCATTTATCATGTGATCTTGTACTTATCATTAACATGCTTATCGGTACTTATATTACTATCACTAATTTTTTTTATCATATAAGCATATACATCATATAATTCTTGTAACATATTTCATCTTACCAAAAACATATACTAAACATTTCTATGCACATCATGGAACACATATATCATTTCACAACAAAGCACACATAGTATCATATCAATTGATTTATTTACTCTCTTTAAATCCCATGTATTAGCCCATATATACTGTTGAGAACTTAAGGTATATGAGTACATTGAGGTTGTGCACCACTATGTTGTCACCACTGCTTGTATAAATGTCCTGAAGGACCTATCCAGAGGTCATACAGAACCTCAGCAACTGTCCATAGGTCCCGAAGAACCTAGGTAAACTGTCCATATGTTCCTTAGAACATATGTATACTGTCCATATGTCCCGAAAAACATAGGTAATTCTGTCCATATGTCCCGAAAGACATAGGTAATTCTGTCCGTATGTCCCGAAAGACATAGGTAATTTTATCCATATGTTCTGTAGAACATAGGTAAACCCTCGACTCTTGGCATGCCAACTATACCACTAGTTCTCATATCACTTAACATGGGCATTATCATTTATATCATTTCACACATTCACATGCACATTTCACTTTTCATATGATTTCATAATCATATGCCATTTAGCTTATAACACTTCTCTTGTGTTCATATGACATTAAATCATTGTCATCTCTTGTTCTCATATGCTTCACATAAATCACATTCATATCATATATTCATATAGGCTCACTACTTATCATGTCATTTCACATATACACTTTTATATCACATAACACATATCTTCTCATTACATAGCTTCTTATTATATCATTCACCTCATATAATCAAACATACATACATTTCATGTCATTCATTTCATTTTCTATATCCTTATCACATAGCTTATTTTATTTCTCATGTTCTTATGTAAGCACATATGTCATGTCTTGTTTACTTATATTCATATATACATCACATAGCACATATAATAACATCTAAACTTATACATGTACTCATATGCATACTTTTATATATTTACTTTCATATAGCTCATCACATAGGCATGTATTCTCATATTTTATTCTCATATATTAACATAACTTGGATCAAATATACATATAGTCGCATAAATCTTTTTTGCATAGCTTATATAAACTTTTTCATGTCATTTCACACTTCTTGTTACATTGCTTATATCTTACTCTTATGTATTCTCATATACATATATTCACATAATGTAACAGCCTCAATAACGGGTTAGTGACTATATTGTAAAATTTTAGAACTTGGTGATTAAAGTAGAATAATTGAATAGTATTGTAATTTGATATAGAGTTAATTTGCAAGGAATAAGGAATAGAAGGATAGAATGGTCTTTTGGCAAGGAAAATAATTAAGAAGGGATTTATATATATATATATTAGCTCCACGTGGAAGAGAAGAAAGAAAAACAAAGGTTTCAGTGTTCTTTTCTTCTCTTCTTTTCTCCCAAACATGAAGACTTATAGTAAAGGTGAGATTCTTCATAAGCTAATTGTTTGCTGAAATTTAAGTTGGGTTTTGTTCCTTAGATGCTAATTAAGCTTAAGGAAAGCTTAGTTTGTTGTAAAACAACAAAATGAAGAGTGTAGAAGGATTTAAAGATTTGGAGTTTTTGAATGAAATTTAGAAATAGAGTTTATAATTGGAATAAGAAGTTGAATTTGACTTGTCATCTACCTAATTAAGGAATATGAAGAGTTAGAATTAGATTTTGAACAAGTTGGAATTTGGGTGAAATTCTTGAATTCTATGTGGAAGATTGGATTTTAAGTTTAAAGAAGTGGTTATTGAGTAGTAATGAGTGTAAGAATATGTATGCGAGTTAGAAATCTTAAAGGAAGTGAAATAAGAAGAGTTGTGTTGGAAAGGGGTGAATTTCGTGTTGAAAATGGCAATTATGGGTTGAGTGCATCGATGCACCTTCAAGGTGTACCGATGCACTCTCAAATAAATGAACATCGAATTCCATTGATGCATCGATGCATAAGGAGTGCATCGATGCACCCGTTTAAAATACAAACATCGAATGAGATTTATACACCGATGCATAGGTAGTGCATCGCTGCACCTATCAAGGGATGCATCTATATATGGTGTAGTGCATCGATGCATACCTTCATTAAAAGTTGGAAATATCTTTCTTTTTAGCCTAAGGAGTGATAGTTTAGAATATATTAATTAATATATTGATTAGTATCAATGTATTACTATGTAGATATAGAACATAATTTCGTTCCGGAACAAACAAAGGATTAGGATCAAGTCGAAACAAGCAAGGCTAAGGTGAGTGCATTTTCTAGTTAAAGTGTATAGAGATAAGACTTGTGATAAGTCTATCTCTGATAGTTGAATTCATGATTTAATATTCATGTACATGCATACATGTATTATTTTTATAGTGATTTCATGCATAATTCCTTATGCTTCAATATGATATTATGGGAACGAATGCCATTACAAGAGAAATAATCCAGGTATGTGGATTAATGAAAATGATTATATGTGTTTATATGAAAAGTGATGAAAGAGATATGAAATGAGAAATGTATTCATATTTAAGCCCATGTTATATGATACGAGAGCTATAGGTATAATTGGCATGGCAAGAGTCGAGGGATTATCAGTGGTCCTTCGGGACATAGTGGTCCTTCGGGACAAATATTCAGTGCCCCTTGAGGGAATTATACGAGCTGTGGTGACAGCATAGTACACAACCTCTATGTACTCACATACATTTGTTCTCAATAATGTATATGGGCAATTCAAAGATAAATTAAAGTGAAATTGGTATGAGAATATATGTGTTATATGTACATGTTATCATCATATATGTTATCGTGTAATCGATACTTGAACATTGGAATGTCCTGATTAATGATAAGAATGCATGTTCATAAATTCATGATTATACATGTGAATACATACTTTTATGATATGCCTCACTAAGTCTGTGACTTAGCGTGTAAGTGATTTACACGTAGGTACCAAGAATTAGGAAGAGCGGAAATAGGGTGGCAAGAACAGCAACACTGCTAATGGATCAGATCAGAAGTAACGAATAAAGTATGTATTTTGTTGTGTATAGTATGTTGGCATGTAAGTAAAGTGTCAGTTATGAATGCTCTGATCGATTTTGGTTGTTTTGGTCAATCCATGTAAATAAACCGCTTTTATTTTAATGAAAGTTTTAAATTTCCCTGTTTTCTTTAAGTGTCAAAGTTTAAAAAGTCAATGTGACACCTCAAACTCATATTCGGGTCGTATACTAGTTGGGGGTGTTACATTTAATGGTATCAGAGCTACGGTTTAGTCGATTCTCGGCATAAATCGAAGTCTAGAGTGTCCTATAAAGTATACATGCCAACAAAATAGTGAAAACTTCTGATCTGATATAGTAGTAAGTATGTTGTTTTGCTGATAGAATGATATGGGTATGTTTTTATAGATGTCCGGACATGGTAGCTCTAAAAATGAAGCGAGAGATGATAGCCCGCTAAAAGTAGTAATTCACCTGTCCTGGTCAGGAAGAGTGAAGATCAGGCACCCTCTGGAGTGCCTGTAAATGATCAAGATGTGTTCTTCAGAACACTGGACACGGTATTGGCGCATTTTCAACCTTCTGTTACTTCATTTCCAAGAATGAATGTTGCAAAGGAGTTGAAGGGTTTAGGAGCACCAAAGTTTAGAGGTGAAGCCGAAGAAGGTCCTGTTGCTGCGGACCTTTGGCTTAATGACGTGAAAATCATGCTTGAGGGACTTCATTGTTCTGATGCTGATAAGCTAGATAGCTAGATGGAGTAGTCTCATTGCTCAGAGGGAAAGCAAGGATTTGGTGGACAAATGTTACACTGAGAATGACTAGTGATCAGGTAACATGATTCTTGTTTCTAGAGGAATTTAAGTATAAATATATCAGAGATCAGTTCATCCGACATATGAAGCAAGAGTTCATGAATCTGAAGCAATGGAACCGTACAGTGTATGAGTACGAATGCGAATTCAACAAGTTGAGCCGTTTCGCTACGGAGTTAATTCCTACAGAGAAGGATGTTTGCGATTGGTTTGTTGAGGGATTGTATCCTCGCCTGAAAGAGATGCTTATTGTGTTGAATTTATCTTCGTTTTAAGAAGTGGTGAACCGTGCTAAAGCTCTGAAAAGAGATCAAAATGAGAGGTTCAGGGATTCACGAGTTCAAACTTTGAAAATATCGGGCGCATCATCGAGTACTGCACCATCAAAAAGGGGCAGAGATATTGGTCCTCTACCCCAAGCGAGATCAGAGTCAGTTGCATCCTCTGTATGGGGATCAAATCAGATGAGGGGTTGACAGACACAATCAGTGGGATCTGGAGCTGGGAGATATAAACCGAGCCAAGTCATACAATGTCCACATTGTGGAAGGAACCATTCAGGGATATGCAGGATAATTTCTGGAGCCTGTTTTAAATGTGGGGACACTGGACATTTTGTTCAGGATTGTCCCATGTTAGCGGGTGAATCTGTTCAGCCAGAAAGGTCTGCCTCGGCTAAACAGAGAGGTAGAGATAGAGGTAGAGGAAGAAGTCAATCAGAGTCATCAGCTCCGCAAGAAATACGTTATACAACTCGTGTGTATAATCTCAGGACTAGCGAGGATAGAGATGACCCAGAAATCATAGCAGGTATTTTTCAGTTATATGACAAGAATGTGTTTGTATTGATTGATTTAGGGTCCATATATTCTTACATTTGTAGTAAGTTGGTGAAAGAATTGAATATTTCATTAGAATTTACTAGCAATGAAGTAATAGTGACTAATTCGTTAGGACGCAGTGCTCGAGTTAATATGGTGTGTCGAGGGTTCCCATACGGTTCAGGGAATTGAATTCCCTGGTAATCTGATTGAATTACCTTTTGACGAATTTGAGGTGATATTGGGGATGGATTGGTTATATCATTACTATGCTAATGTTGATTGTAGACTGAAAAGAGTAACGTTGAGAAGTTCAGAAGGTATAGAGGTTATTGTATTTAGTGAAGGATGAAACCCATTGGCTAATGTAATATCAGTGATGTCGGAAAAGAAGTTATTGCTATAGGGATGTCAAGGGTTTATTGCAAGTGTGCTTGATGTGAGAGCGAAAGAGAAGGGGATGGAAGAAATTCCTACAGTCAGAGAGTTTTTTGACGTTTTTCCTACAGAGTTACCAAGTTTGCCGCCAGATAGAGAGGTAGAATTTCAGATTGAAGTAATGCCAGGAACTGCACCTATTGCCATGTCACCATACAAAATGGCCCCAAAAGAGTTACAAGAATTAAAGATCCAATTACAAGAATTATTGGACAAAGGGTTTATTAGACTGAGCGTCTCATCATGGGGAGCTCCAGTTTTGTTCGTCAAAAAGAAAGATGGATCCATGCGTCTTTGCATTGATTATAGGCAACTCAATAAAGTGACCATCAAGAACAAGTATCCACTCCCCCCAAATTGATGACTTATTTGATCAGTTAAAGGGAGCTTCAGTATTTTCGAAGATTGATTTACGTTCTGGCTATCATCAATTGAAGATTCAAGATAAAGATATTCCAAAGACATCATTCAAAATGAGGTATGGTCATTATGAGTTTATTGTGATGCCGTTTGGAGTTACCAATGCCCCAGCTGCTTTCATGAATCTTATGAACCGAATATTTCAACCCTATTTGGATCGGTTTGTTATGGTATTCATTGACGATATATTAGTGTATTCGAAGTCGGAAGAAAAGCATAGTTCGCATTTGAAGACAGTTCTATAGACTTTGAGAGAAAAGAAGTTTTATGCCAAGCTCTCCAAATGTGAATTTTGGTTAAAGGAAGTGACATTCCTTGGACATGTGATTTCTGCTGAAGGAATTCGAGTGGATCCTCAAAAGATCAAAGCTATTTTAGAGTGGGGAATTCCAAAGAATGTGTCAGAAGTCTGGAGTTTTCGAGGGCTAGCTGGTTATTACCGAAGGTTTGTTAAAAACTTTTCGATAATAGCATTACCCCTAACTAAATTATTGAGGAAAGAGGTAAAATTTGTATGGACTCCGGAGTGCCAAGAAAGTTTTGAAAGACTGAGGAAGGTCTGGACAGAAGCTCCAGTGTTGATTCAACCTGAGTCTGATAAGAACTTTGTAGTGTATAGTGATGCATCTCATAACGGTTTGGGATGCGTGTTAATGCAAGAAGGCAAAGTGGTAGCGTATGCATCGAGGCAACTAAAACCGCACGAGAAGAATTATCCAACACACGATCTGGAAATGGCTGCAGTAGTGTTCTCTCTTAAGATCTGGCATCACTACTTGTATGGGGAGCGATGCTACCTGTATACGGACCATAAGATTTTAAAGTATTTGATGACTCAGAAAGAATTGAATTTAAGACAGAGAAGATGGGTGGAATTCTTAAAGGATTATGATGTCGTGATCGATTTTGATCCAGGAAAAGTGAATGTGGTAGCAGATGCCTTAAGTCGAAAGACGTTTGCAGCATTACGAGCTTTGGATGCCAGACTATCATTAAGAGGAGACGACGCCATATGTGCTGAATTGACTCTCAAACCATAATGGCTAGATCGAATTAAAGAATTGCAAGCTAAAGATGAAAAGTGTTAAAAGAAACTACAACAGATAAAGAATGGAGAGGTTACGGATTATGAAGTGAAGGCTGCTGGAAACTTATATTATCAAGGGAGGCTAGTAATTCCAGATGATGATGAATTAAAGAAAGACTTGTTAACGGAAGCTCATTGCAGTCCATTTACAATCCATCCGGGAGGAAACAAAATGTATATGGATCTCAAGAGTTGATATTGGTGGCCTGGAATGAAGAGAGATATTATAAAATTTGTATCCAAATGTTTGACGTGTCAGCAAGTTAAAGCTGAACATCAAGTTACATCAGGACTGTTGCAACCTATGTCTATTCCTCAGTGGAAATGGGAGAATGTAATAATGGATTTCGTAACGGGGTTGCCTTTGACTCCAAATAAAAGAGATTCGATATGGGTTATTGTAGACATATTGACTAAGTCAACTCATTTTATTCCAGTACGAGTTGACTTTTCCATGGATAAGTATGCCGAGTTATATATCAGAGAGATTATACGTTTACATGGAGTACATGTTTCTATTGTTTCAGATTGAGATCCTAGATTTACTTCACGGTTTTGGAAATCGTTTCATAAAGCGTTGGGGACCTGGTTGAATTTTAGTACAATGTTTCATCCTCAAACCGATGAGAAATCGGAGAGAATAATCCAAAATTTGGAAGATATGTTGAGAGGTTGTGTTATCGAGTTCAAAGGATCATGGGAAAGGTACTTGCCACTTGCTGAATTTGCGTACAACAATAGTTATCAATCAAGCATCAAAATGGCTCCTTATGAAGCTCTTTATGGAAGAAGATGTCGTACGCCTCTAAATTGGTTCGAGCTTAAAGACAAAGAAATTATTGGTCCGGAGTTGATCAAAGAAGTGGAAGAAAAGGTTCAAGTAATTCAAAGTAATCTCAAAGCAGCAGCTGATAGACAAAAATCGTATGCGGATTTAAAGAGAAAAGAGATAGAATATCAAGTTGGAGATAAAGTGTTTCTCAAAGTATCATCATGGAAGAAAGTTTTGAGATTTGGACGTAAGGGAAAACTTAGTCCTAGATTCATTGGACCTTATGAGATTGTAAAGAGAGTGGGACCAGTGGCATATCAATTGGCATTACCACCTGAAATGGAAAAGATTCATGATGTCTTCCATGTCTCAGTGCTTCGGAAGTATCGATCTGACCCCTCCCACATTGTGACTCCAGAAGAGGTTAAGGTTCAACCGAATTTGACTTATGAAGAGGAACCGTTAAAATCTTAGTTCACGAGATTAAGCAACTAAGAAACAAGACTATTCCACTAGTCAAAATATTGTGGAGAAATCACATAGTAGAGGAAGCAACCTGGGAGCGTGAAGAATATATGAGGATTCAATACCCCCATCTCTTCGTGCTATAAAAATTCGAGGACAAATTTTCTTTAGGGGGAGAGATTTGTAACAGCCTCAATAACGGGTTAGTGACTATATTGTAAAATTTTAGAACTTGGTGATTAAAGTAAAATATTTGAATAGTATTGTAATTTGATATAAGGTTAATTTGCAAGAAAGAAGGAATAGAAGGATAGAATGGTCTTTTGGCAAGGAAAATAATTAAGAAGGGATATATATATATATATATATATATATTAGCTCCACGTGGAAGAGAAGAAAGAAAAACAAAGGTTTCAGAGTTCTTTTCTTCTCTTCTATTCTCCTAAACGTGAAGACTTATAGAAAAGGTGAGATTCTTCATAAGTTAATTGTTTGCTGAAATTTAAGTTGGGTTTTGCTCCTTAGATGCTAATTAAGCTTAAGGAAAGCTTAGTTTGTTGTAAAACAACAAAATGAAGAGTGTAGAAGGATTTAAAGATTTGGAGTTTTTGAATGAAATTTGGAAATAGAGTTTATAATTGGAATAAGAAGTTGAATTTGACTTGTCATCTACCTAATTAAGGAAGATGAAGAGTTAAAATTAGATTTTGAACATGTTGGAATTTGGGTGAAATTCTTGAATTCTATGTGGAAGATTGGATTTTAAGTTTAAAGAAGTGGTTATTGAGTAGTAATGAGTGTAAGCATATGTATGCGAGTTAGAAATCTTAAAGGAAGTGAAATAAGAAGAGTTGTGTTAGAAATGGGTGAATTTCGTGTTGAAAATGGCAATTATGTGTTGAGTGCATCGATGCACCTTCAAGGTGTACCGATGTACTCTCAAATAAATGAACATCGAAAGCCATTGATGCATCGATGCATAAGGAGTGCATCGATGCACCCGTTTAAAATACAACATCGAATGGGATTTATGCACCGATGCATAGATAGTGCATCGATGCACCTGTCAAGGGATGCATCGACACATGGTGTAGTGCATCGATGTATACCTTCATTAAAAGTTGGAAATAGCTTTCTTTTTAGCCTAAGGAGTGATAGTTTAGAATATATTAATTAATATACTGATTAGTATCAATGTATTATTATGTAGATATAGAACATAATTTCGTTCCCGAACAAACAAATGATTAGGATCAAGTCGAAACAAGCAAGGCTAAGGTGAGTGCATTTTCTAGTTAAAGTGTATAGAGATAAGACTTGTGATAAGTCTATCTCTGATAGTTAAATTCATGATTTAATATTCATGTACATGCATACATGTATTATTTTTATAGTGATTTCATGCATAATTCCTTATGCTTCAATATGATATTATGGGAACGAATGCCATTACAAGAGAAACAATCCAGGTATGTGGATTAATGAAAATGATTATATGTGTTTATATGAAAAGTGATGAAAGAGATATGAAATGAGAAATGTATTCATATTTAAGCCCATGTTATATGATACGAGAGCTATATGTATAATTGGCATGCCAAGAATCAAGGGATTATCAGTGGTCATTCGGGACATAGTGGTTCTTCGGAACAATCAGTGGTCCTTCGGGACATAGTGGTCCTTCGGGACAAATATTCAGTACCCCTTGAGGGAATTATACGACCTGTGGTGACAGCATAGTGCACAACCTCTATGTACTCACATACCTTTGTTCTCAATAATGTACATGGACAATTCAAAGATAAATTAAAGTGAAATTGGTATGAGAATGTATGTGTTATATGTACATGTTATCATCATATATGTTATCATGTAATCGATACTTGAACATTGGAATGTCCTGATTAATGGTAAGAATGCATGTTCATAAATTCATGATTATACATGTGAATACATACTTTTATGATATGCCTCACTAAGTCTGTGACTTAGCGTGTAAGTGATTTACACGTAGGTACCAAGAATCAGGAAGAGCGGAAATAGGGTGGCAAGAACAGCAGCACTGCTAGCGGATTAGATCAGAAGTAATAGATAAAGTATGTATTTTGTCGTGTATAGTATGTTGGCATGTAAGTAAAGTGTCAGTTATGAATGCTCTGATCGATTTTGGTTGTTTTGGTCAATCCATGTAAATAAACCGCTTTTATTTTAATGAAAGTTTTAAATTTCCCTGTTTTCTTTAAGTGTCAAAGTTTGAAAAGTCAATGTGACACCTCAAACTCGTATTCGGGTCGTATACTGGTTAGGGGTGTTACACATAAATCACACGTATAAATGCACTTACTCTAGAGATATATACATGTATTTATTTTATTTCTCTTATGATCACATATAATAACATATACCTATTTTCACGTACTCATGCACATATAAGAATTCCATTAATTATATAATATTTTAGGAGTCACTTCTTACCATAGTAACTCTGTCACTGGCTTATCGCAAGCCAATGTATGTTCAATAACATATGTATAATTAAATTGCACTCACCTTAGCCTTGCTTTGATTCGATCCTAATTCTTTGATTTTTCTTGTACTTGTTTAGGCTCAATATCTACATAAATATAATTTTCAAAACAAGTATCAGAAGCCTAAACCTTAAACTTGATGTTAATAACTTATGCTAGTTTAATGAATCAACATTCCATTTTTTCTTTAGGGGGAATCGATACCCCCAGGGGGTATTTATACCCCCTGCATAATCTGTAAAACCTATAATTTTACTGTTTAAACCCGAAAATCATCAACTCTTCACTCAATTCTTCTATTTTAAGCCCCTATCATACCATTAAACTCAACTACCATTACTTAAACCAACTTATATCCATATAAATCATCTTTATCTTCCATATCTCATTATGATTCTTAAAATTAAGAATCATACAAAAATTTTCACATGTTCTAAATTCATTTCTAACACTTCATACTTCTTAATTTCACTTATGACAAGTCAAATCTAACTTTCGTTCCTAATTATGAACTCTATTCCAAGATTTCATTCAAGAATTCAAAATTTTTAATAATCTCTAACTCCTTCATCTTTTGATTTTAAGACAAATTAAGCTTTCCTTAAGCTTAATTATCATCTAAGGATCAAAACCCAACCTTTAATTCAACAAATAATCAAGAAATCAGAAACTTACCTTTGTGCTTGGAGATACGGGAGGAGGATGAAGAAGAAGGAAGAAGAGTTTGTAGATAACTCTTCCCTCACCCCACGTGAATCATTCATATAAATGGGAAAAAAATATATTTCTTGCCAAATGACCATTTTGCCTTTTAATTCATTTGATAATTACTAACAACTTTCAGGAAATATTTTGAAATAAATCATTGAACTATTCTACTTTTATCCCCAAATTCTAAAATTTTACAATTTAGTCACTAACCCGTAATTTGGGATGTTACAAATATAATATCCTATATTATTATAATATAACTGAGTATATTATTATAATATTAAAAATATTAATTAATATATTTTAAATATTTTAATTATTAATATTTTTATAAAAATGATATTAAAATATTATATCAACCTTAAATACATAAAATAATATTATTTTAAGTATTTATGCTTTGAAGTTAAAAGTTCAAAATAACTTACAGAAAATCAGATCAAGTAATTTTCCAGAAAATACAAAGAGAATTCTATTGACTATGAAAATATTTTACGTTGACCAACATATTTTTCGTGAGCCAAACACCGAAAACGAGGAAATTTTTTTCGTGAAATAAATAGACCCTAAATGATAAAATATAAAATATTCAAGAATAATAAAATACATATAGATAAAAAAAAATCTCACGAATTCTGAAAATAAAACACCTTGAAGAAACATTAATTACAAGACGGAGTTTAACAACTTGTGAAAAATAAAAATTAAAAAAGAAACAATATATATCGTCTATCTCTATTAGCTCTTCTCTCTTTCTAATAATCTATTTAAATAGTAATTAAACATTTTTTATAGGAGAAAAATAGAGTTCGAGTTTTGGATTATATTTTATTATCTTTATCTAATCTCATTACAAGGTGGAGATAGAGTTGTGATGTAAGTATCAAACTATAAATTTACTCCTTACTTATATTAATTATAAAATTATAAATAATGATTTGATATATCACAACTAATCCAATGTGTGATAATTATGTTTTATCAGCAGATTTATCTTAAATCAGCTTTTAAATCAAACGTATCCATTTTATGGTTCACACCTGCACCACACTGAATGGAATGTCTAATCAAGTAATTAAAAGTAATGTATTTAGATTCAGATAAGGGTGTTATATCAGCTTAGGCAGAAATGCAAAGGAATGAAGGGACCCAACACCATTTGTTTTCCTATAATGTCCGCCACAAACATAACACATTTTCACAATTTATGCATGCAAATCAAGATCAGCCTGCTACTACAATTTTTTCTTTCTTTATATTAGTACTTTTCAATATTTAATCAGAATTTGAGAAGAATGGAAAAAAAGGGGACCATTTGTACATGAACGTGACGCAAGCTTCGTTATTGTCTTTGAGTATCATAGTTTTCAAATTGGTTACAAAGCATATACATGACTTTTGTCTGACTCACGTGATCTATCATAAAAAAATTTAAGATTTGACAATCAAATATATTTAACATGATGACTTACGAGTAGTAATAATTATCTTATATATGTCGTTAGTTAGTTAGGGTCACTATGATTCTTTTTGAAAGGGGGGTTTTGTATGATTAAAGGAAGTGATGTCATACAAAATATGACATGATATGGCTTTGTTCAAAAACCTCTCTAATCCTAAATGGAGAAGAAATAGTGCACTTATATGATGTCGAAACGAGCTCGGATCATACACCAACTGATTCAACACAAAACATTACAAACAAGTCACACACACATCAAGCAGAGAATGACGACTTTATACAAAACATAACCCAAGTTAATCTTACTCCACAACATCGTGTTGAAAAGATGGCAGCCGGCTAAATTAAAAATGCCAAATTTTGGCAGCTATTCTTCAAGCAGTCGGCAGCTAAATAATTTCAAAGGGGGGCTGCTAAATTTTTTTATTATTTTGTAATAGGGATAATTATAAAATTGAGTCATTGAACTTTAGAGTATTTACAAGATTAGCCCTTAAGTTTCAACTATAAATACCCTAGCTCATTTAGCTTCAAAATCATCCCAAAACATTTCTTTCTTCCTATACTAGAGAGCTTTCTTGTGAGTAGTGAGTGTTTTGTAAACACCTGTAAATTTTCTCTCTTAGTCAAAGATCTGCAGCAGCCTGGAGACGTAAGCAAAATTGGTTGAACTCTGTTATCAATTTCGGGTATTATTTTTCCGCTTTTATTTCGCATTCTCACTAATCTGGTTATAGGGAAATTACTCGTACTCGGTTTAATTCCTAACAACTGGTATCAGAGCTTTTGGTTGTGAATTTTGTCAATTTTTGCGAGGTTACTATTCATTATTATTCACGTGAATAGTGAATTTCGTGAATAGTAAAAATTTTGTCGGCTATACGAATTTGTCGACGGAGGTGTTCTAATACACGGTGGTTCGCAAGAATTGTCAGAAACGATCCAAACGAAGCCAAATTCGAGTGGGAGCGATGGCTGCAGACGAAGGGAAGGTGAAAATTAAAAAGTTCGATGGTGCGGACTTTGGCTTTTGGAAGATACAGATCGAAGAGTTTCTGTACCAGAAAAATCTATATCAACCCCTCTCAGGAAAGCAACCAGAGGGCATGAAGAATGAAGACTAGGCTCTTCTCGACAGACAAGCCCTCGGAGTTATCCGACTGACGTTATCCCGCAATGTTGCTTTCAACATAGCAAAGGAAAAGACCATGGCGGGTCTTATGGTGGCTCTCTCCAGTATGTATGAGAAGCCATCGGCCTCAAACAAAGTTCATTTGATGAGGCGATTATTCAATTTGTGGATGACGGAAGGGGCATCGGTGACACAACACCTAAATGAACTCAACACAATCACAACCCAGTTGAGTTCAGTGGAAATTGAATTCGATGATGAAGTTCGAGCTTTAATTCTCTTATCATCTTTACCAGACAGTTGGAATGCTACTGTTACAGCAGTCAACAGTTCGTCGGGAAACAACAAATTAAAATTCGACGATGTTCGGGATCTAGTACTGAGCGAAGAAATTTGACGGAGAGAATCGGGTGAAGAATCAACCTCCTCAGCCTTGCACACGGAGTCTAGAGGGAGAACTTCAGAAAGAAATTCAAATCGTGGCAGATCCAAATCCAGACGGGGAAAATCAAGAACAGGAAATAAAGATTTTACCTGTTATAATTACGGCAAGAATGGTCACTTCAAAAGAGATTACCGAGCACCGAAGAAAAATACCGGCGCACAGGAATCTGCCAACATGCCGGAGGAGAGGTGATGCCATTATTTTAAGTGTTAACAGTCCGATTGAATCATGGATCTTGGATTCAGGGGCATCTTTCCACTCCACCCCATGCCGAGAAATCATGGAGAACTATGTCAGTGGTGATTTTGGGAAGGTTCATCTAGCTGATGATGAAACCTTAAAGATCATCGGAAAAGGAGACATCCGACTAAAGTTGCCAAACCAGACCACCTGGACGCTGAAAGGAGTAAGACATATTCCTGGCCTCAAAAGAAATCTGATTTCTGTAGGATAGCTTGATGGAGAAGGATATAGCACAACTTTTTCAGGCTGTAAATGAAAGATTACCAAAGGAGCACTCGTCATTGCTCGTGGTAAGAAAACTGATACTCTCTGTATAACCTCAAATTTAGAGAATATCATTGCATTAGAAGATGCTGATGGAAAATCAAACCTATGGCACCAAAGGCTTGACCATATGAGCGAGAAAGGGATGAAGACACTTTTGTCAAAAGGGAAGCTGCCGGATCTAAAGAATGTAGATTTCGGACTATACGAGGATTGTATCTTTGGCAAATAAAAGAAAGTCAGTTTTGCAAAGATTGGCAAGACGCCCAAGATGGAAAGGTTAGAGTTGGTTCATACTGATGTATGGGGACCATCTCCAGTTCCATCTCTTGTAGGCTCACTATATTATGTCACCTTCATCGATGATTCAACAAGGAAGGTGTGGGTTTATTTTTGAAGAAGAAATCAGAAGTATTTGATACCTTCAGAAAATGGAAGGCCATGGTGGAAAATGAGACTGGTTTGAAAGTCAAACGGTTGAGGTCTGACAATGGAGGAGAGTACAAAAATAGTATATTTAGAGATTTCTGCGCAAACAATGGGATCAAGATGGAGACAACAGTTCCCATGACATCACAACAAAATGGCGTAGCAGAGCACATGAACAGAACTCTGAATGAACGTGCCAGAAGCATGAGGATACATGCCGGATTGCCCAAATTTTTATGGGCCGAAGCTATCAACACTTTTGCTTACCTGATCAACCGTGGGCCCTCAGTTCCCTTGGATGGTGGAATACCAGAGGAAGCTTGGAGCAAGAAAGAAATAAACCTTTCACACTTAAGAGTGTTTGGTTGAATTTCTTATGTACACATAGACTCTGCTGAAAGAAGTAAACTTGATGCTAAGTCTAACAAATGTGCCTTTGTTGGTTATGGCGGTGATGAGTTCGGTTACTGGTTTTGGGACTATGAAAATCAGAAGATCATCAGAAGCAGAGACATCATTTTCAATGAGAATGTGATGTACAAAGACATGTCAACCATAGAATCAAGTAGATCCAATACCGAAGCTGAAACAAAGGAATTTGCTGAGTTCGAGGAGATTTCTGGAAATGATGTTCAGATCAATCCTGAAGCAGTTCAAGAAGAACCACACACACCAGAACTGAGATGCTCCTCTAGAATTCCTAAACCAACCCAACGTTATTCACCTTCTTTGCACTACTTGTTACTGACTGACAATGGTGAACCAGAGTGCTATGATGAAGCAATGCAGGTGGAGGATTCAGTCAAGTGGGAGTCTTCCATGAAAGATGAGATGGACTCGCTTATGTCAAATCAGACGTGGGAATTAGCTGAATTACCACCAGGTAAGAGAGCGCTCCATAACAAGTGGTTTTACAGGATCAAAGAAGAGCACAATGGGAGAAAAACGCTACAAAGCAAGATTGGTTGTCAAAGGCTTTCAGCAAAAAGAAGGTATTGACTACAATTAAATTTTCTCTCCAGTCGTAAAACTGTCCACAATCAGATTGGTGTTGAAAATTGTAGCTACAGAGAATTTACATCTTGAGCAATTAGATGTAAAGACAGCTTTCCTTCATGGTGATTTGGAGGAAGAAATCTATATGAGGCAGCCAGAAGGTTTCATAGAGGCAGGAAACAAAAACCTGGTATGCAGGTTGAAGAAGAGTTTGTATGGTTTAAAACAAGCTCCTAGACAGTGGTATAAGAAGTTCGATAGTTTTATGGGTAGCAGTGGTTTTACCAGATGCCAAGCAGATCATTGTTGCTACATCAAGAGGTTCGACAATAGCTTCATTATTTTATTGTTGTACGTTGATGACATGCTCGTTGCAGGCTCAAACATGCAAGAGATCATAAACTTGAAGCAAAAATTGTCGAAGCAGTTTGCTATGAAGGATCTGGGCGTTGTAAAGCAGATTCTTGGGATGAGGATCAAGAAAGACACAAAGTCAGAGACTTTGATGTTATCAAAGGCTGAGTACATCAACAAAGTACTCTCCATGTTCAACATGCAAGATGCTAAACCAGTAAGTACACCTTTAGGTGTTCATTTCAGACTCTCCAAAGACCAATCACCAAAGACAGAGGAAGAACGTGCACACATGGTGAAGGTGTCGTATGCCTCAGCAATTGGAAGTCTGATGTATGCCATGGTTTGTACCAGACCAGATATTTCTCATGCAGTGGGAGCTGTTAGCAGGTACATGAATAATCCGGGCAAGGTACACTGGGAAGCAGTCAAATGGATCCTCAGATATCTGCGGGGTACCACAAACAAAGCACTTTGTTTTAAAGGTGGAGATACGATACTGACAGGCTATGTAGATGCTGACTTAGCCGGAAATGTTGACATCAGAAGAAGCACTACAGGGTATGTCTATACTCTAGGAGAAACCGCAGTGAGTTGGGTTTCTCAACTACAGAAGATAGTTACTCTCTCCACAACCGAAACAGAATATGTCGCTGTTACGGAAGCTAACAAGGAGATGGTATGGCTCCAAAGTTTCTTGGAAGAGTTAGGCAAGAAACAAGAAAACAATGTCTTGTATTGCGATAGTCAAAGTGCTATCCATCTAGCAAAGAATCCGTCTTTTCATTCCAGGACGAAGCACATACAATTGCGATATCGTTTTATCTGGTATCTTCTGGAAGATGGGATTTTGAAACTTGAAAAGATTAGTGGAGCTCAAAATCCGGCAAACATGTATGACAAAGACGGTGACCACAGAAAAACTAAAGTTGTGTTCAACTTCAGTTGGAATGCTAGAGTAACAAGACTAGAAAAGCTGCTGCATTGATCGAGGTGTGAAGACAGATTAAAATCAGTCTTTAAGTAGGAGATTGTTGAAAAGATGGCAACCGACTAAATTAAAAATGCCAAATTTTGGCAGCCATTCTTCAAGCAGCCGGTGGCTAAATAATTTCAAAGGGGGGCTGCTAAATTTTTTTATTATTTTGTAATAGGGATAATTACAAAATTGAGTCATTGAACTTTAGGGTATTTACAAGATTAGCCCTTAAGTTTCAACTATAAATACCCTAGTTCATTAAGCTTCAAAATCATCCCAAAACATTTCTTTCTTCCTATACTAGAGAGCTTTCTTGTGAGTAATGAGTATTTTATAAATACCTATAAATTTTCTCTCTTAGTCAAAGATCTGCAGCAGCCCGGAGACGTAAGCAAAATTGGCTGAACTCCGTTATCAATTTTGGGTATTATTTTTCCGCTTTTATTTCGCATTCTCACTAATATGGTTATAGGGAAATTACTCGTACTCGGTTTATTTCCTAACACATCGAACCCTCAAGTTGATCCCGTACAATCACCAAGCACGACAGCCTTATCTTTATGCATCAACAAATTTAAATAAGCATCAGTTACTCTGCAATTTAAATGTAGAGTGAATCAATACCATTAAACATGACAGAATGACTGAATTACATACCTCAAATGAGCTTAGAACTATTAACAATTTCTCGCTATCGGTTTTAAAGAAAAACATGAATAAGCAGGGAGCCAGACACGATTGGCTATATAAACCACCTCCAAAGACAAATCAAGTCTCATAAGGAGCCCATCCAATGACCCCAAGCTAGGATCAAAGTAGGGGCCTAGGCCATCAATGTGAGCAAAACACCTCAACACCATCCATCCAACTGAGCACACTTACAGATCAACCTTTCACGGCAACAAATGAATACCATATGCCAACTAAACAAACAAGTACCCTAACTATCATTCCAAGTGCTGGTTGGCTGCATCTCAGTTTCCATATCAGTTTCTTCCTCCTTTGCTTCAGTATCAGACTTATCCTCTTCTTCGTTTGTCTTGGTGCTAGTAGCCACTACTTCCCTCTTATCGACTGTTTGTGTAGCCTTAGCACCCTCAGTATTGGCTGAATTATTCTCAACATCGGGCATTGTTGGTTGCATAAGATTAGCAAACACCTGGGTTGGAAATAAAGGGAACATGCCTTTGACACCCTTAAACATATTAGAAAACATCTTCTGTATTGATGTGTCCCGATTTTGAGCATACTCTTAGTACTGAACTTGAGCATTGTACATATGGGACTGATTTTGGAGAGAGTGTCTTATCAATGCCATAATGTTCTCTGCTTTGCTAGCTACTACAGAATGCTCTGGCATCGGTAGCTTTATTGTAGTCTGTCTAGATTGTGGTGGAGGTTGCTCAGTAGCATTCAAATCTACAGGTTCTTCAGGAGTTGTATTAGGATCGAGCCCTTCTTACAGCACCGTTCTCTTAATATAAGAAGGAGTAATAGGGCTTTGATTTTCAATAACATGGTCAGAAGAAAGAGTGGCTACTTGTGCTTGATAGCACAATGAAGTTATCAATGAAGGGAAAAATAGGTAACACACAGTCTTTTGGTCACAAAAAATAAGTCAACAAAGATAATTTAACAACATCAATTCGTCGCCCATATAAAATTGAATGCAACAATAGAATTCTAACTTTAGTAATAAAAGACGAGTGCATTGTAGGCATTAATCTAGTGCAAAGGAATATGAACCATACCCTCACGTCACGGTGAAGGTCCAAGCACCTCATCGTTTGGACCCTTGTGGTTGATTTGGTCCATGAGGGTCCAGGAAACACACATCCATATCAACTTGCTCCAAAGTATCCTCGGTAAGATTTTCAACAAACTTGGTGTGCTCACAAGTTCCGTCTTCGATATCCAATAATGTATTAATGTGCTTTGCCCACCATGGACCATATTCTCTCTAACAAACACCAAGGGTTTCTTTTGATTAGTAAGGTTGCTGTAAAACTTTCACACCATTTATTGGTTAACCTCTCCATGATAGGAACATAATGTTTCTCATTTCATCATGGAAACTGGATCAACTATATATGTGAATGCCTATAGGTCTTTCTCGGCAGAGAAATCAAATTCTTGCTCAAGATAGAAATCTCGATAAAAAAATTCCTCCTTGTATTGTCGTCATTGTTCATCCTCCATAAATCACATAACTTCTTCGTTGAAAGTGACCCCTTATTGTGCAGAAGATGTCATCGACAGAGGGGTAGGAGTCCCGCCTGAAGATTTCATAATGTTGTTTTTCTTAGGAGCCCTAGCAAAAGAGTTGGATAGTTTCAAGAAGGAAGAAAATCAAGAGAAATAAAAATGGGTTCTTTGGAAGGGAACAACTAAAGGGAAGATGAGAAGTAAAATAAATGTGAGTGTGAAGGTTGTGTGCAACAATAATAAAGGGATGAAAGTGAATTTAAAATTTAAAATTTAAAATAAATGGTCAAAGAGATAAGGATGAAAAGTTATCTTCCAGCTGGCCATTGCTGCCAACATTTTGAGTAGCATTCGATATACATCATATCAATAATTACTGCTCAGCGGAGGTAGAGTGCAGAATGGGAGAAAAACAAACAAAGCTGTAGCAAAATCCTATACAAAAGAATAAAAGAAATCAAAATATGTAAAAGAAATATTCATGTCAAACTAACTTATTCAAAGCGTTAAAAAGATTAAAAAGGGTTCTCTTATTGTGATAGAAGTAATGTAAAGGTTTTGTTGTTGGTAATAATGCTTCAAACGTAGCCCATTAATTTTAAAAGTGCTTCCATCCACCAAGTTATTTTATAGTACAACTCCATGAGGGAAAACTTCAAGTACTTCAAAAGGTCTCGACCAACGAGATCATACATTCCCACGAAATAGCTTTAATCGAGATTTAAATTGTAAGACTTGTTGTCCAGCATGAAATTGCCATTGTAAGATATGTTCATCATGCCACTTCTTGCTATTGTCTTTTTAGATTCGAGCACTAAGAGCTCTTCTAATTCATTGAGATCCAACATCCTTTTTTCACCAGAAGCATTCACATCAAAATTCAACTTCTTCAAAGCCCACATAGCCTTATGCTCCAGCTCCACAAGTAAGTAACAAGCTTTGCCATATACTAGGCGATAAGAATACATTCCTAGCCTATAATGCTTTCTTAAGACGTTGAGACCAATCTTTTCGAGCAAGATTAACAACATTTTCAAGAATTTGTTTGACCTCATGGTTTGACACTTCGGCTTGACTGTTGGTCTGCGGATGATATGTTGTAGTAATCCATGTTTCACTCCGTAATGGTTTAATGCTCTAGCAACTTGTGTCCCAATGAACTGAGAACCTTCGTCACTGATAAACACACTGGGTGTTCCGAAACAAGAGAAGATGTTTTTGTCGAGGAATCGTAGAACCACTTTAGAAAGATTGGTGGGTAATGATATAGCTTCCACCCATTTTGAGACGTAGTCAACAGCAACCAAGATAAAAATGTTCCTACATGATGAAAGGTATGGTCTTATGAAATCCAACCCCCATACATCAAACAGTTCAACTTCCAAAATAGGTTGCATAATATTTCATTATGTTGAGAAATACTACTTGTTCATTGGCAGCAAACATAACAAAATCATTAGCATCCTTGAACAACAAAGGCCAATAACCACACTGAAAATTTTTACTACTGTACGCATGTCACCAAAATCGCTACCATAAGGAGCATTCTGGAAATGGTACATAATGCTTTGCTGCTCACATTCAGGGATGTATCTCCTTAGAATTTGATCATTGTATTACTAGAAAATGTAGGAATCCTCCCAATGATATGATGTAACATCTTTCATAAAATTTTTCTTCTTTGGTAATTAAGGTCAGGTGGCAACATATCATTTACTAAATAGTTGACAAAGTCAATATACAAAGGTAATGTTGTAATAACTAACAGTCTTTCATCAGGGAAAGTATATGGAATCATTTGTATTTTTCCATCTTCACTGCCTGATTCCAATCGAGATAGGTGATCAACGACTTGATTTTCAGACCCTATTTTGTTTGAAATTTCAATATCAAATTCTTGGAGTAAAAGCACCATCGAATCAATCTTGGCTTAACTTCTTTATTAGTAAAAATGCTTCAAAGTTGAATGGTTCCAACTAGAAAAGAGAGAAATTTGTCAAACGAAAACACAACAACAAACAATTCTTTTTTCGGTTTTGATTTAGTTCACTTAGGCATCATTTAGCGTCTTACTGGCATAATGTATAGCATGGAACATTTTTCCCTTCATTTGCCCCTACACTACACTAACAACATGGTCACTAACATCACACATTAGCTCAAAGGGTAAATTCCAATTCAGTGCTACTATGATGGGGGCATTGACTAGCTTAAATTTGATTGTTTTAAAGGACTTGAGCACTTCATCATGCACCATGAATTTCCTAAAAATCCTTGGTGAATCATTAGTAGAATCCAACATGTCCTAGAAAACTTCTAACAACTTTCATACTAGTGGGAGGTGGTAACTTCTGAATGACTTCTATTTTATCCTTGTTCACCTCAATTTTTTTGTAAGAAATGTGATGTCCTAGCACTAAACCCTTGGTAACCATGAAATGACATTTCTCCCAATTTAAATCCAGATATTTTCTTCGCATCATTTCAACAAAGTGGCCAAGTTGGTTAAACATTGATCAAAATCTTGTCCAAAAATAAAAAATCATCCATTACTACCTCTAGGTAGTCTTCGATCATATTGAAGAATATAACCTTCATGCAATGCTAGAATGTTGTTAGAGCATTGTACAGGTCGAATGACATTATTCTAAATGCAAAGATACCATATGGGCAGGTAAAAGTGGTTTTCTCTTGATCTTCAGGGGCAATGGATATTTGATTGTACCCGTTATACCGTAGAGAAAATAATAGAAGGCTTTGCTCGCCAACAGGTCCAACATTTGATCAATAAATAACAATGGGAAATGGTATTTCCTTGTAGCTTTATTGAGTTCTGATAGTCCATACAAAATTCTCCAACCTATAGTGGTGCGTGTGGGCATAAGCTCGTTCTTATCATTAGTAATCATAATGATGTTGCCTTTCTTTGGAACGCATTGAACGGGGCTCACCCAAGTGCTATCTGAAATAGGGTATATAATGTCAACATCTAACCATTTAATTATCTCATTTCTAACCACTTCCTTCATGATCGAATTTAGCCTTTTTGAACTGCCATTATGATCCTCCAACAATATTTTGTGCATGTAAAATGCTGGGTTGATGTATTTAATATCGGTGATTCTCCTAGCTATTGATCACTTATATTGCTTTAAGAAAACAATCAAATTTTCTTCTTGTGATGTTGTAAGTTGTGCTACAACAATTACTGGGAGTGTATCATTTTCACCAAGGAATACATACTTTTAATGCTCGGGTAAATTGTTTAAATCAAGTATAAGCAGTTCCTCAATGGATGGTTTAGAAGCTTGAATAGATTGGTCAAGAAGTTATAAAGGCTCAAAATGTTGATATAGTTTCCACACCATTCAACTTTTTCATGCTCTATTAATTCCTTAATTGCTATAGCATTGCTAGTAGCAACATCAATGATGTGGCATTCATCTCATTGCTTATGCACAAAACATCAATAACATCAATTAAATAGAATTCAACATTATCACTCATATAAGAAACATTATTCAAGACATTGAAACTAATGTGGTCATCATTTCAACGCATAATAAGTCCTCCCCTTTCAACATTTATTAATGCTCTCCTGGTTTTAAGGAAAGTTCGACCAAGAATAATGGGAACATCCTTGTAAACTTCGTAATCCAAAATGATGAAGTCAATGGGAAAAATGAATTTATCCCATATCACAAGCATGTTCTCAACAATGCCATTTAGATGTACGGTGGATCAATCAGTAAGTTGTAAAATGATGGTAGTAGGCCTTGCTTCGCCACTCCCAAATTTCCTAAAAATTGACAAGGGCATGAGATTAATGTTGGTACCCAAATCACATAATGCTTTGATTATAATCTTAGAAACTCATATATATTTGAGTTTTGATTGTAATCTACTTGTGGCCATAGTACCACATCCTTCGGTGAGAGAAATTATTTCGAATTCACCTATCATTCGTTTCTTAGAGAGAAATTCACGCATGAATTTGATGTAGTTCGAGTTTTGTTCTAAATCTTTAATCAACATAATGTTGATTATCAACTGTTGAAATATATCAATAAAAGCTTTGTATTGTTGGTCCTCTTTTGTTTCCTTAGATCTTTGAGGAAAGGGCAATAAAGGCCTTGGATTTGGTTGTGCTGGCATTTGGTCGATTACAGATGGCATTTTTGTCGACCTTGTTACTGGCAATGGCTCCAAATTACTGCACTTCCTAGTTTCCTTGTTGTGACATCAATAGTAGGTGTCGTGAGATCCACTCCCATATCATTGCCTTTCTCTTGTTGTTCAATAATCTCATCATTTTTCTTCTTAGGCTCTTAAACAGACCATCCAATATGTATTCCACTCCTTGTTGTGATAGTTTTACAATGTTTATTTCATTGAGCTTTTCCATATTGTTTAGGATTCTCTGTATCGCTGGGCAGAGCTCATTGTAGTCGATTTCTCAAAGAATTCACCTTTTGACCAACTTGATTATCTAAATCTCTTAATGATGTTGATTAGATTGCCATGTACTCCTTCATTAGAGCTTCAAAAGATGAAAGATTGGTGTTTTGTATTGAAAATTGTCCTTGATTATTTTACCTTTATTGGGGTTGTACATCATGTGTCTGATGTTGCGGCATCGTCTACTACTGGTTATAATGTTGCGGTTGAGTATAATGTTATTTTTGTGGATTATGTGAGTTAAGAAAGCTTCAAAACCTCAATTCAACATCCTTTGTGCCTTAATGGCTGACATTATCCTTGTACACTTTGGTTTCTTACCACCATCACAATTTTAGTCTCTTCAACCTTCATGAGTTTAAGTTGTCTAGCCTTGCATCTCAAACTAGCTCATGCTTTGAAAGCCAATCCATACCCTAGATCAAATCAAACTCTCTAAAGAGAAACTTCATTAGATCGACGGGGAATATTTCACCTTGAATTTCCACTAGGCATCGACGATGGATCTTGTCAACTAGGACATCCAACCCTAAAGGATTGGACACTCTGAAACATATCTCTAAGTCCTCAACTGCTAGGTTTTTTCCTCAGTATAATTCATAACATATATAAGAGTGAGTGGATCCTGGAT
Source organism: Hibiscus syriacus (assembly GCF_006381635.1). Taxonomy (NCBI): domain Eukaryota; kingdom Viridiplantae; phylum Streptophyta; class Magnoliopsida; order Malvales; family Malvaceae; genus Hibiscus; species Hibiscus syriacus. The sequence continues at coordinate 1,069,597 of NW_024063076.1, read as the reverse complement.
CTACTAGTGTTGTAACCCGGAATAGAAAAAAATGGTAAATGTACCTGAGATCACATCTGTGGGGTCGTACTCCTTCTAGGATCTGATGACGTACTGATAGGAGGCTACCTGGGGCTCTAAACCGATAATAGATCTAGCTGTGCCTCTGATATACTATCCAGAAGTAAAACTTCTCTTGTAGGCCATCTACCTCTCATGGCTGACTAGATGGATCTTTGAGTTCGCTCTATGGCCTCACTCTAAGCTTCCAAGTACTTTCAAATGAAGTGGTCTAGTGAACTGTAATCAAAACACCCTCGAGTCCCAACGTGGCACGTCCCAGGGTTCTTCTTCCTATAAGTCTGAAAGTTGGATACAGTGTCCCCATGGATCCCTTAGCACTCGCTACAGACACTAATGACAAGGGTCTCCTACGGGGTCCTGATCTACCCCCACAGTCTACACTCCGAGGCGATTATCAGGTCTAACTTACCGAGGTCCTCCATGATCCATGTAAATCCCTAACCCTATTAGTCGATACCTACGTAGGTCTCGAAGTCTCAGTTACCCTTTGAATTTCCCCTAAGAATGTAATTGAATCTTTGAATCACATCCCTAAAACCCTATTGATCATATTCACCTGAAGAGTCAAATCAATGAAGGTACGAGGTGGGTTAACAGCTAGATGAGTAAGAATATAGAGGTGGATGCACTCTTTGAATCATTTATAGTAGTGGTACTCTGATACTACTAACTTCGGGGTATACTGACTCAACTGGAGGAACTCTATCTCATACTCCATCACTGAAGGGTCCCCCTGAGTCAGATGGAGGAACTGGTCTCGTAAATCGTTGGTGTGATCCTCTCTAACATACCTCTATCTAAAATCATACTAGAAGAGCTCCCATGTAAGCCTCTCGGGCTCTACAACCATCTAGATGGTCTTTTACCAGTCTATAGCGTCAACATTCAATAGTGCAGTGAAGCACTTTAAGTTACCCTTGAGGGTAAGGTGCAATTATCTGATCATATAGAGGGTCTATCTCAACCAATGGTTTTAGCTATAGGGTCATCATCTCCCGCTCAAAGAAATCAGTTGTCTGATACCTACGAAGTCTCTCAACCCGGGACTCCTAGTGAGTCGCTACAAGAGGGGCTGGCGGTGTGGGATGTATAAATAGTACAATTAGAGCCCTATGTATGGCTCGCATTATATGTTGAGGGTTATGGTCAAGCCTTGAAAAAAAGGTCACTTCATCAACCCTGACATCCTTTTGGCCCTCGAACTCAGTCTCCAGGACGAACTCGTTCCTAGTATCACCAACTAGTGAAGCTACGCTCTATACTCTGCCCTCGTGACTGAGGTCAGTGTTGTCGTCCATGGCTAAACTCTGAAATTAAGAAAAAATGAGGAGTCATTATATTTGTTCCAGACTTAAACGTACTCTTGACTCGCCAAAGGCATGTATACTCATAGATTTTTACTAACTCAAACCGGTGGGTCCTAAAACCGACTAAACCTGATGCTCTAATACCACTAAATGTAACACCCTAATTCGATACGACACACAGTCGATCGATTAGAACGTCACACAAAACCACCAAAGCGGGTGACCAAAATTTTCTTTTTAAAAGACTATAAAATAACATTCAACCACCATTTAAATGTGATAAAACAATAGAAAATAAATATACATTTATAGTGCGGGGAGCTCCAAAAAATAAGTATATCAAAATAATACAATCGAGTGTCAAAATTAAGTTAAGACTTAAGTACATGAAGGTCTATAATAATACATGCCCCCTAAGAAAATAAAAGTCAAGATGTACTTAACTGCTCGACTATCTAGAACGTATACGATGTGACCGAATTCTCTAATGCTTCACCTAATGACCTGCAAATGGAAACAAAATTTCGAAAGCTAAGCTCACTAGCCTAGCGCCACACTAACAACAAAATCATACTAAGAATGTTCATTAATGCTCATGTTATCAAGTGAAATAACTGAAATGAGTATGCACGTATGCCCGCGTTATTCTAAGGTAGACGTCATGGTACGATTGAGGGATTATTGTATCTCAAAGCTCACAGACCCCTATGTACATCGGGTGAGAATCTGGAATCAATATATCATATGCAATTCCCAGCTAACCCATCCATTTCGAGTGTTGAGGCCTTGTGCCAAAGTAGTCTCAAGTGCCTTGTACACTGCCTAAGGATATCCAAAGAATATATACTTTGAAACTATCTTCATCCTCTAGAGTAACTCGAGTATCCTTATCGTTTCTCGAGCGTCAACCAAGGCTAGTTATATATCATCCTCATTTATGTTGTTTCTAATTGTAATAGATTATCATTAAGAGTTCTCATTTGGAATCATATTCATGTATATTATGGCATTCGTAGGTCCCTCATTTATCTCTTCTAATTCACTTGGGCTTCTTGCCCAAACATGTACAAGGGTATCGATACTCACCCATGAGAATCGATACCATGAGGTTAAAAATAGGCTAAGTGTGAGAGACAATATCGATATTGTTGGACCAGTATCGATACTCCTAGGCTGGGGTATCGATACTTGCTAGGGCATCGGTACCAAAATTTTCTTCGATGTTTTTAAAAATTACATCAGTATCGATACTCATATGGAGAGTATTGATACTCTAACCTTGGTATTGATACCCTAGTAAGTGTCGGTACCAAAATATCCTACTGTAATCGGCCAAAACTACTCGGTATCGATAAGGCCATCAGCATTGATACCCTTTGAAGGGGTATCGAATATTTCCTTTTCTAAAACCTCTTTATTTTTAATGGGTCGATGATAAATATCAATATTGTTCTTTTAGTACCAATATTTGAGCCAAGAAGTGCCTTGTTTAGGCATGAATTTGGCTCTTTAAACTACTCCAAAGGTCCTATTGGGGTTCCTAAGTGTTCTTAAAGTCTTATATAAGTTTCAAGGGTAATAGTAGGTCTTTAAAAATCCTAATAACACATATTACAAGATTCTACCATGAATGTTCAAACATACTTTACCTCTCAAACTCTAAAGCTCGAAGCATTTAAATGACTCAGTAATGGAATGGAGAAGTTTGAAATATGTTACCTTGACTTTTTAGCTATTGAAAACTCTCCAAGGTCACCCAAGGTACAATTTCTCTTTTTTCTTTTACTTTAGAGCCTTCTCCCCCTTCTTGCATTAATCAAGGACAAGGTGAATGAGTTACTAACCCATTCAAAAGCTTGGATTGAAGTTTAGGATACTTCCTAACACTTAAATTCACTAAAAACGAACCAAAAATGATTGATTTCATAAAACCCATGTTTATGGAACCATGGCTAAAACTTACATTTAAGGTCTTGGATGAAAGCTTAGGCGATCGAGATAATGATTCTTACCTTGGAATTTAAGACCTAAGCTTGCAAACCTTAAAGCTTCAACCTTAGTCTTGTTTGCTAAGGGGAAAGATAAAGCTTTTTAGGAGAAGAATAAGACAAGGAAGATGAAGAAAAAGATAGGGTGCAAAATGTGATATCATATCCAATTAATAAGGATTTAACTTTTATTTTGAACAGTGGTCTAATTGTTCTTTTGTTCCTTCCACTTCCTTGTTAAGGTAAAAAAACAATTTTTTCTATCATGTTGAGCCAAGGTCATGCCCAAACTAAACAAATCTTGGACAAAGGCTTACTTAAGACATATGGGTTTTTCCTAAATTCACTCTCAATTTAGCCCAAAACTCCCAACCTGAGATTTGGGGGCATTACAATCTCAAGAAAAGATGTCAAATAGCTTTGTTCTATGACATCTATCACGAACCCTATGGAAAAATTAAATTAAGAGGTAGACATCCTAAAGTATTGTCCTAACAAGTTAAAAGAGATAACATTTAAGGAATTTACGCTAACAACTCATTGCTGCAAAAAGTTAAATGTGGTATAAAATTCAAGAACCAATTCATAGAACGTTCCACATTTAATTAAGGATATAAATTTCAATCAATAGCTTTGAAGTAATGTGTAATATAATCCCTCAGATGCAAAGTATCTAAAGTACAAGTAGGAATGTACTTACAAACTTGAAAGTTTTGACACTGGATATCGTTGAATCGAATTTGTTCTTAATTGTTGATTGCAAGTACCCTTGTAATTCCTCTTCATCTGGTAAGTTATGTTAATGTGATGATAAGGAAGATGACAGTGAGGTTGATGCTCTCATGAATGTGAAAAATCGACATCATCATGTGGCCGAGAAGAATAAATAGAAAAATTAAAGAAGGACCAACATCATCGTGTTTAAGCAGAAGTTTGGTTTAAGGGGGATAAATAGAAAAAAATAAAGAACAAGTTTTAGTTAAAATATTATTGATTAGCTTGGTTGGTTTAGGAGTTTGAGAAAAATTAAATAAATTTAAAAAGAATTGGATTGTTTTTGGCTAAAAAGGTGGTAACAATGTTAGAATTTGTGGAACGTTTGGATTGAGGGGGAGACAAATGGGTTTTTTTGTTTGAATAGGGTTTTTTACCTATGTTAGATTGCTAATGTGTGATGCATTGCTTGATTAATCACATGAGATAAGATCAAAAATACCAAATTTCTTCAAATTTGGATTGATCAAAGTGTTCGAGTTACCTAAAAAAATCAATTAAATAGAATGGGTTATCTCCCATTAAGCGCTTTATTTAACGTTGTTTAGCTCAATGACCTGGTTCATGCTACATGTTATTCTAAAAAAATATCCTTAATCACACATATTTGATTATTCTCGTAGTACAACTTTAATCGTTGACCATTTACTTTGAAACAAGCTCCTAATTGAATTTCAACTACGTGATAGGGAAATACGTGAGTCACGGTAAAAGGTCTTGACCACTTCGTTCCTAATTTTCTTGCAAATATTTTCAATTTAAAATTAAATAGAAGAATTTTCTTATCAGTATTAAAAGTTTTAAATAAAATTCAATGATCATGAAAATATTTAGTTTTATCCTTATAAATCTAAGCATTGTCGTAAGCATTGCGACAAATTTCTTCAATTTCTTGAATGTGTAATTTTCTTGCTTCGTTGATTGCATCCATCTCCATATTACATTATTTAATTGTCCAATATGCTTTATGTTCCAATTCAATTGGTAAATGACATGGTTTACCATAGACTAGGCAATATGGAGACATGCTAATGGAAATTTGTAAGTAGTGTGATATGCCCATAAGACATCGTTAAGTTTCAAACTCCAATATTTTCGATTACGACTTCACAATCTTCTCAAGAATATATTTAATTTCTCGATTTGATACTTCTTCTTGTCGATTAGTTTAAGGATGATAAGTTGTGATGATTCGTTGAGTGGCTTCATATTTCTTCATTAAAGTCTCAATGATCCGATTGATAAAATGTGTTTCTCGATCACTAATTATCGCCTTTGGAGTTCCAAAAAAAATAAAATTATGTAGAAATTGAGTAGTAGTTCTAACATCATTATTGTAAGTAGCTTTAGGTTCTACCCATTTTCAGACATAATCAACGACTATAATTATGTAACAATTTCCAAAAGATAAAACAAACGGGCCCATGTAATCAACAACTAGATTTTTATTTGATACAGTTTATCTTAGAACAATTTATATCAGATGAAAGTACCTCGGTAACTAAGTAATTAACCATGTCGGTATACCATAGAACAGTTGTTTGCACCAAAAATAGATATTCCTCAGGGAATTGTTCTTGAACTGGTGCATCAAGCTGAGAGATATGGATGCAACTTAAATGGTTTGCGACTAAATTTTCACATCCTTTCTTGTTTATAATTTGAAGATTAAACTCTTGTAAGAGTAAAATCCATCGGATTAAACGTGGCTTCGCATCTTTCTTTCTCACTAAATATTTCAAAGATGCATGATCAAAATAACAATAATGTTAGTACCAAGAATATAAGAATGAAATGTATCCAAAGCAAAAAATAATAGTAAAAAGCTCCTTTTCAATGGTCGAATAATTTCATTGAGTTGCATCTAATGTCCTATAAGCATAGGCAATAACATTGGGTTCTTTGCCAATTTTTTTGTCTGAGCACGACTCCTACGCTTGAATCACTCGCCTCATACAAAATCTCAAAGGGATAATCCAAATTGGGTGGCTGCACTATGGGTGCCAAAAGTAGTTCTTTTTTGAGAATGTCGAAAGCTTTTTTGCATTCGTCATCGAAATCGAAAGGTATATCCTTTTGTAAAAGCTTGCAAAGCGATTGCACTATCTTGAAAAAATTCTTTATAATCATGCGATAAAATCATGCATGTCCAAGAAAAGAACGAACTTCCCTAATAGTTTTTGGGTATGAGAGTCGGAGAGTAATATCAATTTTGGCCTTATCTACCGAAATTCCATCAGCAGAAATAATGTGACCAAGAATTAAACATTTATTGACCATAAAGTGACATTTTTCATAACTAAGCACAATGTTATATTCAAGACATCATTTTAAGACATTAGTTAAATTTAAGAGACACTCATCAAAGGAATTATCATATATCATAAAGTCATCCACAAAGACTTTAGTTCCTTTCCCTACATATTTAGAAAATATGCTAAGCATGTATCTCTGGAATGTGGTAGGGGCGTTACATAGGCCGAATGATATTCGCTGATAAGCAAAGGTGTCGAAGGGACATGTAAACGTTGTTTTTTTCTTATTCTTCCGACACGAAGAGAATTTAAAAGAACTCTAAAAACCTTCTACACAACAATAGTGAGATTTACTAGCTAATTGTTCAATCATTTAATCAATAAAAGGAAGTGGAAATTGATATTTTCTAGTAATTGAGTTCAACTTCTTGTAATTGATGCAAACTCTCAATATATTTTAAACTCGTGTAGGAACTAGTTCACCTTCAAAATTTTCATCTACCATCACTCTATTTTTATTAGAAACCACATGGCCTGGACTAACTCAATTACTGCCGGATATCAAGTAGATGACGTCAACGTCTAAATTTTTTTGAATTTTTTCCTCACCACCTCTATCATTGGAGGATTAAAACGCCTCTAGCCTTCTCGGGATGGTTTTGTGCCTTTTTCAATTTTAATCTTGCATGTATATCGATAGAATAAGTCCCTTGATGTCAGTTATTGTTCGTCTGATTGCTTCTTTATAAGCACATAAAATTGTTACAAAGTCATCTTCCTCCTCTTTTGAAAGTTTAATTGAAATAATAACCGTGAAGGTGACATTTTCTCCTAAAAACGCATGTTTGAGATGATCCAATAACTGTTTAAGCTCGATTTTTGGTGCATACAAAATTGAAGGTAAAAGTTTAGATTTAGATGGAATTAGGCGCAAATTATAATGAAGAGAAAAAAATTTCTAACCCCTTTATTTCTTCATTGTAATTTTCTAATTCCCTGCAAAAAAACATCAAGTAAGTTAATCACAACAAAAGCATCAACCAAAGGTTCAATAACATCAATGAAATTAATAATTGCAACATTCTATAGATACTTCATCACTTTGTAAACATCGAATTTAACAAATTCACTATCAAATTCCATAGTAAAAATTTCACTCTTAAAGTCCATTTTGGTATGAGCAGTGCTTAAGAATGGGTGGCCAAGAAGGATTTCAAAAGAGGTGTTAATTTGATCGTTTTCTATATCAATGACATAGAAATCAGCCAAAATATTAACTCATTTACCTTAACAAGAACATTTTCAAGAAGTACCTAAGGATAAATAATAAATCTACCAATGAGTTGAATTGTTACCCTAGTTTCTTTAAAGGCTTAGCAAATGTAAGTTGTAAACAAAAAGAGACATAACATTAATTGAAGAACGAAGATCACACATAGCACATTTAATTCCCACCTTGTCGATTTTAAAGGGTATAACAAATATACCTTGGTCCTTTAATTTAGATGGAACTCTACGTTGGAAAACAACTGAGACATTCTCGCCTAAGTTTACCTTTTCATTGCCAGTTAGTCTCCTTTTGTTCGTTCAAAGATTTTAAAAAATCTAGCATACCGTAACACTTTTCGGATTACTTCAAGAAGTAGTATATTAATTTCCACCATTCAAAAAAGTTCAAGAATATCCTTTTCCTCGAATTTTTTGTCAGGTTTCACTAACCTCGAGGGGAAGGGAGGTGGCATGGCATAAAGAGATATTGTAAGAGGTGTTAGCGTTAAATCTTTCTTTTTCCTATGGAGTTGTACGTTATCTCCTTCTTTTTATTCCTAAAATTTTTCTTTTCTTTCTTTTTCTTTCTCTGTTACGTCACATTCTTCTTGATTTATCTTGGATCTTGGTTCTTCTTTTTCTTTCTCTTTATTGGATTCTGTGATAACATCTTTATGGATTGGCACGACCACATTGTCACTTTAAAGTGTGATGACACTAACGTTTTCTCATGGGTTTACCTCAGTTTGATATGGTAGCTTTCTCTGTGATTCCATGCATCTAAAAGTCCGAGCCAATTAACTCATTTGCTTATCTAATTCCTGTAAATGTGCTTCAGTTAAGTTTTGAAACTTCTCTTAAGATAGTACCAATGAATTCACGATGGACTCCAATGAGGGTTTCGGAGGCCTTTGGTTCTATGAATAGCTAAAGTTCAGATGGTCCCTTCACCCCTGATTATATGTATTTGTGTTAGGATTGTATGGTCTCTAGGGAGGTCCTAGAAAATTTCCAACTGCATTGACTTGTGCAACAAAATCTTCTTGTAACATTGGATAACAATCCATAGGATGGTCCATTATTGTACATATTCCTCAAAGTCTAGTCGTACTTGTTTTACCTGTAACAAGATTTTGAACTGTATCAGCCAATTTGTCAATTTTATTTTCCAATGAAATTGTACTTATTTCGTTAACCCATCGAGTAAGTTCACTAGAAGATCCAAATTGTTGAGAGTTAGCGACCATAGTTGAAATCAACTTTTTAAATGTGTTTGAAGTCATATTAATTAGTGCTCATCCACTAGATACATCAATCATCTTCATCTCCAAAGGAAGTAATCCTTCGTAAAAGTATTGAAAGAATGTTTACTCTGTCAGTACAGGTTGTAGGCAGCTAGCGCAGAGTTTCTTGAATCGTTCCCAATAGTCGTATAACGATTCTCCATCTTTTTTTCACACTCCTACGATATTTCTTATTAGTTCACTCGCTTTTGTTGTAGGGAAGAACCTTCCAAGAAAAATTTTAGTCATATAAGCCGAGGTATTAACAGAATTATGACGTAAATATAATAACCAATCATTAGCTGAGTCGTCTAAGGGGAAAGGAAAATCATAGAGTTTAATTTTATCCTTAGATACTCCCTGTGGTTTCATGCTAGAGCAAACCATGTTAAATTCGATTAAGTTCCTATGATGACTCTCACTTAGTATTCCATGAAAAGTAGGTAGAGATGAATTAAATCCGTTTTGAGTTCAAATGAATTTTTCCTTGTGGAAAAGTGATGTATAATGGTTGTTGTACTGTAAAAGCTGCAACTAATTCTTAGGTTGTCTGTTCAGCCATTGAAATCGGTTCTTCATTGAATTCAAAGTATGCCTCAATGTCATAAAGTATTTTGGCGCTAAAGGATGTCTCCGGAGTAGGTTATAAATTTGATTCAGATTGTTGCTGTTCTTGTTGTTGTTGACATCTTTCTCATTGTGCTCATGCACATATTCTTTGGGGGTAGTGCTTCGATCTTAGGTATCCACTCTACTTGTTCTCCTGGATTTTTCCTAGTCATAATTCAAAACAAATTTTAATTAGTAATTTTGTCGTGATCCCAGATAATGACGCCAATTTGAAAAGCTTCATATTTGTCAAATAATTAAGCCTTTTTTCTCTAATAAATAGGCTATAAACGTAGAATAGGAAAGAATGGGTTGATCCACAAGGATTAAAAAATTTCTAATTTGTAATTGATTTGATCTTGATCAGGAAGAACTGAAAATAAAAAAGTAAAAAAGGGTTTTAGAACAATTAAATAAATTGAATAAAATTAAAGTAATGAAAGCAAGAAGAATAAATTATAGAAAAATTAATTATGATGAGAGATAACCTCAAACTTTTCTTCACCTCAATTTATCTCGATCACAGAAATAGATTTTACTTCAGATATTTGCCAGTTAGCGTCTACAAAGACCAACCCTTGTAACTTAATCTTCTCTCTTGTGAACTAATTTCTGAAGCCAATCCTTGGAATTTTATCCTTGTTTGGATTAACAATGGCTATCCATGTTAACGCCATTCTTTCTTTAGTATTGAAAAAGCACGTGCTCGGATTATGGTGCCTCGATAAGAATCGAACCCGATCTTGATTTCCCTTAGCGGACCGCTGCTAAGTTTATTCTTAGGGAATTGAATTTGCTACAAGCCGACTCTTCTCCCTAAAAGTATGTCAAAACCTTGATCAAACCAATGTGTGCTCTTTAGGTTGAAAGTGTTGAGATGTTTAAAGGAAAGGACGATATTATATCCTTTATAGTAGAAAATCAAGAAAGAAATATGAAGGTATGAAGTACTCTTTGAATTCTCACAAACCAGATTGAGTCGTCGCTCAACTATCAACTAAATAGAAGTTTAACTAAGCATGATGGAAATCATACTTAGCATGTGGAAGAAAAAATAAAATAAAGAAGATGAAGAAGAAAAATAATCTTTCTAGAAATCCCAACGTTGTTTAAAGGCAAACAACAATGCATATGTCAAGCTTTACCCTGATGAGTATTTATAGCTTGAGAAAACCAAAAGAAATCCTAATTAATAGTAAGCTAAAAGTCTTAATAAATAAATAAATGAAATCCTGATTAAACTCCTAAGCAAACTAGAATCCTAATTAATTAAATAATAAAATCTCAAACGTTTGAATTTACAACTTTTACTTCCAAAAGAATTATGGTTTGACTAGCTTTCCTCCTTTGATCTTACTCACTTGATTATTTTATTGAAGTTGGCGCCATCTTGATTTTATAAAATAGGAAAAATATACTTAATTTGTCTTTTAATTTTTGTTTCCAGTAAAATAGAGTCCTACACATATTTGAACATGAATAACCCAAATTAACACTATTAAAGAGGTAACACGGATTAATTAATAACAAAATATTTACAAAATAAAACACTCATCGTTGATCTTTTATCAACTACGACCTTGCATAATCTGCATCAATATAAGCTTCAAGAGTTAGGTTCTCCCATTTCTTGAATAAAATTCCTCTACCTATTGTGCCCTTTAGGTATTGTAGGATCTTATCTACAATGCTAAGATGTGATTCTTTGGGGTTGTGCATGAATTGACTTACAACACCAACTGCATAGGTAATATTTAGTCTAGTATGTGACAGGTATATAAACTTTCCCAAAGCCTCTAATAGGAGCCTTTGTCAACTGTTCCATCTTTCAAAGAATCTTAAAGTTTGTGATTAACTTCTATAGGCATCTCTGTTGGTTTGCATCCCAACTTGCCCGTCTCTGTTAACATATTTTTGTTGAGATATGAAGATCCATTCATGAGAATGTGCCACTTCAATAACGAGAAAATACTTTAGTCTATCGAGCTCTTTGACTTTAAATTACTTTACTAAGCAATCCTTTAGATTCTCTATTCCTTATAAATCATCCCATGTGACTATAATAACGTCTACATAGACTAATAGAGCACTCACTCCCCCTAAATATGAGTGCTTCACAAACAAAATGTGATCGCCTTGACTTTGTTTATATCCCAACTTAAGCATTACCTTGGTAAACCTTCCAAATAGGCTCTTGGAGGTTGTTTTAGTTCGCATAATGCCTTTTTTAACCTGCATACTATATGTCATGTCTTTGAACCAAATCCTAGTGGGGCATCCATATAAACTTCCTCCTTAAGGTAACCATACAAAAAATAATTCTTGATGTCAAATTATTTTAATTTCCAGCCTCAAATGGCATCCAATGAAAGCAGTACTCCCATGGTGTTCATATTCTCAATAGGAGAAAATGTATCAAGGTAGTATATCCCATATGTTTACGAATAACATTTGGCAACTAATTTTGTTTTGGACCTCTCTTATGAGCCATTTAACTTGTACTTCACTATAAAACCCATCTACATCCTGTTGATCTCTTCCCTATTAGTAGTTTTACCAAGTCCCATGTCTTATTCATCTTAAGTGATTCTATTTCAACTTGCATGAAATTTTTCCAATTCTTATTTTCTAATGCCTCTGATACAATTTTAGGAATGGATATGGAGTTTAGTAAGAAAGGTTGTGTGGTTATGGGACAAGTTCTTGTATGACATGAATAGGTACAAATGATGTTTTATTCATGCTTTAGTTCTTTTTCTAATTGCAATGGGAAAATCATAATCACTTTTATTAGAATTTTTAGTGTTGTTGTTTTGATTAGAAATAGGTTTAGCAATTACCTCGGGTTGTATAGGAGCAGAGGATTACTGAACCTGCATTGGTGCTTTCTTTCTTGAATAAACCAGTAAAGAATGAGTAATGTCCTGAACCCCTTCTTATGACTTGGATGTATCAGGCTCGATCTCTTCAGGTAGGGTAGAAATAGGTTTGGTTGGATCAGGCTGTTTGGCATACTAGTTGGTGGGAAATGCTGAGTTATTGGCTGAAGTTGTAAAATCAAAAATCAAAAAGTCTTTGTCTTTATCTTTTCTGAATGAAATCTCCCCCTAAAGATAAGGATGAGTAAAGTAGTTCTCTTATTCTACAAAAGTGACATGAGTAGATACAAAGTGTTTTTTATGGGAGGATGATAACATTTGTACCCCTTTTGAGAGGAAGAATAGCCAAGAAAGACACATTTGACTGCCCATGGATCTAGTTTCCCCTATTTTAAGAATGTACATGGACAAAGACAACACAACTGAATATTTTGGAGTAAGATTATTGGAAGTATTGAAATTGGGAAAGAGCTTTTTTAGGTCTTGTATAGTGGTTTGAGACTTAAAGGCCTTTGTAGGTAGTGTATTTATCATATAAGTAGCAGTAAAGACAGCCTCCCTCAAGTTTTGTTTAGGGATATTTTTTTAAAAATAGGGCCCTTGTGATAGCTAGAATGTGACCATTCTTTCTTTCGGCTACACTGTTCTGCTGGGGTGTGTTAACACAAGATGACTCATGTATGATGCCTATTTCTTGAAAATATGGTGAAAAAACCTTATTGAAATAGTCTTTGACATTTTCAGGTCGAAACCTCTTTATTTTAGTACCAAATTGGGTTGTAATCATGCTGTAAAAGGTTTGCAAGGTGGATATTTTAGGAAAAATATCCAAGATACACGAGTACAATCATCAATAAAAGAGACAAACCACTAAGCCTCAGAGATACTTGATTTAGTGGATGGTACCCAAACATCACTATGAATAAGAGTAAAATGAGTGGATACTCTTTTATTGCTTATTGGAAAAGAGATACGTTTGTGTTTTACAAGATCACAGACATCACAATGAAACTTTTCAACAAATAATCCTTTGAATAGAGAATGAAACATAACTTTAAGGACTATAAATGATGGATGATCAAGGTGGAGGTGATGAAGCCAAATTTGGTCTTTATTGGTCTTAGATTCTGATAGGAAGGAAAATGGGGTGGAATTCATGACACTAACTTGTTTATTTGATTCTTTAAGATAGTATAGTCCATTTACTTTCTTAGCATGTCCAATCATCCTCCTTGTACCCTATTTCTGAAAACACATCGAATATGATAGAAGAGTACACTGCAGTTAGAGTCTTCGGTAACCTTTTGGATTGAAAGAAGATTGGTAAATAATTTTGGCACATAAAGGACATTTTTTAGAGTGAGAGTTTCGCTTACAGTAACATCACATTGACCAATCATTGTAATTACAAATCCATCTTCTAATATTATTTTTCTATTACTATGACAAGGTCTATATGTAATAATTTTTTAGGAGAAGTTGATCATGTGGTATATACCCCCTGAGTTAAAGACCCAAGAACTCTTGGTGAATATACTCGAGGCTTTAGAGTCTTGAGAAGAGGATATATCTGAGAATGCCAAAGTACAAGTACATTTTTAGGAAGGCTTCTCAGTGACCCCAACAGATTCTTCAACTTTTAAATTTCTTGTTTATTGAACTCAACATGTAATTCTTGAGAATCTTCTCTATCCAGCTACTTTGTCATATATATTTGTCCTTGTCCCTTTGGTTGTCCCTTTTTTTTTATAAAAAACCTTTATTTGTTGTCTGTGACTTCCCATGGAGTTTCAAACATTTCTCTTTCATGTGATAGGTTTTTTTACAGTAGGTGCACCATAAAAAATCCTTGTTTATTAGCCTTGTGGGTTTTGTCTGCATACTTTATTCGTTAATCGACTGTTTTAGGCAAAATATCCTCTCATTTACAACCTTCATAACCTAAACTATCCACCTGATTATTGTATATCATAACTCCCCTTGTTCCTTACTCAGCATGAACTATCATAATCATCTCATTTAGTGAGGGCAGATCCTCTTTTCCAGGTATTTGAACTCTTACTGCATCAAGCCCAACATTTAGTCCAGCAAGAAAGTCATAAATTCAATTATTTTCAACAAACATTTCTAGGATTTTTGCATCTTCATTGAATTTCATTTGAATGCATGGATAATGATACATCTCTTGTCATAGAATTTGTAACAAATTGGAATCCTCTATAATTGATCTACTTCCTTGCTTGGTAGATGAAATCTTAGTCTTGGTTTCATAGATTAGGGCAACATCTTGAACTTTCGAGTAAGTCTCCTTCACAACTTCCTATACTTGTTGGATTGTGCTAAGAAACATGAATGTATCACTAATTTCTGGCTTCATGGAATTCCATAACCAAAAATTACCATATTTCCTGGGTTGTGCTGAGAAACATACATGTATCCCCTTCTTTAGGTAATTTACCAAGTAGGTGACTTAATTTTTCTCTCCTCTTCAAGAACATGTGAACTAGTTGAGTGCACTTCATATAGTTGTTCCTATTTAGTATGTAGGCTACTTCGATGTTCTGTAACTCACTTATTGGGTTTGAGTGATTTCATTCATTCACTGAGACTTTTGAAGTAATCTTGGTGTTGTTGGTTTCAATATTTTCAATCATGTTCTTGATTAACACTATAGGTTTGGGAGATGACCGAGAGTGATAAAGGCTGCAATAAAAAGAAAAAATCTTAGAATTGAGCTAAAAAGATCTGATACCATTACAAAAATAAGCTTTTTAATTCAATTAATTAATTCATAAAAAGTTACACTAATATACATATGTTCAAATAGTGGACCCTACTTAGAAAGCTCTAAATTAGAAAACTAACTAATTTTAGGGATGTTGACCCAAAATTACAACCTTAAAGTTAGGGATTACAAATACTGAGATATTTATAGTATATCCTAAATAATTACCTACAATCTTTCTTAGTTAGGAAACTAATCTTTGATAATAATCTACGTTGATCAAGTATATTTTAATCGTGCTTAGATTAAGACTAAGGCCTAAGGCAACTTCGAAGACTCTAAAAAGACTTTTAGTGTTTATGAGAGACTCTAAATTTCCATCCAAGAACAAAATCATACCATTTACAAACTAAATATGAGGTAGTTGCATTTGTCTTACATGCACCCTCACACCCTTTATAAGACAAATATCAACCATTTTTCTTATCAATCTACTCAAAGCTTCACCCATGATATCGAAAAGAAGCAGTGATAGTGGGCAACCTTGTTTGACCCCTCTCTTAATAGTGAACTTATTCATGGGAAACCCATTCACAAGTAGGGATGGGCATGGGACCCGAACCCGACGGGTTCAGACCCGACCCAACCCGATCGGGTTAGGTTTTTTAAAAATTGGGTTCGAGTCGGGTTGAGTCGAGTTTTTTAAAGGTGGTGTTCGGGTCAGGTCTTTTTAAATGTGGTGTTGGGCCAGGTCGGGTTCAGGTTTAGGGTGAAAAATACCCGATCTGGAAAAAATATAAATTTACCTTATATATTTAGGAATAATTACAATAATACCCCTCTATATATTATTTTTTCAATTAAATCATTGTTTTTATTGTATAAAAATAATATTTTATTATTATTTCGGGTCAGATCGGGACTGGTTTAGATTTTATTTTAAAAAGTCAGGTCGAGTTCGGGTCGGGTGGAGGGTATATATTATGCGAGTTGGGTCAGATTTCGGGTGGAACAGTCATTGTTCTCAGGTCGGGTCGGATGGACAAAAAATCTAACCCAACCCGACCCATGCCCATCCCTATTCACAAGCACTGAAATGGAATGTATAGTTATGCAAAGGGTTATAATATCAGAATGATTATCAACAAACAAATTAACACGATCGAAAAAGAAAAACAAAGAGCACCATGATTTACGTGAAAACCCAAAAAGGAAAAACCATGGACATAAGAGAAGAATTTCACTAATATAAAGGAAGAAAATACAAGAGTATTTTTTGTGAAAGAAAAACTTGATCTCTAACCCTTACCCTTAGTATCTATTTATAGGGATATTTTTATGAAAGAAAAACCACGAGTAGTAGAGAAAAATTTCACTAATATGAAGGAAGATTTATGTGGAAAACCCAAAAAGGATAAATCACGGGTAAAATAAAAGAATTTCACTAATATAAAGGAAGAGAATGCAATAGTGTTTTTAGTGAAAGAAAACTATATAGAGTAGAATTCTAATTTATTAGTTCTCTACTTTTAATCAAACTAGGATTCTTACTTTTCAAAATTAAATATTAATTTGTGTCACTTCAAATTTGAGTCAAACTATAACAAATCTCCATTTTGATGTGAATTCTAAAAGTGCGAAGGTTTTGAGATAAAATATCCAAATTCGATGAGACGCCTAAACTCAATAAAAATAGTTCTTCACTTCAACGAGCACGTTCTCCACCTCTTCCAAAACACTCGTAAAAGGGTTATCTTCAGTAATGGACAACAACCAAGTCCAAGAAATACTCAAACTTGGTTGTAGAGAGCAGTTTGGTCATCATGTCTTCTGGATTGTCATGAGTGTTGATTGTACTCACAATAATGTCACCTCGAGCAATTACACCTCGGACAAAATGATAGTGGATATCAATATGTTTCATCCTCTTATGAAACATTTGATCTTTTGTTAAGAATATAAAACTCACAAAAAACATCATATTGATCTGAAGGTCTTCATTAAGTTCACTAAAAAGTCCTTTCAACCAGATTGTTTCGTTACAAGCTTTAGTGATCGCTATGTACTCCATTTCTGTAGTTGACAAGGCGGCCATTCTTTTGAGAGTGGCTTTTCAACTAATGGCACATCCTCCAACCGTGAAGACATACCCTATAAGTGATCTCATTTTATCAAGATCTCCTAAAAAATTAGAATCAACATACCCCACGACTCCATCTCTATTTTGCCCGAACTGTAGGCAAACATCACTAGTACCTTGAAGATACCTGAAAATCCATTAGAAAGATTTCCAATGTTCTTTATCGGGATTCTCCATGTATCTACTTACTGAACTCATTGCGTACGCTAAATCTAGATACGTACAAACCATAACATACATTAGAGATCCCACTACACTAGAATATGGAACACGTGACATGTACTCAACATCCTCTTCTGATTTTGGTGAACAATCCGATGAAAGTCTGAAATGAGTTGCCAATGGAGATCTCATAGGCTTTGCACTTTACGTATTAAACCTGTGAAGAACATTTTCACACTTAGATATAATTTACCTACTTTTTTTCTCTTTTAATATCCATTCAGAGTATCTTCTTTAAAGGACCAAGATCATTCATCTTGAATTCCTTGTTAAGTTGGGTCCCCAATTGTTTAAATTCTTCTTTATTATTCAAAAGTATCAACATATCATCAACATAAATAAGCATATATATAGGCGAACCATCACTACCCTTTTTGAAGTAAACACAACTATCAAAGTTACTTCACTTAAACTCAAGAGAAAAATAATCAAACCTCTTATACCATTGTATGGGTGACTGCTTAAGTCCATAAAGAGATTTCTTTAGTGAACAGACATGGTCCTCCTTTCCTGAGACCATAAAACCCTCTAGTTGTTTCATGTAAATGTCTTCTTCAAGTTCTCCATTCAAGAACACCATTTTTATGTCTAGTTTCTCAAGCTCAAAGTATCGCACATCAACTATTACAAGTAAAGCTCAAATAAAACTATGTTTTACCATCAGAGAAAACACATCATTAAAGCCAATTCCTATGATTTGGCTAAATCGCTTCACAACCATTCTTGCCTTGTATATGGGTTCTTCAACACTTTGAATTACTTCATTCTTTTTTCAGACGCATTTACACTGAATGGCTCACTTTTCGTTGGAAAGTTTCACTAAATTCCAAGTGTTATTCTTGTGAAGTGATTATATTTCCTCTTGCATTGCGAACATCCAGTTGTCTGAGTTTTCACAACTAATAGCCTTTAAATAGGATGATGGTGTTGGGACCGTCGGCACCCCCCATGGCATAGCAGAAATAAAACTCAACGGTCTCACAAGCGATCCAAGTACGAAAAACCGAAATCGGAAGAAAATGATGCGAATACTTACAATGGGTTCCTTGAAAAATAGCAAAGGCAACAGAGGCTAATGGTGATCATGAATGGTTTGAATCGTAAGCCTCCACGAAAATACGTCTCAACCTCTACCCAGTTCACCCGATTGATAGAAAAGTTTACTTTTCCAAAAAACAGTTTTGAGAAAACGACTGAAAAATCAACAGTTGCTAGACCTTATACAACTTTAAATATCCGAGTTACCCTAACATATTAGGAATTTTTGGTTATTTCGAAATAATTAAATTCTTATTTAATTAATTCAAATTAAATATTCATTAAAGACTTATAATCCAAATTACACTCTTTAACATTTATTTAAACTCTTATTTAATTATTCCGAATTAAATATCCATTAAAAGACTTGTAATTAGAATTGCTTTCTTTTAATGTTTACTTACTATATTCGAGATAATTAAAATCATATGTATGTAAAATATACATATATTAACTCTGGATATATTTTAGTAACATACAACAAATTGTACATCTTTGCTCATTTCAATCATAGGCACAAGTCTTGGAATAGTCACACTTGTATAGCCCATCTATTGTTTCTTGATATCTAGAGTAGACTATAATTAACGAATAATTTTAATATCTCTTATCAACTTATTCGAGCATGACCATGCATTTCTAGTCTCACTCAATCAAGTGGCTTGTGATATATTTCCTATTATGTAGGAAAGACAAATCCTATCTTAATCATACACACCCCACTACATATATCAAGATATATTCAATAACTATCTTTATAGTGCAACCAGTTACGAATAATGTTTAACTGTATCAAAACATACAACAATATATATTGGGATAACATTGATCTCAAGTTTGAGGATCATACATATAGTCATCACCATGAGCAATGTTATAACCGTCACATAATAATCCAAGACATATGCTCATGGTAGGTCAATCCAATACATTGTTCTCTAACAATATAATCATGTATCAATTCTGACATATATATGTCAATGACAACTCGTTGTCATCAATCAATAACATGTTAGTCTTAAGTGTATTATTATTATCCATGCTCATAATAACACTTGACTAGGGGTCTTTTAATAATAATAATAATGTTATTTTATTGACTTTATTATCTTTCAGTTTATGTTAAACATATATATATAACTGAAAATAATAGTGACAATGCATTTATTCAATAAAATCGGTAAATAAAATGTATCATTATAATCATCATATGATTGGTCTTTGGGCATACTTTAACAGATGACTCATGGTTCGCATCAATATATTTCGCAGCACTCAAAGTGTATACGATTAGATCAATTTTCATTTACCTTTGTGGTCATTTGATTTCTCTTTTGAGTCTATTTCGTGCAATAGACATCGACATATCAGACTGTTACAGATGAGTTATATTCTCTATGAGTGTATCAAAAGTGGACCCTATTTCAAATTGAATCTTCATCTTCTTCTGTGTGATCTCTGATTCATGTGAATTCTTGGTAGTTTTATTAAGGGATAATCCTCACAACATAACAGATTCATCAAATATCACATCTCTGTAATAACTATCTTTCTAATTTTGGTACACCATAATTTATAACCTTTTACTCTCGATTTATATCCTATAAAGATGTACTTTATGGATATGGGCTCCAATTTACCATTGTTTACATGAGTATACGTAGGACACCCAAAAATTTTCAAATCAAAATAATTTGCATGCTTATTAGATCATACTTCTTGCAGAGTCTTTTTGTCAATGGGCATGGACGGAGACATGTTAATCAGAAAACATGCTAGTGAAGTTTCTTCAACCCAAAATTACTTAAGTAGACCAACATTTGAGAACATACAATAAACCCTCTCCATTATCATTCTATTCATTCTTTCAATAATGCCATTTTATTGTGGCGTATGACATACCATCAGATGCCTCACAATCCCTTCTTTCTTGCATAGCTCATTAAATGATTCAGAACAAAACTCTAAACCATTATCAGTACGTAGACGTTTAACTTGCCTTCCAGTTTGTTCTCAATCATTGTCTTTCAATTCTTGAATGTGGTCATTGCATCACTTTTTTGCTTCAGGAAGAACGATCAAACCTTTTTAGAATAGTCATCAATGATTGTCAACATGTAGTTTGCACCTCCATGAAAGCATACTCTAGATGGTTCCTATATATCAGTATGAGCATAGTCTAGAGTACCTTTTATATTTTATATCCCTTTGGTAAAGTTAACTCTCCTTTGTTTTCCAAATAGGCAATGTTCGTAAAACTCTAGCTTGTAAATTTCTTGATCATCGTTGAGACCTCTTTTAATCAACTCTGACATGCCAAGTTCACTCATATGCCCTAGGCTCATATGCCAAAGATTGGTTACATCTTCCTCTGACAATGAGGATGATGCAACATTGCCAGTAACTGTAAACCCTTGAAGAACGCACAACCTTCCATTCTTTTTATATGCCTTTATCACAATAAGCAAACCCTTACTAACCTTTAAAACTCCACCTTCAATAGAGTACTTATACCCTTTTTGTCAAGAGTACTTAGTGAGATCATGTTACACTTCAAATCAGGAATATGAAGAACATCACTCAAGGTTCTAATAATGTCATCAAGCATCTTGACTTTGACATTGTCAATTCCTACAATTTTACAATATGCATTATTACACATCAATAAAAATATATGTTGGCACAGCTTTATGGGTCACAAACCAATCGTGATTGGGACATATGTGATAGGTACACCTAGAATCAAAGATCCATTTACCGCACATCTTTTCATTGTCTTCAGAAGCCGTTAAAAGTTCGCACTCAACATCTTCTGCAACATCCGTAATGCCAAATCTCTCTGTGAATTGTTCTTCGGCCTCTCTTTTTACAAAAGTGACAAGTTTTACCTCGGTTAGAAGATTTTGATCTACCCCTTCCTATATTCCCAGAAGAACACTCGTCTATTCTTCCACGGTCTGAGCTAGTCAATCCATGCACCATAAGACACTGTACTTGGGGATCAGAACCAAATACAAGATGTTTCGTCTTTTCAAACGAGAACAATACATTGTACACTTCTTCAAGAGTTAGTTTTTGAGACTGTACAGAATTGTGTCTCTCAAATATGAGTAGGAATAAGGCAATGAATACAAAAGGATCAATTCTAAATCTTCTTGATTATACTTCACTTCTAAAGTCTCTAGATCATAGACAATTTTCTTGATTTCGGTCAGGTGCACTTTAAGAGATGAACCCTCTGCCAATTTGAGCGAATAAGGACGCTACTTTAAGTGCAAGTTGTTGGTCAACAATTTTTGCTTGCATAGTTGCTTCAATTTCACTCACAAAGAAGCATCATTTTTTTCTTTCAACACATACTGCAAATTTTGATTTGATAAGTGTAAACGAATCTGAGAAAGGAATTTACTATCCTTACGCTTTTTAACATTTATTCATTGTGTTTTCGACTTCTCATTAAATCTTTCTATTGCATTGTCTAAATCTAATTGTGCAAGAACATCTCGAATATTCACCTGCCACAGCTTGAACTTGTTGTTCGATATAACAATGGAATATCATACTTTATTATTGTTGTAATTTTGAACTCGAAGCTCTGATATCAATTTGATATAATATTATAACGATTATCGACAAACAAATAACACGGTTGAAAAAGAAAAACAAAGAACAATAAGATTTATGTGAAAAACTCAAAAGGGAAAAACCGCATGCAAAGGAGAAGAATTTCACTAATATGAAGGAATAAAATAAAATAGTATTTTGGTGAAAGAAAAACTTGATCTCTAACTCTTACCCTTGATATCTATTTATAGGGATAGATACTTGATTACAAAGAAAAACTAAATAGAGTAGAATTCTACTTTATGAGTTCTCTACTTTTAATCAAACTAAGATTCTTACTCTCCCAAATTAAATATTAATTTGTGCCACGTTGAATTCAAGTCAAACTTTAACACAGAGTTTCATCCAATTTCTCAATTTGGTATCGAAACCCATTTTCTCCAAGATGAAATTAAAAAAAAACTCAACCTACGGAATCATACGTCTTCTTAAAATCTACTTTGAATATGATCGATTTTCTTTTCTTGCAACAAAAATCGTCAATAAGATCGTTGGCAGTGAGCATACATTGATTTGTTTGTCAGCCGTAAAAGCAAACTAAGAGTCACCAACAACTTCTTTAATGCAACCATCTAATCTTCTCGATAAAACTCTAGTCAGAATCTTGTAGAGACTGCCCACCAATGATATAAGAATAAATTCGTTGACAGACTCTAAGCATTCTTCTTTGGAATTAAGGCAATGAAAGAGCGGTTGATGGAGCGATCAATCAGTTTGCCTCTGAAGAAAGCAACAAAAAAATCTATAATTTATGTTTTGATTTCCACCCAGAATTTTTTGAAAAAAATTGAGATTAAAGTTGTCAGGTCCCGACGCCCTGGATTCGTATGCCGTTTGAATAGCGCACCAAACCTCTTGTTCCATGTAAATACTCCTTGTCACAATTGAGAAGAGGATCATCTAGACATTTTCTCCTTTGCTCTCATCTTCCCCTTAATTACCCCCTTATTTCTTTGTCTCTCTCACAAAATAATCATTGGTTGACATATGGTATTTCACTGATTGTGACTTTTCACTTGAATTAAAAGAACGAATCATCAACGACCGTGATAAGCTTGTTCTTATCAACAAATATTAAAGCATATTTTTTATGTTCTATGTAATATACAAGGATGGGGTGTGTAGATCTGTGAAGGACAAAACAGAGGGTTCTACTGTATGAATGACGGTGGCCGGAGACAACAGAGAGATTGCAATAGAAATTAGTGAAATAATTAAAATTTAGCATTGATCAAATTCTTTACATGAGGTATATGATTACATTTTTTAATTTATATTGTCTAAT
Source organism: Hibiscus syriacus (assembly GCF_006381635.1). Taxonomy (NCBI): domain Eukaryota; kingdom Viridiplantae; phylum Streptophyta; class Magnoliopsida; order Malvales; family Malvaceae; genus Hibiscus; species Hibiscus syriacus. The sequence goes on along the minus strand of NW_024063076.1, from coordinate 1,046,136 downwards.
ATAGTTTCTAATAATGCGAGATAAATAATGTAAATATTTTGATTGAGAATATTTTTATGTTAAAATTTATGTTTTTGTTTTCTTATTCATGCTTAGCAGTGGGTTAAGATTACAATAATGTTAAATAAAAAAGTTTGAATCTTATATGCTCTTCTATAACATAAGATAGCACTTGAAAGTCAATATTGGGTGATTGGCAAAACGGTGTTCTTTGAGCTCTCAAAGAGTTAAAGCTCGATCCCTCACATCACCTCTCTCAAATTGTAATTGATTAACTATATTTCAACAAAAGATCCAATGCTAATAAAAGAATAGATGATTCTAGCACAATAATATCATTTTACAGTAAACATTACACACAGATAAATATTACTAATATCATATATGTATATGTTCTATTAATATAAAATAAAATAAAATAATTAAAATATTTTTAAAATTGAAAGAAAATTATATTCTTAACTATTATATTCTATTAATATTAGATTAAATATTGTATTGAATATTAGATCAAATCTATCATCATTTTAATTATTTCAAAATTATATATTCTAATTTTTCTAAATTTTAATATATAATTTATATTAACAATTCATAGTGATTATGAATAATTGATAAATAGTTAATAAGTAAGATACTAATAATTTGTTGAATATTTAGAGTATAAAATTTTATTATTATTTAATTTTGAGACAGCTTAACAAGAAGATTAAAAAAAAAATTGTAATTAACGGTACGATTCTGATAACTATCATTTTTTTAGATAATTTATAATATATTTTTAAATAAAAGAGCATTGAATGGAGTCATAATATCGGAGTGATTAAAGCACCACATTGCATGGAGTCATAATATCGGAGTGATTAAAGCACCACATTGCGATTGGCCAATTCTCTTAACAAGATCGATTTTTTTTTTTTTTTGGGTTTCTTTGTGTGCGAATGCCAGAAGAAGACCCACCGCCGGTCATCGAAGTGACCCAGGCGGGAGAAAAAAATGAAAATACAACCAATAGCAATAAACGAGTCAGAAGGCAAGATGAAGATAAGGCAGGAGAAGAATAAACACGGTCAAAATCTTGGTGAGATTCAGTGGCAGATTCACCAATTTTCATAGGGATGTTCAACAGCTCTACAAGAATCGAAGACGACCATGAATCGGAAGAAGAAGATGAATCTCAAGATAACGGTATCCGGAAAATAAAGATTGACATAAATATGAAAGAAAGAATTAGGAGGCCTTGGAGAAAAGCCTTGATCATAAAGGTCCCGGAAAAAAATATTGCCTATAAACATCTAATAAGCAGAATTGATTCTATGTGGAAGCTTGAAAATGACTATGATTGTATTGATTTGGGAAACGGATTTTACGCTGTGAAATTTCAAAGTATGGATGACAGAGGGACCTTAGAAGATATTGGATCATTACCTAACGGTGCAGAAAAGGAAACCAAACTTCGTCGCCGAAAAAGCGAACATATCTTCCACTTCGGTGTGGATTCACATACTGGGCCTATCTATCGAATATTTTGATGAAGGTACTCTTGTGAACATTGGGAAATTAGTCGGATCACCATTGAAAGTAGATTACCGGACAGCTTAGACTACAAGAGAGAAATTCGCAATCTGTGTAGAAATTGATGTAAACAAGTCACTTTTGTCAAAAATCCGAATCGGCAACATGATTCTCAATATAGAGTATGAAGGCATTCATCAAATCTGTTTTCACTGCGGTATGGTGGGACATAAAACCGATTATTTTCCTGTGAAAATCTTTGGATAATTCGCAGAAAGAAAAAGAAAAAGAACACAACCTTTGCAAAGAAGTGTAGGAAAGACAAGATTCAGATTTGCCAACTGAAGAAGGAACTGAACAAAATGTTAGCAAAGAAGATCGATACGACCCTTGGATACTGGTTCAAAGGAGACAAAAATGCGATGAAAAAAAAATTTCAACAGAACACAGCAGGGATTCAAATTGCGGTCGCATTTTTGGTCACGCTGCGTTTATCGCGATCGTAGACGTAACAAATACTATCGCGGTCACTGCGGGTATCGCTGACGTTAATTTTTTTGAAATTCGTACAACTTATTATAAGATATAATAATTATAATTATAATTATAGAAAATCACTTTTAATGATTTTTAGAATATTTTCTAACCCTTATAAACTTTTATTAATACATAAACACAATTTAAAAAGTAAAAAAGAACATTCCCAGGTTACTTATTACATCTTTACGATTTACCCAACAAAGAAATTAGACAAAAATAATTCCATATCGATAACAAATCAGCAGCCATGCTTTTCCAAATCCCCAAGTTACAAATCGAAGGCATTTGCTCAAAATTCAATCGAAACCCAGAAAACAACCAGATTAGCAGGCAACCCAAGCAGCTAATTTCAACCCAAAAATTGAAACGTAAACAAGATTACGAGAATGGTGAAAGTACCTCAAACAATAAAATTGAGAAGGAAGATATAATCATAAAAATGTTTTATGTATCATTAAAATTAAAAACATTGCCGAAAAATTATTTAAAAAAACATACCTTTCAAAAAGTGGAATAGGAAGAATTTAATTTTCACCAATTAGTGGAATGACGAGGAGGTTCAGATCATTCACCTTCATTTTGAGAGCCTTCTTGACTCGATTCTCGTGGCCTTTGTCTAAAAACATATAAAAAAAACAACATTTTCACCTTGATTTTCATATAATTGATGTGGAGGATATATATGAGGAGGATACATGAGAGATGGAGGTGGTTGATACATTGGTGGCGGAGGATACATTTGAGGTTGATATGGCACACCATAATTAGAAAATGATGGATAATAACCATATGGTTGTGGATAACCATGTGAAGGTTGGAAATATGAAAATTGTTCTGGTGGATAAAAATCTTGTGTTCTAGTAAATGAATATCCATGCCCAAGGTTACTAGAACTTGATCTTCTACTAGATGAAGAGCCTACATAAGTATGCTTCTTGCACTTTCCTTTTGATGGAGCTTTAGGTTCACTTCTATCTCTTCTAGCTTTCGGAGATATATTTCCACCAAATTCCGATCTATCACATAAATGTCCACTAGTGGTACTAACCCCATATTATATCGACTATAATACCTAATTTCATCTCTACCAAGGTAAAATCAAACTCACTCGGGATTGATTCACTTGTTCTTTCTCGACGATATCCTCCAACTGATCCATGGGATGGTTGCCCTTCTTCATAAATATTACTCCAACCACCAGTACTTAGTCTGAATTCTTCTCTTCTATGCCACTCATGTTGTGATTTGATACTTTCTCGAGTTGCTTGCCTAATTGAATCAATCTCATCGATGAATCCTTCATTTTCATCCCCCTCTTCTCTTAACTAGGACAAGAATTCTTCTATTCTCATCTTTTTGTCTATTTTTTTGTTGCCTTCTTTTAATAAATTCATCATACTTTCCTTAATGACACCTTTTAATAAAATAAAAATAATTTCAATTTTATATTGTTATCAATTATATATAATCTATATCAATAAATTTATAGTAAAATTTAAAAATAATAATAAAAATATCACATACCAGCAACATTAGGGCATGGTGTAACATTTCCGATTTTATGAGCAATGTGCTCTATAAATCGTGTTTTCCTCCTTTCACAACTTTTCCACAGAGTTTACATGCAGTGCTTCCTCTCGCATTTGGCACTGGAGTACCAAAGTGTCAACTTATATCATTACTCGATGCACATTCTATTCCTTTCGTCGGAAGCTCTTCACGTGGTGGCATGCTTTATTTTTATTTATATACAAGAAACATAAAGCCAAAAAAATTAAAATTTAGAAATATAAGCAATTCATCACTTCTATTATCAATAATATAATACAAAAAATAATAAACATTATTAACGGTGAAAAAATAAGTTTATTACATAAACTAATAAATAATAAAATAATTGAAGTATATAAAATTTAAATTCAACATTTGTTTTAAACAATGGCCATAATAATAACAAATTAAATAGCCTAATCTATTTAATTATATGGGGTAAATTCAAAAGGCCATAACAATAACCCAAATACTCCATTCTATTAAATTTATATGGTTCTTTTGGGTCCAAACTTCAAACCCAAAAAGCCTAAAAATTAAAAGTAAAAATAATAAGAAGAAGAAGAAATAAAATATAAAAAAATCTTTAAATCCCTAATAGGTAAAGATAAAACATAAAAAACATATCATCTTTCTTCTAACGTGAAAATGGAGGGCTAGAGGCAGAACACAAAAGCAGTAAAGATTTTTTTTTTCAAATGCATCCCTTTTCTTTTCTTTGTTACCTTTCTTAAATTTTTATTGTTATATATACTAAAAATATCCACAAAACTTCAAATATTGATGGATTTGTAAAGATTTTCTTTCAAAATATTTTTCATACCTATGTTGAATGATGCATGTTACAAGAAGCAACAAGGAAGAACTTAAAACAATCAGGTATTTCACTTACTTGAAATTGTGAGATTCTCTTCAAAGTGAAAGCTTTTTTTCCTTCTGATTTTTCTTTGATTTTGAGCTTGGGGCAGTGAAATTTGAGAGGATTTTTGAAGTTGCAAGCTAAATATTTTAGATTTCAATTTGGGGTTGCTTTTCTGTTGCTTTTTGTTTTTATATTTTGTACCGATTCTGAATTTGTGATTACTTTTTTTCAATTTTGATGTAAAGTAAACTGGTTTTTACAGGTTTTACAGAGAATATATTCTTTCATTTTTACTTTTTTTTTTTACTTTTGCTGGAAAGTACATTGATTTTTTATATATGAATTGCTATTTTTTTTGAAGTAATTGTGTTGTTGGTGATGTTTGATGTTGTAACGAGGATTAACGGGAAAAACGGTTCGTTATAGCCGCGATCGACCGTTATCCGTTAAATTGCGGCTGTTATCAGCCGTTATGGGTGTGATTCCATTTCACACCATGATTTCAACTGATATCAGTAACGGGGGCCGTCGATACCACGATATAATGGTCGTTATACCGTTACACGATCTTTTTTTGAATCCCTAGAACACATCTCAAGAGAAAATTATTGGGAATCGTTTCTAATCTTAGCCGAAGAAATAGAAACAAAAAAGAGTAAAATTATAGGATCATTAGAAGATATCAAAGAACTAGAAGAAGAACAGAGAATGGTAAGGGGAAAATCAGAGAGAGAATAAATTCCAATCTACAAACAAACCAGAGCAAAAAAGGATAAAGGAAAAAAGCCATTACCTCAGTCAAATAACTTCATTCAAGGCACAAGCTAGAATAGGAGGTTCGATTATAATCTCAATATCTACAATGACGAATGAAGGAAAAGGTAGAATCTACCAAGCTATAGGAATAATCAAAATACCGAAAGGGATTGAAAGAATAAGACAACAACTGATTACTCAGATGAAGAATCCAAATTATCAGAGAACAATATTGTAATGCCCTGAATCCCAGGTTAGAAGTTTCGGACTAACCCAAGAGAGGTTTTAAATAAGTCCATTAGTTGCAAGGAAACCTTGGCCCTATAATTTTTTTGTGTTTGGGCTTGGGTTGAGCCCAATAAACTATGAAAAAGGGTATTTTTAACCTTAGCATGAAAGGGAAAAGACCAAATGAGAAATTAACCCATTTATTTGAATCAAAGTTTAATCCCATTAATTTGGGATGATATCACGTCTGGCAAGCTCCCCCCTTTTTCATCCCTTTGTTGTCTCTTCCTCTCCACTCTTCATCTCATTTCTTCTTCCTCAAAAGCCACAAAAAGATTGAATATTTAAGAATTCCAATCATCCCTTGATAATTCCAAGGTAAGAACTACAATCTACATACCTCAAGCTCCCATTCAAGGCAGGCCCCATTTGTAAGATTTGGCTTAGTTTTTTCCAAGGTGGGTTTTAGTGGGGTTTATGGAACCTTAGCATTTTAATATGTTTTTGGGAGATTTTCGAGTTGTAGGATTGTTTCTAACATCATCCTAAGTTCCAAAATGAGTTGGTAACTCATTTCCCTTGTTTTGATTTGTGCACGAGAATAGAGAGAGTTCCAAAGTTAGAGGTAAAGAGAAATTGGTCCTTGGTTGAGTTAAGGACGTCAGTACCTAAAGATCAAGGTAACATGTTTGTAACATATCCATACCACATGTAAATCATTGTATGTTCATAAAATGGTTAGTTAAGTTCATGAAGCATGCTAGAGAAATCCATGGTAAATTCTATGTTTTATGTTTGTAAGCATGAAAGATGACTCCTTTTGACCTCTGAGACCTTAAATAAGACTCTGATAACATTTGTTGACCTTAGAGAAATGAATGCGTGAGTTTGGGATACAATTTCGTGCCCAAAACAAACACTTATGGTCATCAATATCGGTACTTAAAGAACATTACCGATACTGCTCTTCGTGTAATGTAAAAACAAGGGTAATTTGTAAGGGCAGTATCGATACTCCCTTAAAGAGTATCGATACCCATGGTCTGCTCTCGATACTCAAATGGTGGTATCGATACCGAGGGTAAGTTTAGCATTCTAGTAGCAATTTTTTGTACCGATACTCATGGGAGTATCGATACTAAGGCATTTCTCAAAACATCAAAACCATTTTTGGTATCAATACTCAAGGTGAGTATCGATACCCAAGGGTCGGTATCGATATTGTTGGGGCAGTATCAATACTATCATTGATTTTTGGGTAAATTGGTTCCTTTGATTTGGGTGTTCGGGTTTAGGAGTTCTGAGATCGTGCAAACTTCAAGTATTCGATACAAGTGAAAACAATTAAGTTAACTGAAAATACACCTAAAGAACAAGAAAAATAGGGTGACATAAGATTGGTCTTTGTATGATACTTGGGAAACAATCAAGACACATGAGTTACTCTAGCATTATGATGATCATCGTCTATTTATGAAATATCCAGATAATTGTCTGATTAGGTACGCATCCGATGCACGTAAAATTTCAGATCATACCCAACTCTCAAGAGCTCGTATCTTTGGGTTCGGGATGTAAGCATTCGATGCACGTAATATTTTTATCCTTACCCTGAAACTCTCAAGAAGGCATAATAGACGAGGAAAACAAGTTTCGATGCACGTAAAATTCTAGATCTTACACCGAGACTATTCCGTCTCTAGATAGACTGGCGTGTTATCCTAGATACACGTAAAATTTATTTGTAGGCCTATCTCATGTTAGGCCTATTTGTATTTACCTATGGATATTAATGACTTTACGCAGAGCATGTTCATTTAATGGATGCATGTAGTACTGCATAGTTATTCTTATGACACTAAGCTTGTGAGCTCAATGTATGAAATGTGTTTCCGTGCGCAGATCAGTAGGGGATTGACGAGGAGTTTATCGTACCAGTACATTCGAGATCAATCATTTTCAGAGTATGTCTTGAGTCTGTTAGGGGGCATGTATTTATATGGACCTTGAATTAGTTATAGTCATAACTTTGTTTTGATTTAAACTATCAGTTGTATTTGTATGTATTTAGACTCTTGTATTTTTGTAAAAAATAATTTATGGTCTTTTATTTATGGTATGGTGCATGACTTATCAATGATTTGTAAATGTTCTAAAGAAAATTTTGGAGTTGACTATTTCAGTGGTCTCGCGTGACATCATAATCTATGGATATTCAGGTCGAATTGGATTATGGTGTTACAAATATAGTGGAGGATATGTTAGTGGAATTTCAGGATATTTTGGAACAAGATCTGAACTACTATCCAAATAAGTTAGTTGATAAATCGGGGGGAGACAATGGAACAAAAATGGAAACATGCCATGCTAAGAGTGATGAAATTCCTAAGTATAAATTTCTCTATAGCTTTATCTTTTCTCTTAAGCAAATATATATAGCAATACTTTGTGCTATCGTCAATAAAAGTAATAAAATATTTATTACCTAATCTCGTTTGAACAAATTTCAAGTCACAAACTTCATTTTGAATTAAATCAAGTGGTTCGATATTTCTTTCAACGGTTTGAAAAGATGACCTTGTTAATTTTGTCTAAACACATGTTTCACATTTATGATTATAATTAATATGAAATGAAGGAATGTGTTCTAAGTTAATTAATCTTCGTAGAGCATCATAATTAACATGTCCAAGTATACCATTCCATAAATTAAATTACTCAAGCATATAAATAGAAGAATAAACATTTTTCTTATTCATGTTTTTGGCTTTTACAGAGATATCATTGAGTTTCCACATATCATTCAATACATATCTTCTACCCACAAACATCCACCTTTAGAAAAAATCAGCTTTTGGGATTCAAAAATCATTCTATAGCCATTAACACTTAAGAGTGTTCCAGAAACAAGGTTTTTTCATATGTCATGTACATACAACACATTCTGCAACTTGAGTTATTTTTCAGAAGTCATCTTCAAGACTACAGTACCCTTCCCCTTGATTTCGAAAGTCGCAGCATCGCCCATGTATAGTTTATCTCCATCATTTCAAGTTGTTAATTAAAAAAATGAGTACTTGTCACAACAGATATGATGCATATCTCTAATATCGAGCCACCATTCTCTTAGATTAGAGTCAACCAAGTTGACTTTAAAGATTACAACACATAGATCTCGATATCGTCCACATCCTTATATATTATTTCCATAGCATTAGCCTTATGAGCTTTGCCTTTCTTTGGATGTTTTCACTCAGAGGATTTGTTCCAAATATTTCCATAGTTAAAGCATTTCCCTTGGAATTTCTCCTTCTTGGAAATTCAACCTTTAGGTTCCAGCTTTGACCTATTTTTTGGTTGTTTTTCCTTCTTGAAGTCCTTGACTTCCATCACGTTTGTCTTAGCTTATTCTTTGTTGAGCTTTTTGACAGTAATCATGTTGTCTTCTTCTATTCAACGTCTAACAACCAATTCTTCCACGGTCATTTCCTTCCTTTTGTGCTTCAGATAATTCTTAAAGTCACTCCATCCAAGATGTAATTTCTCAATAAAGTCTGTTACTTGAAAAAATTCACCTATAACTATTCTTTCGGAAAGAATTCCATTGATCAATAGTTGGAATTCCTGCACTTGTTTTACTACTGGTTTAGCATTAACCATAGTAAAATTCAAGAACTTGGTAACTAAAAACTTTTTAGCGCCAACATCTTCAGTTTTGTATTAATGGTCCAATGTTTCCCACAATTTCTTTGTTGTTTCATAACCAGCATACAAGAATATGATGAATCTTGTAGACAATTCAGTATTACATTCTGACATATGTAATTTGAGTTCTTCCAAGCTTCAACAATGTTGAAAGTAATAACATTGTCTTCTCATTCTTTAAGTACAGAGGGATCTTCTTTCAAGAACCTTGAAAGGTTCAACGTGGTCAAATATAAAACCATATTTTGTTATCACATCTTAAAATTCTCTCCATAAAATTTTGTTTTCTTCTTGTTGTGGTTGACTGCCACTACCAATTGACTTACATTTAGATTTGGATTCTGAGTCGATACCACCATTTTAGCATCCATGTTGGATAAACTAGTGGAATTTCCTGCCTCTATTTTCTATAAAAGAAATAGAACTGGAATTAGAAATAATTATAATAAACAGAAAATTATTTCTCGTTTATTTTAGATTTTGTTAGTGGACAGAATCAATATTCTAAAACAAAATCAGTAATCGTGGTTACTTTCATGACAATTTATGTTATACAGTTTTTTTCACTTTGAGATTCTAGTAAACCCGTTAAGACGACAAGATAAATCTCAAAACAAATTTGTTTAATATCTCGTTTCCCCATAATTTTGAATTATCTTGAATCAAGAAAGGTAGAAGATGAGAATTTTGTCTTAAGATTCTTATCCGAAACTAACAATCTGAGACACATTTGAACCTGAGAAAAAATAAAAGAAAGAAATCAAATTCTTTAAAACTAAAAGTGAAGTAAAAAAGAAATAAAAATACTCTTTTATATTTGATCTTGTGTAACACCCTTAACCCATATCCGACCCGAATATGAGTCCGAGGTGTCACTTTAACTTTTCAAACTTTGACACTTCAAGAAAAACAGGGAAATTTTAAACTTTCATTAAAACCAAATACATTAATTTACATAAAAGAGACCACAAAATACAAAATCGATTAAAGCATTCGTAATTAACCACTTATTACATGCCAACACTCTATACACAACCAAAATACCTACTTTGTCAATTACTTCTGATCTGATCTTTTAGTAGTGATGTTGTCCTTGCCGCCTCTATTACTGCTCCTCTTGATTCTTGGTACCTACGTGTAAATCACTTACACGCTAAGTCATGACTTAGTGAGGCATAATATAAATATATATATATATATAACAATGCATTCATGAACATGCATTCTTACCATCTGATCATGACCTCTTTATTTGTATGCATCTATTTCACTATAACATATATGACAGTAACATGCACATATAAAACATATATTCTTATGCTAATTCCACTTTAACTTATCTTTGAATTGCCCATGTACATTATGGAGAACAAAGGTATGTGAGTACATAGAGGTTATGCACTATGCTGTCACCACAGCTCGTATGATTCCCTCAAGAGGCACTGAATATTTGTCCCGAATGACCACTATGTCTTGAAGGACCACTGATTGTTCCAAAGAACCACTATGTCCTGAAGGACCACTGATAATCCCTCGATTCTTGGCATGCTAATTATACTTATAGCTCTCATATTAAATAACATGGGCTTAATTATAAATACATTTCTCATTTCATATCTCTTTCATCACTGTCCATGTAAACACATAAGTCACTCCATATAATCATTTTCATTATTTCACATATCTAAAACAATTCTCTGATAATGGCATTCATTCATATAATACCATGTTAATCATGAATGAAAAATGCATGAAATCACTATAACGTTAACAAATATATATGTATGCATGTGCATGAATATAAAATCATAAATTCAATGATAAGAGATAGACTTATCACAAGTCTTGTCTCAATTCCATTTCATCTAGGATATGCACTCACCTTGGCCTTTCTTATTTTGACTTGATCCTAATCCTTTGTTTGTTCCGGAACGAAATTACGTTCTATATCTACATAGTAATACATTGATACTAATCAGTATACTAATTAATATATTCTAAACTATCACTCCTTAGGCTAAAAAGAAAGTTATTTTCATCTTTTAATGAAGGTATGCATTGATGCACTACACCATGTATCGATGCATCCCTTGACGGGTGCATCGATGTACAATCTATGCATCGGTACATAAATCTCATTCGATGTTTATATTTTAAGGGGGTGCATTGATGTACTACTTGGGCATCGATACACTAATGACATTCGATGTTTTTATTTTAAAGGAGTGCATCGATACACCTCATGTGCATTGATACACCTTGAATAATTTTTGGGGTTTTACCCTTGATGCATCGGTACACATTGAATGTGCATCGATGCACACAGCCCAGAAATGTTATGTTAGCACGAAAATCTCTTCATAATCCTCTCAACACTTCATATTTCCCATCTTTTTATCTCCTTAACTTGCATACATCTACTTAAACTAATTAATACCCATTCAATATCTTTTATACTTAAAAATTCAATCCTCCACATAGATTTCAAGAATCTCCCTCAAACTCCAACATATTCTAAATCTAATTCTAACACTTTGTATGTCTTAATTAAGTCGATAACAAGTCAAATTCAACCTCCGATTCCAAATATGAACTCTTTTTCAAAATTCCATTCAAGCACTCCTAATCTTTAATTCTTCCTACACTCTTTATCTTGTTGTTTTAAAGCAAATTAAGCTTTCCTTAAGCTTAATTAACATCTAAGGAGCAAAACCAAACTTAAATTTCAGCAAACAATTAGCTTATGAAAAATCTCACCTTTGCTACAAGACTTCACGTTTGGGAGAAAATAAGAGAAGAAGAGAACTCTGGAACCTTGGTTTTTCTTTCTTCTCTTCCACATGGAGCTAATATATATAAATCTATTCTTTAATTATTTTTCTTGCAAAAGACCATTCTATCCTTTTATTCTTTCTTCTTTATAATTTGATCCTACACAACATTTCATATAAGTCCTTGCACTAATCAATTATTATACTTTAAATCACCAAATTCTGAAACTTTACAATTTATTCACTAACTCGGTATTAAGGATGTTATATCTTGTGATCGGAATTAGTTGAGGTCTGTCACTACACAGTTTCCTTAAGATAGATTATCGGCTACTCCTTGGTGCTCGAGATCTTTTGGTCGTTTGTCTCACAGGATACAACAACTTGATGATCAACTACATTAGCATAATAGTAGAGATCACGAACTATCCTTGCCTTCGACTATTACTGAAAAACTAATAAGGAAAAAGAATATTTTCTTTTTCCTGAGAACGAGAGAAAATATTTTTCAAGAGAAGAAAAATTCTTAAAGTCTGAGATGTGAAAAACCTAACATGTTTGCTCGGTATTTATAGGGATTTTCAAGATAGTTTTACTTCTACTAAATATCTTTTAATATATAAATTTAAACAGATAATAATATCTTTTAAATTTAAAATATTAAACATATATGCAATCCTTTTATTATTCAAATTTAAACAAATATTATTTCAATTTGAAATGTTCAAAAGTATATAATATTTTTAATATTCAAAGTTAAAAAGATAATAAATATATTTTTAAATTGACATATTTAAAGAGTAATTATCTTTCTAATATTCAAATTAATAATATCCTTTTAATTTGTAATCTTTAAAAGGACTCTGAATTTAATATGAATTTTAAATCCATCAAAGGTAATTCACCTTTTTTCCAACAGATTCCACGGTAGCACCACAGATGGTGCAACTAGCATCCGATGAGATATGCCTTCGAACTCTCACTTCATTACATAATAAACTCCCTCGACAGATGATCCACAACAAAGTTTTTATCCTAGGGAGGCCTTTATAATTCCAAATTAATTTCATACTTTACTAACCGATGAATCAATTTGAAACGAGAAACCTCCAGCCCGTTGTTTTTACGCACTTTTGGTGTTGAACTTATGATTCGTTCCCACTTCCAACCAGGACTATCTTCACCACCACACTTAAGAAGAGGCCGAATGAAAGCCATACAAAGACGACCTAAAGAAGACAACTTATCTTCAAATGCCTCCCATCTCCACTCACCACTCGAATCGACCATGGAAGCCACCGTGACACTAGGAAGGATATCATTACTTGTGGCGCAACAATTATCTCTCAACGACCCTAAATCTCCTAGCCAACAATTATACGAAAAGTCGACTTGAGACCAATCACTCAGGTTCCAAGTAATACCATTACGAAGTCCTCCCAAATCGCGTTAATACCCTTCCAGAGTCAAGAATAACCAGTTCTTGAAATAGTAACCGGAACGCCTTCCCCTGTTTTGAACTTGGCTCTTAGAACTTCATCCCATAAGTGGTGTTTATCAGCAACCAATCAAAACACAATCTTCATTATCAAGGCTTCATTTTGGTGGTGGAGTCTCCTTATGCCCAGACCCCCAAAGTCACTATAATTGCAAACCTCCTCCTATTGAACCAAATGGAGTCTCCTTAGCATCGGAACTGCCTCAGATAAAACCCCTGATGAGGCGCTCAATTTCATTACACGTACCTTAGGCAAACAACAAGTCTGCATGGCGTATGAAGTAATAACAGCCAACACTAACTTTGCCAACGTAATTCTATCAGCGAGCGATAAAAACTTCACTTTACATCCCATGAGTCTATCTTTCACCTTCTGGATTAAAAATCGATAAGTAGCACGTGTGACACGCTAGTGAAGCAACGGGACACCAAGATACTTCCCAAGATCATCCATCATTGAATATTGGAACCCACTATTGATATCATTCCAAGACGGGGTATCGACATTTTTGGAGAAATAAATGTTAGTCTTAGCAATACTAACCTTATGTCCGAAAGCATTACAAACAACAGACATAACCCTCTGAATCACATCAAGTTGGTTGAGCTATGCTTCGGCAAAAAGAACAAGATCATCAGCAAAAAATATGTGAGAAAGAGTAGGGCTGCCTCTTGAAGGTTTGATCGGTTTCCATTGATTTTCATCTACGGAAGTATGGATTGACTGAGAAAGGTATTTCATACAAAGAACAAATAAATAAGGTGAAAGAGGATCACCTTTCCGAATTCCCCGAGACGGTTTGAAAGAATCGGTTAACGCGTCATTCCATAAAATTTCTGTTGACACAGAAGTAACACGGTTCATTATAAGATTGCGGAGATCCTTAGGACAGCCCAAGTCGGATAAAGTGTCGTCAATAAAAGACCACTCAAGTCGATTGTAGATCTTTTCAAGATCGATCTTTATGGCCGTCCACCCCACTTTTCTGGTCTTTCTCTTCATAGAGTTAATAACTTCTTGGAGAATAATAATGTTGTCAGTGATATGACGCCCCAGAACAAAACTGGTTTGACCTTCAGAAATCCATCCAGGAAGAAAAGGTTTCAAACGATTACGATAACCTTTGAAAAAGTTTTATATAAAACAATACATAAGCTGATGGGTCTAAATTGAGTGATCCACTCCAGATTATCCACCTTAGGCAATAGAACTAACACAGTCTAGTTAATTTCCTTAGGAATAACACCCTTAATAAAACAATCACGGACAAGAGTACAAACATCTCCCCCAACTACTTATCAAACAAATCTTGAGGGATTCATATCAAACAAATCTTGTCGGATCTCCTCATCAAGAGGCAGAAAAGAAAGAAAGTTAAGAGATTCAGATTATGATTAAACTTTCCTCGAATATGGAATGTGTAACCAAAATCACCAATGCTTGTGAATAATTCCTTATAAAAACGGACAGCAAGATCACGGAGGATAGATTGATTTGTGCACCAGCTCTCATCTTCCAATCGAATTAAACCAGTGTTCTTACGTCTTCTACTTTTAGTACAAGCATGAAAATACCTTGTGTTTCGATCTCCAAAAACGACCCGATTGCATCTAGATTTTTTACGCCAAATGCTTTCTTCATGAGCTAAAACAGTATCCAGTTCAAGCTTTAATTGAGAATCTAAATTCTTTAAAAATTCAGAATCCACGTGCATGAGAGCCTTATCAATGCCACGCAACCTCGCTAACAAAGTCCGTTCGCGCTAACGAATTTTTCCAAAAACAATATGGTTCCATTGAACAAGCTTTAGTTGAAGAGTATTCAAATTCGAAAAAATCCCTTTCTCTTTAGACCGATTGGCAAGCAACAAATCACCAAAGTTATCATGTTCCTGCCAAGCAAACAAGAATCTAAAAGGAGAAGTATAATTAAACGATGAGACCTTCATATATTTAATAAGGACCGGGCAATGATAAGAGCCCAGCTTATCCAGATGGAACACTGAGTAATTAGGGAACATACTCATCCAACACACATTACCTAGAAAACGATTCAAACGTTATCAAAAAGTGTTGGGAAATAAACGAGTAATTTCCCTATAACCAGATCAGTGAGAATGTGAAATAAAAGCGAAAAAATAATACCCGAAATTTGATAACGGAGTTCAGCTAATTATGCTTACGTCTCTAGACTGCTGCAGATCTTTTACTAAAGAGAGAGAAAATTTACAAGTGTTTACAAAAGACTCGCAACTCATAATAAAGCTCTCTAGTATTGGGAGAAAGAAATAATTTGGGATGATTTTGAAGCTAATGGTTAGGGTATTTATAGTTGAAATTTAAAAACTAATCTTGTAAATACCATAAAGTGCAAGGACTAAAGTGCAATAATTCCAAGCATGAAATTCAACAATTTCTGCCCACTTACACCGAAAGTTTCTTCTGCCGGCAAACCCACCGAAAATTGCTTTGATTCTTCAACAATTGTTGGCTGGCCACCGAATTGACTTTTAACAATTGTTTGAATCTTCAACAATTGTTGGCTGGCCACCGAATTCACTTTTAACAATTGTTTGAATCTTCAACAATCGTTGGCTGGCCACCGAATTCACTTTAACAACCTCTCACTTGAAGAATGATTTTAATCTGTCTTCACACCTTGATCAATGCAGCAGCATTTCTGGTCTTATTACTCTAGCATGCCAACTAAAGCTGAACACAACTTCAGTTTGTTCGTAGTCATCGTCCTGTAAACCCACTTGTTATGGAGCGCTTTCTTGTCTGGTGGTAATACATCTTATTCCAACGTCTGATTTGACATAAGCGAGTCCATCTCATCTTTCATGGAAGACTCCCACTTTACTGAATCCTCTACATGCATTGCTTCATCTTAGTACTCTGGTCTTCCATACGAACTACTTGCCTTGGTTTTTGCCGCATATAACTTCACGATCTTTCGCGCCATACTTTGCATCAACTTGGTTGCCTTTCGACGCCACCACTTGCTCATGTCCCCCCATAAGGACTCGACCTCCCATAACGGATGTGTTTACTTTGGCTCTTGCCACCAAGTGATGAAATAGGCTAAACACGCCCACAAGTGCATCTCTACGGTAGGAACTCTCTTTCCTACAAGTCTTGATTTGCCTCGGTTTGGACCCTCATGGTCCTGCGGCATAGTCTTGGATCCCCTCCAAACTTTGTTTCCTCCACGTTAAAAGTTAGGTCTTACTCGAACCTATACTCATTTAAAACAGCAAATCAAACTCAAAAGAACACTAGAGTAGTGTTGAGATGTACCTTCCCTCTGATTTCATTGGTATTTACTCAAAATTTGCATTAGCCCTTCTTACTCCCTGAAGTCTGACACTCCTCGCATTGAACCCTTGTCATTGGAGTTCTTTGCGCCATTATGCATCGGCACTTTCTCACAGCAATCTCTGATGCCTCTTATTGTCTCATCCCTTCTAACACGAAGGTTGGAGTTCAGTTCCCACCTTGTAAATGGGCAGTTTTTCCGTGGTTGCCTTGTCCCTCAACGTCTTGGCTCCCTTCGACTCTTGTCCACTAGCCTTTGAAAGATTGTTCCTCACTTGAACATCCTCGGCAAGCCCCTATTTCGACCATTCTCTTAAGATGGTATTTGAAACCATGTTCTCTACACGAACATGCTCGGAAAACTCCTTGGACACGGACAACTCTTCTTTCACTTGGCTTCTACTCGCCTTACCAGAAATGAACATTATTGAGCCAACTCTCAATGCCTCTTTGACCCTGTGTTCGTCCTCTTCTCTGGACAACTCGATCTTGGGCTCATCCATCACCTTGGATGACTCGACTCCCCTCGGGTAATTTTGCAACACTTCTGGCATCTTAAGTCTGCGCCCCCTCGTTTGCTCGACTCTTACCCTCGGCTTAGCATCTTTGACACTCGAACTTGTGCCAAAACTGCACACATCTTCCCCAGACTCATCATCTGGTTCATCATTGAGTGGATTTTCTCTGCCACTCGAGGAACAACATTCCTCATCCTCTGACTTGCCTTTATCACGGAATCTATTGCCGCTACCCTTGGCTTTCGGCTTTACTTTGGAAGTCTTGTTCTTTTTGACTCCAAATTCTTTGATGGACTCAGCGATTGTCAAGGCTTTAGACAACTCCTTGACTTCCCTTCGCTCCAACATTTTCTTCGTCTATGGCTTCAATCAAAACATGAAGGTGAAGAACTCATCTTCTTCAGTCAAACTCGAGACTTTGAGTATAAGTTTTCTGTATCGACTCACATACTCCTTAAGAGTCCCTTTATGCCTGAGACGCCTTAACTTGGACCACGCCTCCAACATGACATATTGTGAGCAGACTTGCTCACTTTGTACCCTTGGCTTGACGGCTTTATCTCTTGTCATCGCACTGAGTCCCTTCTTGTGCTCGACTGCTTTGATACCTGCAGTCTCGCCACGTTTTGATCATGGGTTGACTACTTGAGAACTTGTAGTCGCACCACTCTTGCTCCTTGATTCGGCTACTTTGGAATATGTAGCCTCACCAAGTCTTTCCCCTGTCTTGATTTCTTTGATAATCGCATTCTTCTAGGTTCGGCTGCTTCAACATCAATAGCCTTGCCTCGTCTCGTTCCTTGCTTGGCCGCATTGATCCCCTCAATTTGACTAAGTCTTTTCCCTAGCTTGGTAGCTTTAACACTTGAGACCGCGCCAATTCCCAATACTTCTCCTTCTTCCATCCTCTTCATGATAGTTGTAAGACGACGCTTTTCGGGACATCCTCTAATCAAATGAGGACCATCACAGAAGTAGCACTTCAGTTTTTCTTTGTTCCCCTTCTTCTTCACACCAGACTTAACCTTGCCATTCTTTCCCGATGGTTTTCCTTGGCTACAAACAGTCGATGGCTCACCTTGATCATTCGAAGAGCATTCTCTACCATCTCTCTCCTACACCTTTTCCCGGTTTCCACCACTATTGCCACTATCTTTGGGCATGGACCTGGATGACACATCGCTATTTGGCTTGACTCCTGCAAGCTGAGTCAGTTTTCCGGCTATAGCTATGGCCTCCGAAGTCTTTGGGCATCACTTTGCTCTCCCCTGAGCATCACCCCTGGTCTAAGTCCATCCAAGGTCTTGAGCGCATCCCATTCACTCATTGCTCCCTTGCATATGAGCAGCTCCCTCTTGAGCTCATCAACTTCGTTTCTCAAAGCCATCGCTCCCACTCGAATTTGGCTTCTTTTGGATCGTTTCTGAAAATTCTTACGAACCACCGTGTATTAATTAGAACACCTCCGTCGACAAATTTATATTGCCAACAAAATTTTACTATTCACAAAATTTACTATTCACGTAAATAGTAACCTCGCAGAAAAACCGAAAAAAATTCACCACCAAAAGCTCTGATACCAGTTATTGGGAAATAAACGAGTAATTTCCCTATACCCAGATTAGTGAGAATGAAAAATAAAAGAGGAAAAATAATACCCGAAATTTGATAACAGAATTCAGCCAATTATGCCTACGTCTCTAGACTGCTGTAAATCTTTTACTAAAGAGAGAGAAAATTTACAAGTGTTTACAAAACACTCACAACTCACAAGAAAGCTCTTTAGTATTAGAAGAAAGAAATGATTTGGGATGATTTTGAAGCTAAATGGGTTAGGGTATTTATAGTTAAAGCTTAAGGACTAATCTTATAAATACCCTAAAGTACAGGGACTAAAGTGCAATAATTACAAGCATGAAATTCAACAATTTCTACCCACTTGCACCGAAAGTTTCTTCTACCAGCAAACCCACCAAAAAATTGTTTTAATTCTTCAACAATTGTTGGCTGGCCACCGAATTAACTTTAACAAAGAGAATCGTGACTCTAAGTAAAAGGGTTACCATGAAAACCAAGGTCCGTGAGGGCATCGTCAAACACGAAATTAGAGAAGCCTTTACTAGGGTTAATACGTAAACTGACCCCTCCTTTCCTATCATCCATACTAAGGATTGCATTAAAGTCACCACCGATACATCACGAATGAGAATCACTAGGATTGAGACATTCCAATTGGTTCCAAAGATTCTTCCGGAGCGAAAAGTTCGGGCTACCATAAACAACAGTAAGGAAAGTCGGTCTCAACAATTCATTAGAAAAGATCTTTACATGGATGAATTGGTTAGATACAGAAAGAATATCAACTTATAAACCATCCCTCCAAAGCAACCAAATTCCCCCACTAAATTCGCGAGCTTCAACCCGAAAAGAATTATTAAAATTCAGATGCCGTAAAACCTTGTCAGAACGGGAGCCGTTAACCCTAGTTTCCAATAAAGCCACTAAAGAAGGATTATGATCCCCAATAAATTTCTTGAAAAAATAACGATACGATAGGCTAGCAACGCCTTGACTATTCCATATCATGCAACTCAGCATAATGAATAGATAAAAAGGAGAGGAGGCCACCCAGGGGAAGTAATCAAGCAACCACACTAGGATCATCCCCATTCTTCGATTCCATGCTCACCCCCTCCAGAACAATCCCAAAGTTGGCCAGTTCTTGCTAGTTTCTCGCCAAGTCATCAATCACCTCTGAAGCATACAGCACCCATTCAGTTAAAGATGGTTTACTTGTAGGTTTATAATTAAATTATTTTTTACCTTTAACCCCTTAAGAGTAGCTTCTCTCGCTCCTTTGGGCACAGAGAGTTTCTCTAGGTCACCCTGTTTGCACTAGAAAGCTCGTTTCTCTTGAATACCTTCATTAATAGTAATTGCTGCATGATTACCATCCCGCATCAATGGTGCTTGAAAATCCACATGAACTTCCTTTCCTTCTACCATTGGTTCCACTTGAAACCCGCCAACTTTCTCATTAAGTTTCGCATTTGTGTCTATCGCCCCACTGGATGTCGTTTTTGTACCTTTGGAAATGGGTTACCGCCCCGTAGGTATTGGTAGATCATTACGAGTAATTTAGAACTGCTCGCATTGTTGAGACTTTGAATCATAAGCAACTCCATCCTATTTACAGTAGAAGAATCCAAAAGTATTACTTTATTACGTGCTTTGAGATTTTCCTTCCTAGCTTCTCCATGTTACTCTTCCCCTCTCAGGTTACCCGTACCAGAGTTCACATGAGCTAAGTTGGGGTTGATATTTTCAACATCGTTAGCATTTGAAATGGACTCAAGAATTTCATACTGTGTTTGAGTGTTGATGCCTTTCGATCCTGCCTTCCTAAATTCACCATATGCGCCGCCATCATCCAAGGTCCATACAACTCATCACTATCAATTAACAGCTTTGTGAGAAGAGAGAGACATTCTGTTCTTTTTGTAATAATCCGCATGTTTCCTTTGAATGGCCATAAACTCCGCAACCAAAACATATATGTTGTAATCCTTCATATTCCAATTGTTGGATGAAACCCTCAATTCCTAAGCAAGGAGGAAGGGGCTTGTGAAGATCCACAGCTACCTCTAGTCTAGCGAACTTCCCTCTTTTGCATGCTTTAGTATTGTAGTCCACCTTAATTACCTTCCCAATCTCTGCTGCAATTAGTCGAAATAGAGTTTTGGTGTAATACCGAAACGATAAACCTGGCAGTCGAATCCAAACTACAGTTTTGGAGGGATGTTTGGCGGAAGTGTTAAAGTACTAGCTCCAAGGCTGAATAGTGAGATAGTTTCCAAAAATAACCCAAGGACCCTCCGGTAACGTTTTTGTAGTCATATTCCAATTTTATTTTCACAATATAATAATCATTTTCCAAATCTATCAGTTGAAATTTGCCTTGAAGTTGCCATAAGGAGACAATCTTAGTCCAAAGCACTCGAAAACCAATAGTCTTACCCAGCATCCTAATGATAATCTTCATCCTCATGTTATAATCGATCGGGCCATGGACACGATCAGTAAACTTAATGATCGGATAAGATCCGCTTTTATCCACAGTAACATCACCCTCTTGGATAGTAACATCGTCATCTCCAAAATCAACTTTGGATGTGGCAATATTACCTGAGTTCCCGGACACCATAGCCGTATAAGATTTCCCAGCAACATCATTAGAAGAAGCCTCCCTTGATTCAGGAACCACCACATCAGTCATAGAGACATCGTCAACCACAGGAGTAGCCTCTCCATTCTTCTCAACGCAAGAAACAATACCCACAGGGATATCAACATTATCAAGGCCATTCTTGCTCTTTTTAGAAGATTGAGAATCCTCCTCGACCAAAGGCGATGTCGGACGCTCCAAAGCTTGAAGGGGCGGTAACCCGGCCCCCTCCGGGATCGGAGCCAGTGAATCACTCATACACAAACCCTAGAAAACTTTCCACAAAACTCAAAGAGAAAGTCAACTCGCTTTGTGAATAAACATGAAACATATTTTAATATATGTTTCAAATATTGATAGTCAACATTTATTTTTGTAGTCATAGAAAAATAGAGATCGAGAAGACAATTTTCATCTTTCAGGTGAATAGTGTACAATTATTTTAATAAATACTTCACCACAATTAAGTTCCCTTATAACTTGTAACACCTTACCTCACCTAGAAGTTTAGTCGAGTAAACGATGTCACACTCCTATAATAAAAATTAAAAACAATCTTTTTGGAATTTAAACAAACATTTTTTAAAGGACCATAGCCCATATCAGCAAGCTTATTGGCCCAAACTTGTGCTTCAAGACTGCCACTAGGGTTCACAGTAAAGAGCTCCAGGTCCAGGCTAAACTCTCATTAACTAATTGTTTTTCTGTCGCTTACAAAATCAGGCAAACATTATCCAACTCCAGGCAGAAGGCAGCCCCCAGAAAAAGGATCATACATTTTTTGAGTTAATTGCATTATATGTCCTCAAAGTATGAATCTTATTTTAAATTGGTCTATAAACTTTTAAATATGCTAATTTTATCCCTAAACTATGACTATCATTCTAAATTAGTTCTCAAATTCTGAATATTTCAATTTTATCCCCAAACTATGACCCTCATTTTAAATTGGTCCCTAAACTTATTGAACATTCCAATTTCATCCCAAACTATGTGATACAAATTGCATCTCTTGTTAATAAAATTGGTAGGCCAAGTTATATTATCATATGTTTGAAAAAAATTAGGTTAAATTATGGTTGAAACTAATTAAATATTTCGATGAATTTGGGATAAAATTGGAATCTGCAAAAAGTTTGAGACCAATTTAGAATGAGGATCATAGTTTAGGGATGAAATTAAAATGTTCAAAAGTTTAAGGACTAATTTAAAATGAGAGTCATAGTTTAGGGATGAAATTAAAATATTTAATTAGGGACCAATATTAAATAAGATTTATAGTTTAGAGACATATGATGCAATTAACTCTATATTCGTCTTATTTTAATCCTAAATAAATTTATACACATTTTTCAAATAAAATTGTTTGAATTCATATAATTTAAAGCAAACATACCACTATTTATTATTATGACCACTCATATTCATAATGCATAATAATTATGTTAATGTCATTTGGGGAATGGTTTAATCTCACCATAAATATTTTTCATACCTTCATTTGATTTCTTACAATATCTAAATAATGTCCAAAGTTTAGTCATCGTCCTATATGAATTTCAATTGATTATCAGTCATTTTGCCTTCACATCATCCATATGATTTTCTCTGGATTTAGAGGGCATCCAAATGCTTAACACAAAAACTTGTGGATTTAAATGGCGGTGTAATATCGAAATAAAGGTTTTAAATAACGATGTTAATGTCGTCCAAAATCACTATTACATTATTATGATATCCACAATGATTGTAAATTCACAATAACACTCGTTAAATTTGTTACATCTACAATTACAATAAATATAATAAAATTAAAAATACGACCACGGTCGTAATTTAAAAATTCATGTTTTAGTTGAAGTTATTGGAGAAAATGTAAACTGTATCTACCAAATTCCAATACCCATATCTTTTGTTTCTTTTGTCACACTGTCTTAAAAAACAAATACTTCGAAAGCTCGTTACTTGCCTGTAGATTTCTCATCAGGTAAACATCAACAAACTATACTACCTTTCTCTTTTAATTTTTCCCCTTCCTAATCCATCGAATCTTCCTTCTTTTGCATGCTTTCAACACCATTAACACAAAAGCTCCTATCTTTCTTTCATATATAGTTATTGCATGTTACTTGCCACAAAGCTCACTATTCCTAACACCTTCTTGTTCATCTCATTGTGTAGCGGTTTATGATCAATACCATGGTTCAACGATTGATGGGGTTTTATTGTTTTTGGTGAATTCTAATACAGTTTTTGCAAATCTCGTTCTGCTCAGGTTATTGGGTTTTGTTGTTGGATTCAATTGGGGCTGATGGGTCCTGCAAGAGGGTTAAAGAAAAGAAAGAAGATAGAGGAGAAACATGAAGAGAATGCTTCTGGTTCTTCACAGAAGGAAAGGTCTATTGATTGGTGGGATGAGCTTTCTAGGAAGATGAATAGTATGTGTTGTTTTGAGTTCTTGACTTTTCCTTATGTTTTTAAACTTCCTGTTTATTTTTTGAACTGTTGCTCTAGCTGATCATTCATGGCATGGAACATATCTAATTTTTGGTTACCAGTTGATAGATTATCAGTTCGTGGGTTGAATTCAATTTTTGCAAAATTTGATCGTCTTTAGCATTTACATCATATTCATGTTGTTATTTGTGCTTTCAACTCAGTGCTTTGAGTTCTATTTTGGAGCTTTTAACTGGTTTTATGATTTACATCATATCCGAGTTATATATGTTAATGCATTTGGGAATATGAAAGCAGGAGCCCTAATCTGAATTTCACCTAACACTTGTTTATATACCATATATTTTTCAATGGGAAAGAGGACAAGATAAGCTTCTTCTTCTTCTTTTTTCTCTTGTTGATGTTATGGTATATAGAATATGTGGTACCGATTAAAATAGAAGGAAATAAGGTTAAATGTTTTGGCAATGCTGTTGCTTATAAGATACTCTCTGCTTTCCAGGAAACTCGGCTGTAACTCTATTCGAACTTCGAATATGACAATCATTTGAATCTCAATATGTCTAATTTGTTTAGCTAATGCAGTTCAAAAACTGATTCTTAACTTACATTTGATGTTGTTATTTGATATACCTTGAGCATGGATTTAAACAGAAAATTACCAAGGACTCTGCTAGTAAATGAGTGGAGTTGAAAACAAAGGGGCTGGTTGTTAGCTTATTGTACCTAATCTTTTTAGAATGCATTTCTAAATCTATATCGTTGTCCAGTAGGTCTCTCGGACTATTGATTTTGTTCTGTCAGAAACACAGCATTAACGTTACAAGTAGTGTTTCCATGAAAACATTATCCTTCACATATATTTTTAGACTGGTTCCTATTTCTTCAATCATATTTTGATTGAAAATATCTATGGAATCAGGTTGCACACCCTTCATGTTTAATTATTATAAGTAAAATGCTGTTGTTAAATGCATGAGAGATTCGTTTTAAGTAGGAAGATTTGTTTTCTCGTAGCTACGTGTTTGTTTCTCCCACTTTCAAGCTATCTTGCAATATGATATCTTTTCATATAACTTTAGCTAAAGTTAACAGTTATGTCATTAAATTGACTAATGTTGTCAACAATCTATAGGGTTTATCGATTAAGAGAGACTAAGAACATAAAATGTAAGATAAAAGTTGAGGGTTCAAGTCGATAAACCCTATAGATTGTGTACCGCATTCGATAAAAGTAGAAAGAGATTGTGTACCGACTTCGATATGCTATAGGAACAAAACATAGAAACTACATTATGTTCATGCCTTCCTTTATTAGGTCCATTAGAACAACATGATGGGGAACAGTCCATATTTAGCAACTTATCCTCCTTTTTCTCTGAAGTGTTGATCATCTATATAATGATACTGGCAGTCGAAAACCATGCATATTTCCAGCATGAGTTCTATGCCGTTAATGTGTTAATGTGTCAATGCGACCATTTTCTTTCACCTCTTGGTTTTTTACCAGCCCTAAGGAGTAATAGATACAATTCAGATTCAACTGAAGCTGTCATGTTTCAGTATGTGCAATGTTTTCATATTTAAAGTACCGAAACAGGCATGTTTTGTCCTACATAATACATTAATTTATGCATGTGTGTATGTATATACACTAATCATTATTTAAAACAATGTTTAAGAGTTATTAATGAATTCCTGCATATCATCTACACCAACCTTTCATGTTTCGTATGAGTAAATACTGCTTTCGTCTTATTGGTTCCTTTTCTTTGTAGGTCTTCAATCGCCATCTAAGGGTCTGGATAAGTTCAAATCTGTTTTCAAGATCTCCAGAAAAACCTTCAACTACATCTGTTCACTTGTGAAGGAAGATATGATGGCTAGGCCGGGAAGTTTTACATTTTCAAATGGTAAGCCGGTGTCTTTCGAGGATCAAGTAGCTGTAGCTTTAAGAAGGCTAAGCTCTGGTGAATCACTGGTGATAGTTGGTGATTCTTTTCGGCTGCACCACTCGACCGTCTCACAATTGACCTGGCGCTTTGTGGAGGCCATGGAAGAAAGGGGTCTTCACCACCTGCAGTGGCCTTCCACCAATGCGGAAATGACAGAAATAAAGTCCAAATTCGAAAAGATTCAAGGACTTCCCAATTGCTGTGGTGTGATTGACACTTCTCACATTATGATGTGTTTGCCTTCATCAGACCCTGCAAGTAAAATATGGCTCGACCATGAGAAGAATCACAGCATGGTCTTGCAGGCTATTGTGGATCCCAAAATGAGGTTCAGGGACATAGTCACTGGCTGGCCTGGTAAAACCGAAGACTGGGTGGTGTTTCAGAATTCGAACTTCTATAGTCTGTGTGATAAAGGGGAGAGATTGAATGGGGGAAAACTCGTGCTCCCCGAAGGATCCGAAATAAGGGAATACATAATTGGAGATTTTGGCTATCCTCTTCTACCCTATTTCGTTATACCTTACGAGGGGAAAGAGCTACCCGAGTTAAGAGCCGAATTCAACAAAAGACATTCTGAAACGCGGCTGGTGGCACACAGGGCATTGGCAAGGCTCAAGGAAATGTGGAAGATCATCCAAGGGGTAATGTGGAGACCTGACAAACATAAGTTGCCGAGGATAATCCTTGTTTGCTGCATGCTTCATAACATCGTCATCGACTTGGAAGATGACGTGCAGGATGAAATGCCTTTGTCTCACGATCATGATTTCGGTTATCGCCAACGAATTTGTGGATCCGTTGACATCAAGGGTGTTCATCTAAGAGATAAACTGTCTTTCTACTTATCCGGGAAATCGCTAGAATAATTGATCTCCATTTCGGATTCCTGATACAAAAAGGTCCAAATTTGATCTTTCATGGACACAGACAATCATTTTATTGAAGTTGGTTTCCTTTTGTTTAATTCAACAGTGTAAAGTTAACGATATCATTGCATTTTTTTTTTTTTGTACAATGGTCCTAAAATCTTGAAGTGATTGTTGAGCCGGTTTCAAACCGGAATTTCTCTGCATAACCAAAGAAATTGCAAGAGCTCAACACGCATTCAATCAATCGTGACCTTGAAATGTCTTGGATCAATCGTGACTTGGAAATGTCTTAGATACAGCTGAATTTGTATCTATCTTAACCATGGTGAGGTTATCGATACCCTAAGTAAGGGTATCAATAATAAGCTAATTTTTTAAACATCGAAGCTAAATTTTGGTATTGGTACTAAGGATAGTATCAATACCCTTAGTACCAATACCCCAGAGTGCTAGTAACAATAATCCAATTAAGAGTATCGATACTATTAGAACCCTTGAAATTCCATCGGCTTTCTAGAACCAGTATCGATACTAAGAGGCCAGTATTGATACCCTCATCTTGTTTTGGGTAAGAAGTCAATCTCATCTCAAATATATTTGTTAGGGGTCAAAGGTCATCGAAACTTCACAAATAAGATTTCAAGTGAGAACAACACAAATGTTTATAGTTACACTTAGAAACGATATAAATTTATAAAACTAGTCTTATTTGATGCATGAGAAACAATCAGGACACTCATGTTACTCTAGTAGCGGGAAAGTCGTTTGTATGTTCAGACATGTCCCAGTTAGTGCACAAGGCACTTCTTTGTTGACCGAGTGTAGATGCCACAAGTACTTGTAAGAAGTAGGTTGGTCAGGTGAATGCTTCCAATGTAGGAATTTCGGATCTCACCCTAGGTAGGCTAGAGGGGTGTGTCTCTCTGAGATGTAGCGAAATCCTCCGACCACACCAGGATGTCTACCTTTGTATGTATGTTTAGCTTTTCATATGCAAATATTTATGTTTGCTAGTATAGTCATGTAGTGGATACATGTGGTATTGTTTGGTTATTAGTATGGCATTGAGATTGTGTGCTAAGTGTTAGGAATTTGTTTCTGTGCACAAGTTCTTAGGAGGAGCTTTCAAGTAGCTTATCACACAGTCCGTATTCCAGACCGGCACGAGCTTCAGAGTACGTCTTGAGTCTTTATTAGAAGGCATGTATTGTATATAGACCTTCTTGTAGTCGAGTCGTAACTATATTTTGAAATACTCATTTAAAATAGTTGGATGTATTTTAGGGGCTTTGTATTTGTAAACTCAAACACTATGCTTTTATTTATTTATTATGGATGACTTTCAAATTGATGTTTAATTGTTTTAAAAAAGAAAATTTTGGGTTCGTCATCTCGGTGGTCTCGTGTAGCATAATCTTCGGGTCATAGTGGATTAGGAAGTTACAGGAAGAAAAACAAAAATCTATGACGGACGCAGGATTTTATGTTAAGGGGCAACCTGAATTTCAGGGTACGAAAATATGTTTTCAATAGAAAATACATGGAAAAAATAAAATATATAGTAATTCTAAAATTTCTGGGGGCTACTGTGCTCGTTCCATCCATGAATATATCTAAATTATGTGACTTAAAATTGTAAAATTAAATAATGAGTATTAAATATATAACTAAGTATAATATACGAACTAATGACAATTTTATAGATATCATTCAAGTCAAAATCAAAATTTAAATTTAAAAAATACAGAATTAAAAATTTATCAAATTAAAATAAAAAAATTAAATCTACTTTTTTATGTATAGTACAAATGTTAATCCTAGAATTTAACTAAAATTAAAAAAAAATGTAAACATAAAACGCCTTCAGCTCCCTTCTCTTTTGACCTATCAACCACCTATTAGAAAATGAATTTTTTAAATTTTAGAAAATGAATTTTTTAAATTTTAGAAAATGATATTTATATAATTTAAAAAAAATGAAAATATATTATCAATAAAAATAATAAAAAAATATTTAAAATATATAATAATTTAAATTTTTCACGAATGATTATTATCTATACATGCCTCCTCGATCCATTCTAGTGTATTCCCAAACCAATTACAGTTTCAAGTTAATAATCCGCTCCATGTTTATAATAGTTTCATGTAAAGAATCGTCAAAAATTGCAGGAAGAAATGTGCAAAGAATCTAGGGGTAGAGAAATGGGCTGAATTGGGCAAATAATCTAGGCGGATGGATTATTTGACCCAATATGACAACAAGAAATTTATTTTAGAATTTAGGGCAAATGTTATAATGACCATGAAACTCGTCATATCGGTATGACGAGTTCCATAAGATATATTTTTTAATAGGTCGTGTCATATGGGTCTTATAGCCCGAATCATTTTAATATATCTTATAGGTGATGAATACCAATAAAAAATTTTGAATTTTTTAAAAAAATTAAAAAAATATTATTTTATCCCTGATGGAATTCGTCACGTTGGTATGACGAGTTCCAACGGGAATAATTTTGAATTTGTTGACAGTTGGATTGGCCGTTGTTGACCGGTTAAATTTATAAAAAAAAAATCAATGGAACTCATCACACCGGTGTGATAAGTTCCAACGGCTATTTTCAATTTGAAAAAACTAGTCGTTTATAATCGTTGGGTAGGGTAGTATAAATAGAGATTTGAGTTGGATTGATTTTTCACTTGGAATCAAACATTCTATCGAGAGCAAAAACTTTTGTGTTGAAGATTTTGTGTTGAAATGGCCTCGAGAGAAGAAATATTACGTCTTGATGATGTGCATATTTTGTCGATCAAGTTGACTACAGTAACTTTAATTTGTTTTATTTCATTTTAGTTTTGAGAAAATTATAGTATTAATATTAATTATTTATGTAATTGTATTAAATAATTTATTTTTAAATTGTAGCGAGAAGAACGAGCCATTTGTCATTGAGGAATGACGAATTAAGAGCCACATGAGCAGAAGGTGATATATCTTTCATGATATGGATTATATAAAGCGACGTTTCTTCACGGATTTAAGGTGATGTCGGCACTGATATCGACATTAATTGAGCGTTTGAGGCCTGAAACACATGTGTTTCATTTTCCTTGTGGTGAAGTGGCAATAACATTGGAAGATGTCGTGTATCAACTTGGCGATCCGATTAATGGTATTCCATTGGTGCTTCGCAACACTTATTCACTAAATGTTGTTATTTTAAATTTATTAGGAAATGAGGCTCCAGTCGATGTCATTGATGGGTTGCGAATACTGATGACGTGGTTGGAAATAGAATTTAGAGTAAATGAACAATCAACGGAGCAAGAGGTGATATTTGCAGCTCGAACATATCTTATGACGTTGATTGGAGGGATCTTGCTACCGGATAAATCGGGCAATTTGGTGCATACCCAATATCTTCCGATAATGGAGGATTTAGTTGTATGTCGCCAATATAGTTGGGGTTCTACAATTTTGGCTTTTTTGTATCGTGAACTCTGTAAGTAGAGGTGGGTATACGGGCTACCCATCCGTTTAGCCTGCGGGTTTTGACGGTGCGGGCTTAAACAGATCGGTTTAAAAAGCCTACAATCATAAACGGTTTTGAATTCTAAGACTCGCAGCCCGTCTATTTAACTCGCGGGTTAAACAGGCTTACCTGCGGCCCGTTAAATAAAAATAATTTTAAATGCTTTAAATGCAATAAAAATAATGTTCTAATTTGCTACACCTTTAAAAATGATCCAGTAACTTGAAAAGGAAGGTAGCACCGTCAAAAAATAAATAATATTTAAATTTTATTTTAAATAGCCAGAAATGATTATAAAATAATATTTTTTTTAATTTTTTAATCATTATATATATATATATATATAACAATATAATTACATAAACTCAAATTAAAAAAACAATATTCACTTATATCACCAAATTGAAAAACAAATAAAACAATAAACATATTATACTTTTATAAAACACGATTATTCAATGCTATAATATGAAGACACATAAGTGTTTGCAAGCAGAAATTCAAACAGAAAAATTCAACAAAGTCAAACATTATACATAGGCATGTAAACGATGTTCATGTTCGTTCATTTAATAAATAAACGAACATAAACAAACAATTTTTTTTGTTCATGTTCGTTTATTAAGAAATATAACTTGTTCATGTTCGTTCATTAAATAAATAAACGAACATAAACGAACACGAACATAAACGTTGGAGACCCTACTAGGGGTATAAACGAACCGAGTCGAGCTCGAGTATTGCTGAGCTCGACTCGAACTCGAAAACTTTCAAAGTCAGCTCGACTCGACTCGAAAACTCGCGAGCTTAAAATTATCAAGATCGACTCGAACTAGAAATATAATATTGAAACTCAACTCAAACTCGAAAAGGCTCAAACTCAAAAAAATTTAAGAGCTCGATTAAAACTCGAGACTCGAGCTCGATTGAAGTTGCCCCAAGCGCAAAGATGCTTAAACCTATTCTCCCCCATCTTCTTTTATATAAGTTACCAACCCCGAGCTACTTGTTTGCGACTGGTGTGGGATTGCATAACGTTCCTCCACTTTCTTTCTTCATCTCTCCTTCAACAACAGTCGAGATGAACACATATTGTGTTTCATGTGATTGCCGACCTTAATCCTTGGGGATCAAACAAACATGTCCTTAGCTTCGTGCTATGTAGAAGTTGAAAATTGGGAGATGAGAGAAGTAGGTTAGTTTATTGTTCACACCAACTCATACATCAAAAACCATTCTTTCTCGGCTAGCTAAACTTCCATATCCGGATGGCGCACAAAATTTGTTTGATGAAACGCGTTAAAGAACTTCTCAACCTATGGAATAAGGCCTCATCATTATTGGGACTCCTCTTTGCTTATCGGATAACCAACTGATGCCGCAGTCACATAGGGTTCTGGCACAGTGAATGTTGTCGGTGCTGGGTATGCAGCTTATGGATCATTCAAAAAGAACTAAACCATGTTAATATTGGTGGTTTTCCAAATAAAATTGGGTTAATTATGGAATTGGTCATCGGAATATCAGATTAATTAATATTTTTAAGATACTTACAAATTGGTCACCAAAATTTATTTAAGAAGATTGGGTTAAACATAAATGACTGAACATAACCGAACGTTCACGAACATAAATGAACGAACGAGATCTATGTTCATGTTCGTTCATTTAATTAAACGAACACAAAATCTTGTTCATGTTCGTTCATTTAATAAATAAACGCACATAAACGAACTTCCCGCCGCACGGTTCATGAACGGTTCGCTGAACGTTCAGTTCATTTACAGGCCTAATTATGCAAATCTAACAAATTTTCTTTTGTAAAAGCCTTTAAAAGTTGAAAAGTATGTTTTCAATTTTTTCTTTTACTTTTTTTTCTTATTTTTAATCCAAATATTACGTGTCATGTGATATATTATTAGAATATCACGTGACTTTTTATAATTAAAGAACGAAATGGATAACATACTTCATGAAAAAAATAAAGGTCAAAATTAAATAAAAAAATCTTTAGATACCAAAGTGATAATGATGTAAATTTTATAAGACTAAAATACTATATAAATCTTTTAATTTTTATTTTTTTTAAATGAAGAATAACTTGATACATTGTAAATGAAATACTATATAAATCTTTAAATTTTTAAAATGATGTAAATTTTATAAGACTAAAATACTATATAAATCTTTAAATACCAAAGACAAATGCCCTAATAAATTTAAGAACTACAATGGTTATAAGTAACATCATATTTATAGGTAATTTATTTTTTTCTATAACATTCTTTAAGTTTATTTTCTCTAAAATTTTATAAATTTTAAATTAAGCGGGCTATTACAGGCTTCGCCCGCGGTTATACTCATTAAACCCACAGGTTTAACGGTCCGGGCTAAAAATCCTGCAATTTAAGCGAGCTTCAGTTTTTATGTCCAAACCCCGCACGGATCGCGGGTTAAATGGGTAGCCCGCGGGCCTTAGCCCATATACCCACCTCTATCTGTAAGGCGACCATAGTCGTTGCAAGGTATCATCTCTCGTTTACGATGCCTATTACATCAGCTCCTATGGAGTTTCCTCTCGTTGCAAGGTAAATTCATATATTTAAAGTTTTTATATTTTTGAATATTTTTTAAATATTTTAAAAATAACAATAAATAATGTAATTTTTTTAGATGGCGACACTGAACAATCGATACAAAGTTGTCAGGTGCAACCAAAGTAGATATTCGGATGAGGATTGATATCGCCGGTAGATATGCGGTAAATTTTAATATTGTTTACACTAGCTTTGAAATTGTAATATTAATTGTTTAGTTATATTAAAATAATACTTTTAACAGTTTAATTGGATGCCTTATTATGAGTCGGATATCCAACGGTGTCTACCACCAATGTTCTTTGAAGGAGCGGAGACATGGTGTGCCGTAACACCATTGCTCCATTTTGCAATTATTGAGATTCATGCCACCGATAGAGTTTTGCGACAATTTGGGTATCACCAACTAATAGAAATTTCAATATTTAACATTGGTGATTTGCATAAAATAGATGCGTGTGGAAAACATAACGAAGATTGGTCGAGGAAGCATGTTACATTCATACATCAATGACAAAATAGACATTTATGATTGTCTAATCGTTCTGAGGTACAACCCAAAGATTTTGATTTCAATGTTTCTCCTTACCTCTAAAATTATGAAACAAATGGGAAACCATACTTGAACACGCCGGAGGAGCGGTCTGAGTGGGAAATAATGAAGGCAAAATATGGAAGAAAAAAAATCATTATCTTCATCAACATCTTCATCTTATGATTCCGCCAATTATTATCCATCGCAAGAAAGTTATGGTGGATATGGTGCATATCAACCATCGATGGAGAGTCGAGTAGCGTAGGAACGAAGTGGGTGGGATTAAGTGCCACTTTCACAATAATTTTCCTCGGAACTAAAAGAAAGAGGTCCATGAGATCATCTTCTTCATCACATACAATCTCAATTTGAGGCAACGACGTCAATGATGGCGTCAAATACCTTGAATACTTCATCGTTTTCACCCGAAGATGTAAATCAAAGTGGTGGAGTAATGTTTAGTACACCGGAACTGGAAGAAGATGAAAATTAAAAAGGCGGATGACCATGACAAAATCGACGAGCACCGCGTCATTAATATTCTACCACTCCTCGACATCGACAAGAATTGCGTAAATATAAGTAATAAATTTGTTTATTTAAGTTTTTGTACTCAATATTTAATTGTAAAAAAATCATTGATAAGTAATAAAATTTAATTACAAAAATTTCATTCATATTTAGTGCAGTTTATAAAAGTACAAGTAGTGCAAATACTTCTAGAATGGGTATCGGTATTTCCTTTATTATTTTCAAATAAAATTAGTAGTTACTAGCAGTTGGGGCTGACAGTATCGATACTATGACCATGGTATCGATACTACTATGTAAACTTGTATCGGTACCCCCTTGGGTATTGATATCTATTTTGCATTCTGGAATTTGAGCAAGCTGGTAGTATCGATACTTTTCTTACTTAGGGTATTGGTACTACATGAACAATATCAATATTGTTCATATAGTATCGATACTGTCAGAACAGTATCGATACTTTATACGTGAATTTTGAATTTTTTTGAAAACTTTTGAAGACTTTGAACAAATTCAATAAAGTCCAAAAACATTTTTTCCCTTAATTTGTTATATCAAAACATGGTTCAACATAATACAAGTTAAAAAACATAGTTAAAAAAGACATAGTTACAATACAAAAAAATACATAGTTAAAGTACAAAATATTTTATAACGCATATTTTAGCATCCATCTCGATATTTTGGAAGATGTGGACAATATTTTTTGTTATGACCTTCACCTCTACAGTGGCCACAAAGTTTGGGTAGACCTGGCTCTCTTTGTAGATCATCCATATCGGTATGAATTCGACTAGATTCAGGTCGACCTCGTAACTTCCTACGCAATTGAGGATTTGGCAATCATTCCTTAGAAATTATGCATGTAGGCTAGTATGCTTCATTTGGGAGGTACTTGAACTCACAACTATAAATGTTGTGCATAGTGTGCAAGCTATAACAGTTATCATCATATATGTATGGGTCAATATTGATGTCCATACATGCAAAAACAGCGTGAGCGCATGGGAACCTAAAAGCTTGAAATCGACCACAATCACACCATCTTCTATTCAGTCTACCAGTGATATTGTAGAATTACCTCCCTCATATGGTCGAACTAGTGCTTGGACAACGAAATCAGAATTAAGTCTGGAAAAATTATGGACAAACATCAATGTCATGTGTTTGATTCTTTTGCATTGCCTTCTCTAAATCTAGAGCCCAATTTCTCCCATCGTTGATCATGTTATCAATTTGTGCACTTTTGTCTACCCATACTTTACCCAACCTAAAGTAGGTCTCCCTAACAATACTTGCTATCGGGAGATGTCGAGTCGCTTTCAACATTGAGCTAATACATTCAGCAAGGTTGGTAGTTATATGGCCATATCGTCGACCCTGAACATCATATGCTTGTGATCATCTCACCCTAGAGATTTCAGCTACGAATTTGTACACATCATCTCCGTATCTTCTCAGATTTTCAAGTCGAGCACGGAAGTTTGGTCAGAGTAAAGCATACCCTAAAAAGTAGTAAATTAAATGTTTTTGAGAAATAAAAAAACATAATTGAAGCATAAATAATTAATGAGAAATGATATAATACTTACCCATGTTGATAATATCTTTTTTGATATTTTTCTGCTTAAACCTCTTCATTGCATTCGACGTGATATGACGTATACAATAGGCAGGATATGTGTGGGAGGCGTCTATCTATTTTCGAGGCTAGAAATTATTCTTAACAACCCAGACGAACGATCTAAGATCATGCAAACCCCATCTTGAATGACAACATGAGAAAGCAAGTTGGAGAGAAAGAAATTCCCAAGTTTCCTCGATTCATTTTTAACAATGACAAAGGCAATAGGGAAAATATTTTTGTCTCCATCTTGTGCAACGGCTATCATCAAGGTGTGTCTGTATAGCCCATACAGAAAAGTGTCATCGACTTGAATCATTTGTTTGCAAAATCTAAACCCTTCGATAACTGACTTAAACGCCCAAAACAAGCCACCAAAAATTCTCTTCTCGGGGATAACGTCTCCCTCAAGCGTGACTGCAGGATGAGTATAGTACCTAACAATGGTTCTAGAGATGAAAAATTCTATTGTTTGTAGCAAACGTGGTAGTTCATTATATGACTGATACCAATCACCATACAACATGGTCATTGTTTTCTGTTTAGCTATTCATGCCTTGTAAAAAGTCAGAATATAACCAAATATATTCTGAATGGATGCCACTACCACAGAAACGTGCACTCTTGGATTTTTTTTTCCACCAACATCTTCACATAAGAGCATATGACATTTGAATCTAAATGTTTGTGGTATTGTGTCAAGGAGGTCATTGTACATGAGTGTTGTGCATTGAACCTTGTGACTTCCCACAACATCTTCCGTTGTAGGAATGATACTCGTATCCTCTATTTATAGCCAACATCATGGTGTATACACCATACGAAATAAGTCTTTTGATCTGACTCCGCTACATAGAATTGAAGATGAGCTTTTATGCAGTACTCCTTGATTACTAGTTGTGCCTCTTTTTTTGTTTCAAACTGAGACTCAATGGCCAACTTAGATGACCGCTCGTCTGAAGAACCCCAGTGAGAAGCACATAACACTGGCATATCATATATTTCAGGATTTCACATAGCATCGTAGTTAATGTCATGCATTGCAACTGCATGATGATACCGAGGCAAATTATGGCGAGACATTTCAATATGTTTTTGCCCAAACATTTGGAGCATTTTGCATTCAGTTTGTAGAATTTTGTCATTATAATGGACAATTGTGAAGAATTTGTTGTTCATTATTTGAAATGTATTTAGTTAGAAGAAAAAAGTTTGTTGTGTAAGAGATTGAAGATGAAATAAGTGTTTTGTATGTAAGAGATAAAAGGAGTATGTTATGTATGTTACATTTTTAGCCGTGACGAGTTCCACGAGCATTGTAACATTTGTCCTAGATCCCAAAATAAATTTCTTATTGTCCTATTGGGCCAAATAACCCACCCACCTGGATTATTAGGCTAAAAAACCAGAGAAATGTAATATTTTATTTACTTGTCCCTCAACCCATTGACTTTTCAGTATGTTCAAACTCAAACAACCTGACATAACAACATCATTTGCTTAAACAGTGTTTGAAAATTAACATAATATATAGAATAGTCCATAACACAGTTTGATGTGTGGAAAAAGATATCATTGGAACATAAAATTATACACAAAGAAGCTTCTTTAATTAAATATTTATTCATACCTATTTTAAGATTTTGAAAACATCAATTCAATGGTAAATCAATGGAAATTGTATGGAGAAGTAATTAAGTGTGCTACCTTCTACCAACATACTACGAAAGTGGTGGATTCAAATGTTTGGGAGATTTCTCCACCAAAACGTAGAGAAAAAATAAGTACAAAACTCGTCACTTTAAGGAGACGACGTTGATTTTCAATAAATATGTAAATCGCTTAATAACTTTGTCATATAATGCATATATTTTTTAATTTTTTTGTTCACTTAGAAATCAAAACATATTAATTATTCAAAGAGAAAATAACTTCAGTGACCGAAAATGCCTTATAATATACGATTTTAACCAACTTTTTTTGGATTTACGAAAATGACCAACAAATTCGCAACGCGAACTCCAATTTCGCAACTCAGATTCCAAATTCACAACACAGAAGTCAAATTCGCAACACATAAGTCAAATTCGCAAAGCGCGCGCGAATTTTATTTTCGAATTCGAAACACAATATTTATTTCGCAACACAAATATAAACAGTATAATCGCAAATCATAACCTAAAACCCTAAATTACAACTCAGTCACATTTCCATCTCTCACTCTCTACGACGACATCCGTCCCCATCTCCGACAAAATCCGTCCCCATCTCCGACGAAATCCGTCTATCTCCATCTCTCAGAGCCACCCTCACAACCATTCACGGTCAGAAATGGAAAATAAACCACCGAGGGTTAGTTTTTTTAATTATTTGTATTTTGAAATTTTTTTATTATTATTAGATTTTTCATATTTAAATTGATGATAAATTTACTGGTAATTTCAGTAATAGATTAACCATTTCACTTAGATTGCTTAGTAAATTCATTCGGTTGCTGC
The DNA here is from genome assembly GCF_006381635.1 of Hibiscus syriacus. Taxonomy (NCBI): domain Eukaryota; kingdom Viridiplantae; phylum Streptophyta; class Magnoliopsida; order Malvales; family Malvaceae; genus Hibiscus; species Hibiscus syriacus. Next base: position 1,008,044 of record NW_024063076.1, on the reverse strand, counting down.
CAATACTGTTAAACTATTTAGTCTTTAACCCTGTGAAGTTAGTATTTGTCTTTGTTTTGTCTTTTGGTTGAAGTAATGCAATTCATTCAAGTTTCAATTTGTAGAAGACTATTTGAAACTTAAATTCACAACCCGAAAATGAAAATCACAACGCGATTTTAGTTTTGCGTTGCGATTTTCATTTTCGCGTTACGATTTTAAGTTTCAGAAACTATTCTTCTTATGCAAATTGAAACTTGAATGAATTGCATTACTTCAACCAAAAAACAAAGACAAATACTAATTTCATAGTGTTGCGAATTTAAGTTTCAAGAATAAACTACTACTCTTTATGTTGTCCTTGAACCTGCACTAAACCTATATATTATCCTTTTAAATGTTTATATAAGTGCTTACTTCTAGAATGTTATCTGATGCATTTTGTGAACTATGATAGAATAATGACTTGGGTGAATACCGTGCAAGTTTAAAACATATTTGGCTTTGTTTTCACTGTTTAATATCATGTCTGTTTATAGTGTATAATTTGTAGTTTTTGGTATATCTAACTTGGTATGTTTATTGTTTTTATAGAATTTTTTTTCGGTTTCATTGACCTTAAGGAATAAATTAAGCCTAGCCACTACAATTACGTCGACGTTTACACCTGTACAAAGAAAATTGTTTGAGGATATTTGCTTTGGGCCATGGCTGAAAGTACAACATCCGGTTGGAGATGCTATGTTGACCCATTTGTTTCTTCAGACCATGACTAACGATCTACCCGAGAGGATACAACGTGGTGATGAAGAGATATGGTTTCATTTTCCTCCGACGTATACTTGTTTTGGGCGGGAGGAGTTTTGATTAATTATTGATCTACGCTTCGGACACGATGATGTAGGTGGTACACTAGTCATATCACCTGCCCATCATGGTTATCTCGGGTTTTTCCTAAGCTGACAAAGGCAAAGCCGAGTTTACACGTCGACGACTTGAAAGGATTATTTGTTAAATATGGTTTTACTCAGATAGATGACCTTGATGTTGTCCAAGTATGCCATTTATTACTTTTGCATGTCGACTTTTTAGGCAAAGAGGCCAGACAACCTATTCTGAGGACCTAATATTATTGGTAGAGGACTTAAATGCATGAAACCTATTTCCGTGGGGTTCATATCTATGGAAAGCTACCTGAAAAAAGTTTTCGTCTTCCTTTGAGGACCGAAAAAGTTTGCGTGGCCATGGTTCCAAATACACTTTGGCAGGCTTTATTTGGGGACCGACACATCATTGAGCCTCTTCTCCACCATCACCTCATGATAGGCGACCGACAAAGATGCCACGACATTTATCTCCATGTTCTCCACCTCCACGGGATGAGTTAGGGGAGTTACGTGATGAGGTCAATGCTTTGCGTGAGGAGGTCGGTACTTTACGTGAAGACAATGGTGCATGGCGTGATGAGGTACGGTCTTTACGTTGTTAGGTAGAGGTTTTACGTGATGACAATAGTGCTTTACGTAGTGAGGTATCTACTTTACGTGATGAGGTAGCCGCTGTACGTGAGATTGTTGCATCATTGCAGAATGAGGTAAATTTGTTTAATACTATATTAAAAATGCAAATAACATTTTTTCGACATTATTTATTTGTTTATTTACTGATTTATGTATTAATTTATTTTTAGTGGCCCGATAAGGTAGATGTTTTACGTCAGGGTTTTTCTTGCACGACGGGGTTCACGCATCAGACGTCATACACGTGTCATTATGTCTCCGTTCACCCCAATAGTGTCAAGACTCCGTAAGAAGAAGCCCGATTCACCTGTCATCATTCAAGAGGCCTCTCCTATCGTTCAAGAGGCCCCTGTCATCGTTCAAGAGGTCCTTCCCACCGTTCGAGAGCCCGATTCACATGGCATAATATGTCGACATATTGATAAACCCCCTCACGTGCCCGACATGATAGATGATAGTTGGCTTTCGTATGAGTTACCGGTCAGTACCATTCCGGTATCTGAAGTGGAGATGAGAACACTACTGGACACAATTATGGATAATACCCTTTGGGCTAAGACCGCAATTGATTTTTATCTACATGAGCAGAGCCAGGGGTGTTACACTGACATATGCAAACTCGACGATGATATGCATTTGTTTCTTGATCGGTCTTGGTGGGGTGTGTTATTAGGGGTTGAAGACAATGGCTATTTCGATGGGGGGTAAGTCTTATATTCTTCTTATATTGCATTTTGATTAATTTTTTTTAAAACTTTATGAAATTCACTAATATATATATTTTTGAGAGACACTTTATATGTGTTGGGTAATGGAAAAGCTAAACTTTTTCCTGCGTGGTGGGAGGTCGATAAGGTTAGTATTTATTTTTGAATATTTTAAAGGTGTTCATAAATAAAAATTTGATGTGCGCAATTGAATTATTATTTATGATTGCAGGTGTTTTTCCGTGTTTTGGAACGTCGTCATTGGCTTCTCGTCGAGCTTCAGCTCCCATCCCCAAAGACAATGGTATATTACAGCATGTTGAATTACATACTATTGTCTGATTTGAGAGATATTATTTGTAAGGGATGGAGCACACTCATTTGGCTAAATACTTGGATACGATTGATTATTGGACTAATTCTAGAAACAAGAAGCCAAAGAAGTTTAAAGTTACAATGATCAGAGACGAGACTGTGCCACAACAAATGCAAGGAGCCAGAGGGGATTGTGGTCCTCTCGTATGCATGTGCTTAGAACGTTTGACGACAGGAAGTAAACAGTTTCAACCTCCCACAGATAGAGATAGAGGTGCAATAGGATTGTGGTTTCGGTATTTTATAGCTAGAACGATATATGCGAGACGTTGCCTACCTGCATCCACGTGCTGAAAGTGTGCATAAACAATTGGTAAGTTTGAGCAAGTGTTGTTAACATATATACTCTTTGTTGGTTTTAAAATGTTTGGTTAAGTACCTATAATTCAATAATTTGTTGTTTGTTGGTTTTAGATTTGTATAAAGTGTTGTTTGAGTAAATGTTTAGTTTCTGCAGGTTAATCCTGAAGTGAGCTGCGTGAAATTGATGTATTTGTGCATAAACAACTGTCTGCATGAAATTAATGTATTTGTAAAAGTTGATTTGTTTAATTGATGAGGAAATAAGAATTATTTTTTGCTTGTTTAATTGATTTGTAAAAGTTGATTTATTTAATTGATGTGTAAATAATTCTTATTTTTTGCTTGTTTGATTGATTTGTAAAAGTTGATTTATTGTTTTAAATTTCAATTTGCATTATGTTGAAGGCAAAAAAGACCTGTTGAAGGTACACTTTCGTAACGCGAAAATTAAATTCGCAACTCGAAAGTCAAATTCGCGTTGCGATGGTTGCGAAAGTCAAATTCGCAATGCGAAAGTCAAATTCGCGTTGTGATTTCGCATTTCGAATTTGACTTTCGCAATGCGAATTTGACTTTCGCAACAATCGCAACAAAAAATCTGATAACTGATAACAACTGAACAGATCATAGCAATGTTCAAACTCAATTTACTAATGAATGTCTAACTGAAATGTAAGCATTCACATATACAATACAAATAATACAACGTTTGCATTTAAAAATCACCTAAGTTAATAAGTCCCAAGAGGTGAAGCCGGTTATGATTGGGATTTTGATTTTGATTACGATTTTGATTTCCTTTTGCTTGGCACCATATGAGCTTTGGATTTTGATGAGGATTCATATTTTGTTAGAGGAAAAGATGACTGTGATGGCACTGGTGATCCACATGTCAACCTTGTATGACAACTTTCCTTGCACCGACTACATGTCGATATCCTCTTCTCTTCACCCTTAGACGGTATTCGATCGTGAGTTTTTGGTCGGCCAGGTAGCCTGCTGTCCATGACTGGTGGCAAAACTGTTTGTAAGTCATCTGGTATGTCCCACTCAAAAGGATGTGGAATAGGGTAGACAATCTCGACATAAGTCTGTCGATATACTTCTGTAGTGTAGCAATCCATAGCGTATGCGCTTGAATCATCTTGGTTTAGATGAAGAGCAACTTTTATAACATGGCCACACGGAAACCAGATGTTTGCCATTTCATACAACTACACGTCTTTGCATTTAGATCGACAAGCCCATTTAAGTTATTATTCAATACTTCAAACAAAGTGTTTGAACATGGTTCAACTCTCCATGACGTTAACTTCACAACACGTTTCGTTATCTTTTTTTCAGTCCATGTAGTAACACGACGTTCCAATGTTCCTGTAAATTTAAATAAATAATACTTAGTAAAATATATGATAAGTTACGAATTTAATGAAATAATATCTGCATGGTTTCTTTTCTTGTAGTACCATTGTTAAATAGAGGCTCGAAAAAACTCCATTAACATAGTAATGGGTAATTTTCGGGAATGACGACTTAGAGCGTTGATTGATTCTGCACTATTAGACGTCATGAAACCATATCTTGCTCCAAGTTGATGTACTCTTGACCATCTTTCAAACTGATATCTTCTAGTGTTTGAGCACATTGAGGCAAAAACACGTCTTAAACAATTTATATGCTTATTAAAATCCACTTCCCGATAAGCTTTTATAGTCTTCCAGTATGTCCATTTGTGATTTTTTATACCAACAGATCTTGATTTTAGATTTCTGTACAAATAAATACCACAAAGTCCATGAAAAGCATCTGGGAAACACCTTCTAACAGCGTAGTCAATTGAGTTTGCCCTATCAGATATGATTTTTAGATTGCTAATAGGACCTATGTAATCCCTAAGATGCCCCATAAATCATGTCCATGAATAAGAGATTTCAGATTTGCCAACCCCGTAAGCTATTGGTAGTATCCCATTGTTAGCATCCATGGCTACTGCTAATAAGTTTACTCTAAGGTATCGACCTTTCAAATGTGCTCTATCAACTATAATAATTGGGCGCATGCAAGTAATAAACGAACGAATCTACAAAATAATATACACAATACATAATCATTTAAATGTAAAATGCATGTAACTAACAAAAATGAGTCAATAAAATTATATTGATTTATTAACCGCAACACCAATGGCGATAAACAGCAACTCAAAGCGTCAATCTCTATCTGTTTTGATATGAGTTACCGACCCAGGATTTTTTAGCTTTAAATTGGGACAATAAGTTGGCAGTTGGGCAAACGATGCTTCTGGAGACCCCCTCAACAATTCCAAGACATAACATTTGGTTCTCCAAGCTTGAGAATATGAGATACTAATCTTGAACCGAGCATTCATGTCAGTCATAATTTCATGTCCCCGATATACCCTGCCATTCAAAAACATTAACTCAGCCAGAAACCACCCAACACCTTTTTGTTTGCCTGTCTATGGTGAGGAAAAACTTGGGTTCTTGAACATGTATGTTTATCAATAAAAGTCCTAACTTGAAACATTTCGTAATCTTTTATCCTCTTTGTAATCATACGTCACGTACAGTTTTTGTCAATCATACACTTTGTTTCGAAACGATCTTTGTTTGATTTGTTAACTTTTAGTTGATAGCCATCTTCCACACATTTCGTATTCAAAGCTATCTTCAAGTCTTCCTTTGTATCAAAACAATCATCTTTCTTGATACGAATAACTTTTGTGTAATAATCAACTACTATCTTTATCAACTCTTCTTCCGGTATCTGAAGTAATTCTAGCATATTCCAATTATACTCCCGTGGCATTTTCTTCTTTTTCTTTTCTTCGGGGACTTCTTCTTCTTCTTTTTCTTCTTCAAGGTTATATGAATTACAGAATGGATGTTCAACATGTTCATTCACAGTCGTAACTTCCTCCTCATTATTATCAACAACATCTTCCTCGGCAACGGGTATTTCATCATTAAAATTCGGGTATTGACCAATATCAAAATCATTACATGCAGGGTCTATTTCTTCTTCTGAAACATCATCAAAATCTGAGTATTGACTAAGATCAAATTCCGGGTATTGACCAAGATCAAATTTCGAATACTGACCAGTACTCACAATTTTTTCTGTTGGCTCATAATCGTCTAACTGGTCAATACGAAAACCGGAATTTGGTGCTAAAATTTGATTGGGATTTGGATTAGGAAAAAGTTTTGGGTTTTAAGATTGTGTTTGATATTGTGTTTGATATTGTAAATGTGGTGAAACAAAATTTTCTTGGTGATGAAATTGTGGTGGAACCATTAAATTTTGAGGTTTATAACAACGTTATACATTGTGAGCACCATAAACTGGGGTTGAAGAACTTAGTTGATTACTACCCGCTACTGATCCAACTTCACTACATCTAGGTTCAACAACATACAATGTAACATCATCTTCTTGCGAAACACTAATGTAAGCAATGAATCGTTCAACATCTTCATTGTCGGTTAACAAATAAACTTTACCTTTTCTCTGATAAGATAGCCTAAATCCACTTAGAGGCTCTAAATTTAATTTCTTTGCAACACGTAACATTAGAGTTTCATAAGTTAACTTTTTTAATGATAGTTTTAGTTGAAGATTCATGGGTAAAGGCATATATTGTAAAACACCATGAACATTCTCCCATGACCCTCCAAAACACAAATATATCCAAACATGCTCAACATTAGATGATTTCATTCTACAAATTGTAAATTAATTTACTAAACAAACAAGCTATAAACTACATATCATCACTAACTTAGAGAAAAACATACCTTTATTAAGTTGATAGTTGATAATTTGGGAGAGAAATCATTGAAAATTATATAGAAATAAAATTAGGTAAAAAAATTAGAGATGGGAAGGATGTCGTTGGATATAGGAACGGATGTCGTCAGAAAGAGTGATAGATGGAGATGGAATGAGTTGCGATATAGGGATTTAGATTATGAGTTGATGTTGCTGCGTAGTTATATACCCAAAACATTTGTGTTGCGAAACTAAAACCTGTTGAATTTGAAAATCGAGTTGCGAAAACAAAATTCGCATTGCGAAAACAGAAATCGAGTTGTGAATTTGAAATTCAGTGTTACGAATTTGGAAATCGCGTTGCAAATTTGGAAACTGAGTTGCGAAATTGAAGTTCGCGTTGCGAATTTGTTGGTCATTTTCGCAAATCCAAAAAAAATTTGTTAAAATCGTATATTATAAGACATTTTCGGTTACTGAAGTTATTTTCTCTTATTCAAATATATTTGATACTAAATTTATATCAATACCAATTGATATAAAACACATTCAACGATTCAATAAATTATAATTGAAACTATCGTAATTTATAATAATTATTCGTATGTAATATTTTAATATTCTCGCATTTATATTGTAATTCATTGAACCCCATTCTTGACTACAAGTCTTTTAAGTTTCTTTGCACGTTTCTCCCCGTTTCAATTTAAATTTGAAGCCTTGTGAGCCACAATAGTTGATACAACGCTCTCACGCGCCAGTGAGGCGAGGCCATCAAACAACGATTTTTAAAACGCACTTCCCAAAAGAAAATTGTTGGAATTCTTAAATAAAATTGCGTTAGTGAGAAAATAGTGATTTAAAAAATTAAAATCATTTTGGCGTCGTGTGAAAAAACATTGTGAAAGATTGAAAATGTGAAAAAAATACGAATTTAAAATAATAAAAATTGAGATATAAGAGAATAATAAAATAATTTAATCTAAAAATTAAAAACATGGGACGTGAGGCGCACGCCAAAAATCAGGGTATGGGATGCAAATGTCCCGAGCCACGGAATTGAGCTCGAGATATTGGTGCAAGTGTCCGATAAAGAGATTCCAGATGGAGTATCAGGCTTGTCAAGACCACCAGACTTAACCCATTACTTGAGGAATGATGTGGAGCCCGTTCACATTGGTCGTACAAAAAAAGAAAAGTGACACCTTATCAAATTGTGTCCACATAGACAGCGCAGATATAGCAAGAGACAACAAATTAGAAGAAATTGTAGGAATCTTACTATACCAAGTGTGATCAATCATCTAAGGAAAGAATAAGACTAATGATGTGATGAGATGGTGGTTTGGGTGTTTTCCACTAAATAGAGGATTTGATTAAATGGTGATTAATGGAGTTTTTTAGATACAAATATTTATAATTAATAGGGATCATCTTAGTCGTTGATATAAATATCTAGCTATTGATTTAGGGAGCTCAACTATAAATAGAGAGTCTACCATCCTCATTTGATGGAGTAACCATGCTTGTGTTTGCACGTCTACACCATAGAGGATAATTATGCTAAGTAAAACAAAGACAAATGTGGTTGTTTGCACTTCTAAGCCATTTTATGCTAAGATATAGAAAACAAAGGCAAAAGTGGAGGGCACCAAGCCTTTCGTGGAACATAGAGGCTAATTATCCTAAACTTGGCTAGAAGCCGAAGAAGCTTGACTCGGAGAATGTCAATCACATACAAAATACAAAGAGTATACAATTTAAAAATGAAACTATGATAATTCATGTCTGTCAAAAGAAAAAAGAATTTAAATTAGCAAATAAAAGTTGTTATGAGATTTCTTTGGAATAACTGAACAAACAAAAGTAGAAAAAAAATTGTAAGAACCTGTGAAGTTGGAAGAGTTAATTCGATTTGAGTTTTTGGGATAAATGAGAGTTTACCTAAAAGTAGAAAGGGCGGCTGCTTCTGGGTTTTCTGAGAAGACGGAAGAAGAAGCAGCAGCAGCAGAACTAGTGTTTCCTCCAAGTCTATGCTTTTATATGTTCCTTAAACTCATCTGCTGGACAGACAGACATACCTGAAAGGCCCAATTAACGAAATAATTCGTCTTTAGGTACAGTCTCTGTGACACAATTAAAGGAATTGGTGGGCCGGGTCGGATGTGTCAAATAAATTAGGATAAACTACGAGGTTGGCCACTTACATTATTATTTTAAAGCATAATACCAAAAAATCCCCCAACATTTGTCATAAGTCATAACCTTTTTAAAACGTTTAAATTTTAAAAATAATTATGAATTTATATTTTTTTAAAAATTTGGATTCCTTGTTTAATTTAAAATTCGGAGTAGCCATCGACATTTAGGTTGGTAGGTCGAATACCTAAAAAGTCTTTTAAATTTTTTTAAAAAAATGTTTTGAGACAAAAATAGGTATGTGTTTACCAAATATTCATTTAAAAGGGTTCAGGAATCAATTAAACGCAGGGAAGAGTGAGCACCCCCATAGAGTCAAAAAATTGGTACTTTCGATTATACGTTGTCTAAGATGATGGAATTACATATTTGAATTCAAAATTTAAATTATGATTCTTTCTATTTCTATGAATTTTAAAAGAGTGAATGTCATTCTTTGAAAATGTTCGACTCGATAAAATCACTTAATTCACTCGATATTATTTAAAGAAGGATGTTTCCTTACTATGTGGATTAACTAAAACTGAAATTCAGTTATGTTGGATGAAATTTCGTTAACTCACGACATAAGACGACATTGCCTTTAATTTTTCAAAAGGACGAAAAAGTAAATGCATGACGTATTAATATGATAATAATAAACAATATATACATATAATAAAGTTACTCGCAACAAATAAATAAAATAAAAAATAATAATAATATTTAAACACAAACAAATAGATAACACAAAAAAAAACTAAACCATAAATAAAGGGACACGAAAAGAAAGAAAAATGAATATTTATAACTATACGAATACTGAGTATATAATTTAAAATATCAAGGATATAGATAGCATACTAATTATTAAATAGTTATTTGAAACATATTCTATTATCCTAATAAATGGCAATTAATCATATCATAATAATTTATTTGAATAATCGCTTGGAATTGCAGTCCAGGTTTTTGGAGGTCTTCCCTAAATTAGTCAAATTATTAACAAATAATCTTATATCATTTTGTAATATTAATAATAGGTTCCTCTTTATTTATATATATACACTATATGCATATATTATTATAATATAAAATACAATGTATAAAAAATAATTTAAAATATCACTTGAAAATACAATGCACAAATATATGTATGTATTATTTCCCTTTCCATTTATGTATCAAAACCAAAATAAAATAATATATAAAAAAATAAAATACTATATGCGCTAGATTGAAACCAAGACAAAATGCAAGGAACTAATAAATCATTTAACCTTAATATTTTATTTAGTAATCAACTATAAAGGATGGTCAAAATAAATAAAGGGCAAAATTATAAGTATCAGAAATGTAAATAGAGTATTTTCCATCATGTAATACACGACGGGACGAAAATGAAATAAATCTCAAATCAATGGATAAAATCAAAAATTAAAGCATCAATGCAAATATTGTAAAAGGACCAACATGTAAGGTCCTGAAAGTTATAAGATTCGGACTCATCAATAATCCTTTTTCATTCATAACTAAAAAATTGAGAATCACAAATACGAGGGACCAAATCCTCTCCCCATTTAAGGACCAACACATCGTTCGTTTTGGCTCGTTTAAACACCCCATTGTAGCCCAAAATAAACCCTTATTTCTTATTTCCCTAACCCGATCGTTTTTTATCCTCTCCCTTTTTTCTCTTTTCAACTCAGCCAAGAGATTAGAAATCTCTTCGGCCACCGCCCGATTAGCGCCGATAAAGGCCAAATGGCCTCCCTTTTACTACCTAATCCTCTTTTTTTTTCGAGCCTTTCTAACCCAAAATTAAACCCACTCAAGCCTCTTAAAAATGTTCCTAAGAAAGGCTACATTTTTTTAATATGGCTTCCTTTTGACTCTGTCATGTGTTTATCACCGACAGATAATTTCCTTATTTCTTCATTTTTTTTCTTTTCTCAAAGTTTTTTTAAAATTTTTGAATCTGCCAGCCCCGAAAATGGTACAATGTTTCCCTTTTTATATGCTCTTGGGTCATGTATGTGGTTTGTGAAGCTTGGTCATGTGATTTCTAATGGAATAGAGTACAGTGCCCTATTTTGGTGACTGATTGATCTTTAGATCTGACTGGTTTTGTTTGTATGTAAGTAAAAAAATTACTATTTTTTATTTTTTGATTGATTTATTCTTGCTATCGATGTGATGAGGTGACGGTGTTTGACGGGACAGAAGGAGCAGTCAGTGGTGACAGGCGTGGCAGTGACGGCGAAAGATGTGGCAGTGGGCAAAAGTGGTGGCTGGAAGATCAAGACAAAACCCTAATTTTCTAGGCTATTTTTTTGTGTTTTGGACCCAGCAGTCTGACTTTGAGCCATGGTATGGGTCTAGGCATGCTTGATGGGGTCGTGTACATTACGCCTCACTTGTGTTTGGGCCCCTTCAATTATAACATGTAAAAACAAATAAATAAAAATAAATAATATATATATATATATATATATATATTGATACTGATTCAAAAGTTACATTCAAACTTAAACATGATTAACACAATCATTAACTATCATCTTACAAATATCAATTACTAACTTAATTAATATTACCAATTAATATTCACTTAATATTTACCATTAATAACATAATTAATATTCACAATTAACAACATCATTAATAATATAATTAATAACAAAATTAATCAACATAATTAATAACGTAATTAATATTTACAATTAATAACTATTGACCATTAAAACTTAAGGCCTATAATTTAATTTAGGACATAAGTATTTATTTATATATACATAAGCCTGGAGAAAATTGTAACATCCCAAAATACGGGTTAAATGACTAAATCATAAAACTTCAGAGTTTGGTGATTTAAGTGGGATATTTGTATAGTCCGATGATTTGTTCGGAAATATTTCCTGAAAGTTTTTAGTAATTATCCAAAGAATTAAAGGGCAAAATGGTCATTTAACCATTAAATGATTAATTTGTGTTATGTTGAGGATATATACGGGGGAAAGGGATAAGAAGAATATATCTTCTTCTCCTCTTTTTCTTCCATACGAGAGAAAGCCATAGCAAAGGTAAGGGTTTTCTGATTTGTTGGTTATTTGTTAAATTAAAGGTTAGGTTTTGATCATTAGATGATAACTAAGCTTAAGGAAAGCTTAAGTTGTCTTATAATCAAAAGATGAAGAAGTTATAAGAGATTTAAGAAAACGAGCTTTTATATGAAATCTTGAAATAGAGTTGATAAGTTGAATTTGAAGTTAAATTTGACTTGTCATCATGCTAATTAAGGAATATGAAGTGTTAGAATTGTATTTAGAACATATTGAAATTTGAGTATGATTCTTGAATTTTATATGAAGAATAGGATTTTGAAGTTATAGATGATTTTCATGGATATAAGTTGGTTTAAGTAATGGTAGTTGAGTTTAATGACATGATAGGGGTTTAAAATAGAAGAATTAAGTGAAAATTGATGATTTTCGGGCTTAAAAAATAAAATTTCTGGGCATAGGGAACCGATACCCTATGAAGAGGAATCGATTCCCCTTCTAGAACGAGAAAATTTCCAGTATGTCCAGGGGGTATCGATTCCCCCTAAAGGAAAAATGAAATTGGGTTCAATAATCTGGCTTAAGTTGTTAACATCAAGTTTAAGGTTTAGGCTTCTGATAGTTGTTTTGAAATGTTATATTTATGTAGATATTGAGCCTAAACAAGTTCCGGAATAATCAAAGGATTATAATCGAATCAAAGCAAGGCTAAGGTGAGTGCAATTTTAATTGTACTTATATTATTGAACATTGGCTTGCGATGAGCTAGTGATGGAGTTACTATGGTAAAAAGTGACTCTTAAAATGTTAATTGATTTGTGATTCTTATATATGCATGAATACATGAAATGGGTATAGGTTATTATATATGTTATATGATATGCATAGACATAAGAGCATGAAACATAAGATATATGATATGATATACATGATTATATGCATATGTGATATATGCTATGAGACATGATCAATGTGAAATGAGATAAGTCATGTGAATATATGAAATGATATATGAATATGCAATACATGATACATGTGATATGATATGAAATACATGGTTATACATACATGTGGTATGTGACAGAAAAGAAAGAACAAGTTATGAGAAAAGTATTCATCGTAAATGCCCATAGTATATGATACGAGAGCTATATGTATAGTTGGCATGCCAAGAGTCGAGGGTATTGTAGTCCTTCGGAACGTAGTCCTTCGGGACGTAGTGGTCCCTACGGGACATATATAGCAGTCCTTCGAGACGAATACTGAACAAATGTTCGGTGCCCCATGAGGGAATTTATACGAGCTGTGGTGACAGCATTGGTGCACAACCTCAATGTACTCACATACCTCTATTCTCAATAATATACATGGGCAACAACAACGACAATTGAAATATAAATTAAAGTGAAAGTGATGCATAAAGGTAAGTTTCATGTGTGCATGACTTGGTTATATATGTCATAGGAAATATATCCATGCATATTGAAATATCATGATCAAATGGTAAGAATGCATATTCATGAAACTATTGTTACATGTTTATTTATTGCCTCACTAAGTCTATGACTTAGCGTGTAAGTGATTTACACGTAGGTACCAAGAAATGTGAAGAGCAAGAATAGAAGTGGCAAGGATAGTATTTTTACTAGAAGATCAGATCAGAAGTAATCGACAAAGTATGTTTTTTGTTCTGTATAGAGTGTTGGCATGTAATAAGTCATTAATTATGAGCACTCTGATCGAGTTTGTATTTTGTAGTCTCTTCTATGTAAATTAAAGTATTTTGTTTTAAATAAAGTTTTAAATTTCCCGAGAATTTTCTTTAAGTGTCAAGGTTTTAAAAGTCAATGTGACACCTCGGACTCGTATTCGGGTCGGGTACGGGTTGGGGTGTTACAGTTAATGGTATCAGAGCTAAGGTTTAGTTGATTCTCGGCATAAACCGGAGTCTAGAGTGTTTTATAAGGTATACATGCCAACAAAATAGTGAAAACTTCTGATCTGATGGAATAATAAGTATATTGTTGTGCTAATAGAACTATATGATTGTATTTTTATAGATGTCCGTACAAGGTATTTCTAGAAATGAAGCGGGAGATTATATACCTGCTGAAAGCAGTAATTCACCTGCCCTGGCCAGGCAGAGTGAAGAATTGACACCCTCTGGAGTGCTTGTGAATGATCAAGATGTATTCTTTAAAACTTTAGATGCGGTATTGACGCGTTTTCAACCTCCTGTTACTTCAACTACAAAAATGAATGTTGCAAAAGAGTTGAAGGGTTTAGGAGCTCCAGAGTTTAAAGGGGAATCTGATGAAGGTCCAGTTACTGCGGACCTTTGGCTTAATGATGTGAAAATCATGCTTGAGGGACTTCATTATTTCGATGCTGACAAGTTGGATGGAGTCGTCTCCTTGCTTCGAGGGCAAGCGAGAATTTGGTGGACCAACGTTACATTGAGAATGTCTGATGATCAAGTAACTTGGTCTTTGTTTTTAGAAGAATTCAAACATAAGTACATCGGAGATCAATTTGTTCGATAAATGAAGCAAGAGTTCATGAATCTGAAATAATGGAATCGCACTGTATATGAGTATGAGTGTGAATTCAATAAGTTGAGCCGCTTTGCTGCCGAGCTTGTTCCTACTGAGAAGGATGCTTGTGAGTGGTTCATAGAGGGGTTACGTCCTCGATTGAAGGAGTTGTTTATTGTATTTAATCTATCCTCATTTCAAGAGGTAGTCAATCGTGCCAAAGCTTTGGAAAGAGCTCAGAATGAGAGATTTGAAAATTCAAGGACTCAAACAGTCAAGAGAACGGGTGCTTCTTCGAGTTCCACACCGTCAAAAAGAGGTAGAGATGCTGGTTCTCGACCTCAAGCTAGATCGGAGTTAGTGGTATCCTCAGCTAGAGGATTAAATCCGATGAGAGGAAGACAAACTCAGTCAGCAGGATCTGGAACTGGGAGATTTAACCAGAGTCAAGACAGACAATGCCCACATTGTGGAAAAAATCATTCTGGGATATGTAGAAGGATTTCTGGAGCTTGCTTTAGATGTGGGGAGACCAGACATTTTGTTCGGGATTGTCCTAGAGTAGTCGATGAATCTGCACAGCTAGAGAGGTCTATTTCTTCAGGCCAAAGAGGAAGAGGTAGAGGCAGAGGAAGAAATCAGTCAGAGTCATCTGCTCAACAAGAGATACGTTCCACTGCTCGAGTGTATAATCTCAGGACCAATGAAGATCGGGATGATCCAGAAATTATAACAGGTACCTTTCTGCTGTTTGATAAACATGTTATGGTATTGATCGATCCGGGGTCTACATATTCATACATTACTAGTAAGTTAGTGAGAGAATTGAGCATTCCGTTAGAAGCTACTAGTAATGAAATGATAGTGACGAATCCATTAGGGCACAATGCTCGGGTAAATATGGTGAGTCGAGGGTGTCCCATACGAATTCAGGGAATTGAATTCCCTGCTAATTTGATGAAATTACCTTTTGAAGAATTTGAAGTGATACTGGAAATGGATTGGTTATATCGTTATTATGCTAATGTCGATTGTAGACTGAAAAGAGTAACGTTGAGAAGTCCAAAAGAGGTAGAAATCATGGTGTTTAGTGAAGGGTGGAATCCATTGGCGAATGTGATCTCAGTGATGACGGCAAAGAAGTTACTGTTAGAAGAATGTCAAGGGTTCATTGCTAGTGTATTGGATGTAAGAGCCAAAGACAAAGAGATAGAAGAAATTCCTATCGTTAGAGAGTTCTCTGATATATTCCCTGTAGAATTGCCAGGTTTACCTCCGGATAGAGAGGTAGAATTTCAGATTGAGATAATGCTGGGAACAGCGCCCATTGTAATGGCGCCATACAGAATGGCTCCAAAAGAGTTGCAAGAGTTAAAGATTCAATTACAAGAATTGCTGGACAAAGGTTTTATTAGACCAAGTGTATCACCTTGGGGAGCTCTAGTTTTGTTTGTTAAGAAGAATGACGGTTCAATGCGTCTCTGCATTGACTACAGGCAACTAAATAAAGTGACTATCAAGAATAAATATCCACTTCCTCGAATCAATGACTTATTTGATCAATTAAAGGGAGCTTCAGTGTTCTCAAAAATCGATCTACGTTCGGGTTATCATCAATTAAAGATTCAAGAGAAAGATGTTCCAAAGACGGCGTTTAGAACAATATATGGTCACTATGAGTTTATTGTAATGCCGTTTGGAGTTACGAATGCACCAGCTGCTTTCATGGATTTAATGAACAGAATTTTTCAATCCTATTTGGATCAGTTCGTAGTGGTTTTCATTGATGATATTTTAATATATTCAAAGTCAGAGGAAGAGCATAGTTCTCATTTGAGGACTGTCTTGCAGAATTTACAAGATAAGAAACTTTATGCTAAATTCTCTAAATGTGAATTCTGGTTGAATGAAGTGACATTTCTTGGGTATGTAATTTCTGTAGAAGGAGTTCGAGTGGATCCTCAAAAGATTAAAGCTATTCTGGAGTGGGAAGTTCCAAGGAATGTGTCAGAAGTTCGAAGTTGTCTGGGGTTAGCTGGTTATTATCGAATGTTTGTTAAAAACTTTTCAATAATAGCATTACCCCTAACTAAGCTGTTGAGAAAGGAAGTAACATTTACTTAGACTCAAGAATGCGAAGAGAGTTTTGAAAAGTTAAAGAAGATTTTGACAGAAGCTCCAGTATTAGTTCAACCTGAGTCTGGCAAGGATTTTGTAGTGTATAGTGATGCGTCTCATAATGGCTTGGGATGTGTGTTAATGCAAGAAGGCAAGGTGGTGGCCTATGCTTCACGACAATTAAAGCCGCATGAGAAGAATTATCCAACACACGATCTGGAGATGGCTGCAGTAGTGTTTGCTCTTAAGATCTGGCGTCACTACTTGTATGGTGAAAAATGCTACTTGTATACAGATCACAAGAGTTTAAAGTACTTGATGACCCAGAAAGAGTTGAACTTAAGACAGAGAAGATGGGTAGAATTTCTCAAGGATTATGATGTTGTGATTGATTTTCATCCCGGAAAAGCAAACGTGGTAGCGGATACCTTAAGTCAAAAGACGTTTGCAGCCTTACGAACTATGGATGCTAAACTATCATTAGGCGGAGATGGTGCAATTTGTACGGAATTAACTATCAAACCATCATGGTTAGATCGAATTAAAGAATTGCAAGCCAAAGATGAAAAGTGTTCAAAGAAGTTGCAGCAAATAAAGAATGGAGAATATACAGTTTATGAGATGAAAACTAATGGGAACCTATATTATCAAGAGAGGCTAGTGATTCCAGATGTTAATGAATTAAAGAATGATTTATTAATGGAAGCTCACTGTAGTCCATTAACGATGCATCCAGGAGGAAACAAAATGTATATGGATCTCAAGAGTCGATATTGGTGGCCGGGAATGAAGAAAGACATTACGGAATTTGTATCAAAATGTTTGATTTGTCAGCAAGTTAAAGCTGAGCATCAGGTTCCGTCGGGATTGTTACAATCAATTTCAATTCCTCAATGGAAATGGGAGAATGTAACAATGGATTTTGTGACGGGGTTGCCTTTAACTTCGAACAAAAGAGATTCAATATGGGTGATTATAGACAGGTTGACTAAGTCAGCTCATTTTATTCCGGTACGAACTGATTTCTCTATGGATAAATATATTGAGTTGTATATTAGAGATATTATATGGTTACATGGTGTACCTGTTTCCATAGTTTCTGATCGGGATCCTAGATTCACGTCAGGATTTTGGAAGTCTTTACATGGATCATTGAGCGCAAGACTGAATTTTAGCAAAGCGTTTCATCCTCAGACAGATGGTCAGTCTGAGCGAACTATCCAAATTCTGGAGGATATGTTAAGAGCTTGTGTTATTGAATTTAAAGGATCGTGGGAAAAATATTTGCCACTTGCTGAATTTGCATACAACGATAGTTATCAGTCAAACATCAAAATGGCTCCCTATGAAGCTTTATATGGGAGAAGATGTCGTACACCCTTGAATTGGTATGAACTTAAGGATAGAGAAGTTATTGGTCCTGATTGATTCAGGAAATGGAAGAGAAAGTCCAAGTAATTCAGAATAATCTGAAAGCTACAGCTGATAGACAGAAATCATATGCTGATTTAAAAAGGAAAGAAATTGAGTTTCAAATCGGAAATAAAGTGTTCTTGAAAGTGTCTCCATGGAAGAAAATATTGAGATTTGGATGTAAAGGAAAATTGAGTCCTCGGTTTATTGGACCATATGAAATCGTTAAGAGAGTAGGACCATGGCATATCAATTAGCTTTTCCACCTGAAATGGAGAAAATTCACAACGTCTTTCATGTCTCCATGTTTAGGAAATATCGATCCGATCCATCTCATATAGTGACTACCGAAGAGATCGAGGTTCAATCAGATTTGACTTATGAGGAAGAACCTGTTCAAATATTGGCTCACGAAGTCAAGCAATTAAGGAACAAGACTATTCCATTAGTCAAAGTGTTGTGGAGAAATCACAAGGAGGAAGAAGCGACGTGGGAACGTGAAGAAGACATAAAGATTCAATATCCCTATCTCTTTGTACAATGAAAATTCGAGGACGAATTTTTTTTAAGGGGGAGAGATTTGTAACATCCCAAAATACGGGTTAGTGACTAAATCATAAAACTTCAGAGTTTGGTGATTTAAGTGGGATATTTGTATAGTCCGATGATTTGTTCGGAAATATTTCATGAAAGTTTTTAGTAATTATCCAAAGAATTAAAGGGCAAAATGGTCATTTAACCATTAAATGATTAATTTGTGTTATGTTGAGGATATATACGGGGGAAAGGGATAAGAAGAATATATCTTCTTCTCCTCTTTTTCTTCCATACGAGAGAAAGCCATAGCAAAGTAAAGGTTTTCTGATTTGTTGGTTATTTGTTAAATTAAAGGTTAGGTTTTGATCATTAGATGATAACTAAGCTTAAGGAAAGCTTAAGTTGTCTTATAATCAAAAGATGAAGAAGTTATAAGAGATTTAAGAAAACGAGTTTTTATATGAAATCTTGAAATAGAGTTGATAAGTTGAATTTGAAGTTAAATTTGACTTGTCATCATGTTAATTAAGGAATATGAAGTGTTAGAATTGTATTTAGAACATATTGAAATTTGAGTATGATTCTTGAATTTCATATGAAGAATAGGATTTTGAAGTTATAGATTATTTTCATGGATATAAGTTGGTTTAAGTAATGGTAGTTGAGTTTAATGACATGATAGGGGTTTAAAATAGAAGAATTAAGTGAAAATTGGTGATTTTCGGGCTTAAAATACAATTTCTGGGCATATGGAACCGATACCCTATGAAGGGGAATCGATTCCCCTTCTAGAACGAGAAAATTTCCAATATGTCCAGGGGGTATCGATTCCCCCCTGGGGGGGTATCGAATCCCCCCCTAAAGGAAAAATGAAATTGGGTTCAATAATCTGGCTTAAGTTGTTAACATCAAGTTTAAGGTTTAGGCTTCTGATAGTTGTTTTGAAATGTTATATTTATGTAGATATTGAGCCTAAACAAGTTTCGGAATAATCAAAGGATTATAATCGAATCAAAGCAAGGTTAAGGTGAGTGCAATTTTAATTGTACTTATATTATTGAACATTGGCTTGCGATGAGCTAGTGATGGAGTTACTATGGTAAAAAGTGACTCTTAAAATGTTAATTGATTTGTGATTCTTATATATGCATGAATACATGAAATGGGAATAGGTTATTATATATGTTATATGATATGCATAGACATAAAAGCATGAAACATAAAATATATGATATGATATACATGATTATATGCATATGTGATATATGCTATGAGACATGATCAATGTGAAATGAGATAAGTCATGTGAATATATGAAATGATATATGAATATGCAATACATGATACATGTGATATGATATGAAATACATGGTTACACATACATGTGGTATGTGACAGAAAAGAAAGAACAAGTGATGAGAAAACTATTCATCGTAAATGCCCATAGTATATGATACGAGAGATATAGGTATAGTTGGCATGCCAAGAGTCGAGGGTATTGTAGTCCTTCGGGACGTAGTCCTTCGGGACATAGTGGTCCTACGGGATATATATAGCAGTCATTCGAGACGAATACTGAACAAATGTTCGGTGCCCTATGAGGGAATTTATACGAGCTGTGGTGACAGCATTGGTGCACAACCTCAATGTACTCACATACCTCTATTCTCAATAATATATATGGGCAACAACAACGACAATTGAAATATAAATTAAAGTGAAAGTGATGCATAAAGGTAAGTTTCATGTGTGCATGACTTGGTTATATATGTCATAGGAAATATATCCACGCATATTGAAATATCATGATCAAATGGTAAGAATGCATATTCATGAAACTATTGTTACATGTTTATTTATTGCCTCACTAAGTCTATGACTTAGCGTGTAAGTGATTTACACGTAGGTACCAAGAAACGTGAAGAGCAAGAATAGAAGTGGCAAGGATAGTATTTTTACTAGAAGATCAGATCAGAAGTAATCGACAAAGTATGTATTTTGTTGTGTATAGAGTGTTGGCATGTAATAAGTCATTAATTATAAGCACTCTGATCGAGTTTTTATTTTGTAGTCTCTTCTATGTAAATTAAAGTATTTTGTTTTAAATAAATTTTTAAATTTCCCGGGAATTTTCTTTAAGTGTAAAGGTTTTAAAAGTTAATGTGACACCTCGGACTCGTATTCGGGTTGGGTACGGGTTGGGGTGTTACAAAAATAAAATATCTGCAATTGCCCCTCTTTATCCATTTTCGGGTGAGAAGAATTGGGCAAAGACTATAGACACTATTTGTCCGACCTTAGGGTTTATTCTGAGTCGAGAGCTCCCCCCTTTGAGGAAGAGAATTTGAAAGCGACTTTGTCCTTGTTGTTGGTCGTATTATGGTGATGTGATCCTCTAATTTGGGGATCTCGTGTTTGTTGATGACCTCATTCCTTCTTGATGAGGATGTTTGGTCAGACTGTTCTATTAAAGACACATGGTTCATTCGTACTGAGAAAGTATAATTGTCTTTAGATGTTTAATTTTTGAAACGACATGGCTCCTACGT
The DNA here is from genome assembly GCF_006381635.1 of Hibiscus syriacus. Lineage (NCBI taxonomy): Eukaryota > Viridiplantae > Streptophyta > Magnoliopsida > Malvales > Malvaceae > Hibiscus > Hibiscus syriacus. Next base: position 986,977 of record NW_024063076.1, on the reverse strand, counting down.
GTATCTAGCTCGGGTCAAATCTGATGATGACATTGCTCCAACATGGTTAGGAGCTCTAATCATATTTGAACAATCATGCAAGTGGAGACAATGTGGTTCTTCGCGTTGAGGAAGTCTGATTGTTTGTAGATCACTTTATTTAAAAATGACACAGCTCCTACGCGATGAGGAGATTAGGTCATTTTGAATAACTGATGATGATGTTTCTCCTTCGTGTTGAGGAGATCTAGTCAATGGACAATGTTGTTCCTTCACGTAAAGGATGTCTAGTCGTTTTTGCGTAATCATGCGAGTGGAAACAATATTATTCCTTCGCGTTGAGGAAGACTGATTGTCCGCAGATTACTTGATTTAAAAGCGACACAGCTCCTTCATGATGAGGAGATTGGGTTATTTTTCTTGATGTCAATTTTGGTGGTAACGCTACTCCTCTATGTTGAGGAGATCTAGTCATAGTTGAACGATGATGGATCTTCTAATACGATAAGTTTTCTAGATCCTGTTAGAACAAGTAATATGTTATGATTCCATTCATGTCATAAAAAACATGTCCTAAAGATGACCTAATGCAATTTGATTATTATGAATGTTGGGTGCATTTTTTTGTGAGTTTTAATCCAGGAATTATGACTTTGTCACTTTAAGTCAACGAATTTGGTTACGACATACGAAATCTCCCTTGACGTTCGTGTTTTGGAGATCTTGGTCCCTGTACTATTTATCTTCCATTTTGTTCATTTCTGCCTTGAACATGTTTCCTTTAATTAGGTTAGAGAACCAAGTTCCTTTACAAGACCTTCTTTTATTGGAATGATTTGCAGTTCATTTAAGTGTATCCCCAATCAAAATTGCTTTGTAGACAAGCTCAACTTCCAACTAACTTTTTCGTGAAGGATGTCCTGATTAAATACTAAGAAATTCTGAGGGGTAAACTCATTCATATGTCCTGGTGAACAAATGTCTTGAAACCCCTATACCCCTTAACTTTCTTCAAAGTAAAGCATAATAACCCTTTCGTAAAAGAAAAAAATGTTATTAGCCAATATTTTATATGCATGATGCTTATAAAAGGAAATTATAAAGTATAATCAATCGTTATTATTAACAACAAAAATAAGAATGGTGCTCAGAAGTACAAAAACATTACAAAAAGAACAAAATCCAGTATCCTTGGATATCAAATGAAGGAATTCTTCCACCTCATCTCCAACAGTATTTTCTGATGATTGACCTGACTCCAGAAGATTCACATCGTACTAAAGATGTTTAAGCATGAGAATATCCCCCTTAATTGCCAGGCTTTCAAGGGAATCCGCCATTTATAAGTCAAATCATGAATATTCGAGTCAACCTTTACGGATTTTCAACTCGAACCCTCCTTTGGTTTCAAGACGCCCATTTATGGATTTTTATCTTGAACCCCCTTTTCATTTCTTTTTTCTTCTTTTTTCTTTTTTCTTTTTTCTTTTTTTCTTTTTTCATTTTTTTCTTCATTTTTTATTTTCTTTTTTCTTTTTTCATGTATAATATCTCTTGACTGAATTAGAATTCACAGGATTAGGCAACTCATCTCCATCCATTTTAGTCAAAATTAGAGTTCCTTCGGAAAAAGCCTTGGTCTTCCAATTTGACATCCATTTCCCTCAAAAGTCTTTCTGTATAGGGAGAATCTTTTCAACACCAAGTATCCCTCATGAAATTCTCTGGTATAACATTCTTATTATAGGCCCTTATCATTCTTTTCTGATACATTTTGCCATGATAGATAACTCTCGATATCTTTTCCTCAATTAAGTTCAATTGGTCGAACCTATTCTGCACCCAATATGCTTATTCTAATTTCAGTTTCATCAGTACTCTCAATGAAGGGATCTTCACTTCGATTGGTAAAACTAATTCCATCCCATAGACTAGTGAGAAAGGTGTTACCCCAATCGATGTATGAACAGAGGTGTGATAGACAAGTATAACAAAGGGTAACTTTTTATGCCAGACCTTATATGTCTCAGTAGTCTTTGTGACAATCCTCTTGATGTTCTTGTTTGTTGCCTCTACTGTCTCATTCATTTTTGGACGATAAGGGCTGAATTGTGGTGCTTGGTTTTAAACTTTGTATAGATTTCAGACATCCAATCATTGTTCATATTTAAACCATTCTCTAAAATAATTCTTCCAAGCATCTCGTATCTACAAATGATCTTTTTCTTCAAGAATCGACATACCACTCATTTGGTTACATTGGCATAAGATGTAGCTTCAACCCATGTAGTGAAGTAATTGATGGCCACAAAGATGAAAATGATATCCATTAGAGCCCTTTAGTTTGATAGGTCCAATGACATCCATTCCCCATATTGAGAAAGATCATGGTGCAGTTATTACATGGAGTGGTGCATGAGGCACATGGATTTTATCACCATAGATTTGAAACTTATGGCATTTGTGGGCATAGATGATACAATCTCCTTCCATTGTAGACCAATAATATCACAACCTCATGATTTGTTTGGCCATTGTGAATCCATTTGTATGTGTTCCACATATTCCCTCATGGACCTCCTCAAGCATCTTTTTGTCCTCAACTTTGTCTAAGCATCTCAACAATATATGGTCTTTTACTTTCTTGTAAAGGTCTTACCAATCAAGTAAGTATCCCATAACTAGTCTTCTCAATTTTTTTTATCGTTTTTAGTTGCGTCAGTCGGGTAAGCTCGGTATTTGACATATTGAAGAATGTCATGGTACCACGAGTGACTATCTTCTTCCTCAATGTTACAACAATAAGCTGGGGCTTCCCTTATGCTCATTCGGATGGGCATCATTCGAGCATGATCATTAACTTTGAACATTAAAGCTAACGTAGCCAAAGCATGTGCCATTTAATTTTCTTTTATCAAATCCACGACCATATTTTTGTATTCTACCAACTTGGAATATTTAGTCATTCATTCTCTCCGTAGCTGATAAATGACTAAGACTGAGTCTTCAAATACTTCCAAGATCTTAATTTTACGCTTAATTGCAGCTTGAATTCCCATGATCCATGATTCATACTCAACCATGTTGTTTGTACATTTAAAAGCAAGCCGACTAGTAAAAGGGTAATGATCTTCTTTTAGTGAAACTAACACTGCCCTAATTTCATGCCCCACACCATTTGAGGCACCATCACAGTTCATCTTCCATATTTTTTCTCTTCGGGTTTCTTCTTCTATGTTGGAGATACACATTAGGTCCTCATTAGGGAAATCAAATTTCACTGGTTCATAATCTTCCAATGCTCTACTTGCCAATAAGTAAGTAATGGCGCTACCCTTTATTGTCTTTTGGCTCACATAAACTATATTGAATTCAGACAACAACATTTGCCACCTGGCCATCCTCCCAATTAAAGCTAAGGATTACATCATATACTTCAACGAATCCAACTTTGATATTAACCAAATAGTATGGTATAACAAATATTTTCTCAGTCTTTTTGTAGTCCATACTAGGGCGTAACACAGCTTCTCAATCGGGGAGTATCAAGCTTCGCAATCAGTGAACTTTTTACTGAGATAATATATAGCCCGCTCTTTCTTTCTAGTCTCATCATGTTGAGCTAGTACGCATCCCATTGAATTTTCAAAAACCGTTAGGTACAAAATCAATGGATTTCTTGAAATTAGGGGTACTATAACTAAAGTACTTGATAAGTAGTGTTTGACCTTAGAAAAACCTTACTGACAATTATCATCCCAAATTATTGGGTTTTGCTTTCTTACAGGCAGAAGATTGGATCACACTTTTTTCAAGTAAATGATAAATTGCACTATATAGTTCAATCTCCATAAGAATCCTCGAATTTCTTTTGGAGTTTTTTGAAATGGCAATTCTTGGATTTCTTTAACTTTATCAGGATCTATCTCTATCCCTTTTTCGCTGACTACGAACCCGAGTAATTTCCCCAAAGTGACCCCAAATATATATTTGGCCGAGTTGAGCTTCAATTGGTATTTCTTTAAACTTAAAAATAGTTTCCTCATAACTTTAATATGCTCTTCTTTGGTTTGTGATTTAGCAATCATGTTGTCCACATATACTTCCATTTCCTTGTGCATCATGTCATGGAACAAAGTGGCCATTGTTCATTGATATGTTGCCCCGATGTTCTTTAATCCAAATGGCATCACCTTATAGAAAAATGTGCCCCCACATTGTTACAAATGTTATCTTTTCCATATACTCGGGATCCATATTGATTTGATTGTACCTTGAGAAGTCATCCATCAAAGAGAATAGAGCATGCCTAGTTGTGTTGTCAATCAGGGTATCAATGTGAGGAAGCAAAAAGTTATCTTTAGGGATTGCACGATTAAGATATTGATAGTCAACACACATTAAGACTTCCCATCCTTCTTTGAAACGGGCGCAATATTAGCTACCCATTCGGGATATATGGACACTTGTAAGAATCTGGTGTCAAAATACTTTTTCACTTCTTCTTTTATTTTTAACATGTCTGGTCTCATCCATTGAAGCTTTTATTGTACCGGATTGCATCTTGGATTTATTAGTAGCTTATCTACAAAGATGTCAATATTCAAACCCGGTATATCCTGGTATGACCAATCAAACACATCTTTGAACTAACGCAGCAAGTTTATAAGGTTCTTCCTTATTTTTACTACGAGTGAGGTATCGATCTTAACCTCTTTTTGTCTTCATGTCCCCAGATTTACTGTGTCAGTTAACTATTGATGAGGTAAAATATGTTTATTTTCTTGTTTAATTAATCTGGAAAGTTCAGGGTTTAACTCACATTCCTCATCATCTTTATAACCCTCAGATTTCTCTAGGCACATATCATTTTCAAAAGCAAATTTGGTTTAGAAATATCATTATTCGAGCAATTGATATTTGGATACCTACGAATGGAAAAGAATGTGTTCGGGATATGGACAAGAATTTATTTATATTTACTATATAATAATAATAAAATAATAATAATAATAATAATAATAATAATAATAATAATGCAATACAGAAATAAAATGTTTGCCATGAAGAGGATGAAGTGAATCCAAAGCTCATTTTTCACCCATTCCAGTGACGTCTACTATCTTGTTCTTGAAAGACTGAGGTTTTGAGGGTCGACTATAAATATGATTTGTTTGAATCCTTTTGAAGTTAAACACACAATGTACTCTTCAATGGTTGGAGTCAAGTCAAACCTGCTGAAGTAAAGAAAGTATAAGTCAGCCCTGATATATGGTCTTTTGGCAGAACGTCTCCTCGTTCGTTTCTAGCTATCTCAGACTATACCGAACTTCACTACTGACTAATCTGAATTGGATACTTTTGCTCCATGTATGAAAATTTCCAACAAGATAATCACTTCACAAACCAATTACTTCTCTTATGAAAATATGATGGTACATAATGATAAGCAAAATAAAAACACCAGAGACCAAAACAAAAAAATACAAGTTAATCAGGATAATAAGATAAAACATAAAATAAATATTATCTAACTTATCATGCTATCTACCCAATTATTCGTTTATTTGAAGCAACCATCATATCTGGGCATGTTCTCTATAGTTGAATCATGAACAATCAAAACCTAGCCACATGGAATCTAGTTCCCATGTTTTTATTTTATAAGAACAATATATTCTATGAATTTAAAGGCAAATGTTAGGAGTTTTTCCTTTGTGTACTTATGAAATCAGGCAGAGTTTCGACATAATTCTGTTGTACATGGGTTTACTATATGTATAGCTTCAGTTTTAAAGTAATAGGGGTTCTCGATTTATCCTTATTGTCGGTTCCCCCTTGGGCTATCGAGTCCTCGATCCTTGTCCATTATAGACTTAAGCGAATCGAGTTCAAATTGAGAAAGCACATTCCTTATGTCTACACGGAGGGCTACTCACAAAGATCAAAAGGGCATATACCTCGGAAGTGATTCACTAGTCTGTGCAGAGGGCTACTCACGAAGGCAATAGTGACTCACTCCCACTTAATGGGACAGAGCTCGGGTATAGAGCTCATGACATGCAAATGCACGTGACATGTGTGAGGAAGAACTCACAAACCTTGTACCCCAAAAACAAAAATAAGACGGATTTATTTCAAAATAATGAACTTTATCTGAAAACAACGTAACTCAAATCAAAACATTAGGACAATTATTTAGAAATCAATATAACATTATGCATGACTATGAAAATTGAAATAACAAAGGATCGTAACTCAAATAATGATTCAAATTCATAAAATTCCATCGACTCGGATAATGTATAATCGAACAAGGCCTGACTCTCAAGGGTCCCCAGTAGAGTCGCCAAGCTGTCATAACCTTTTTAAAACGTTTAAATTTTAAAATAATTATGACTTTATTTTATTTTTTTGAAAATTTGGATTCCTTGTTTAATTTAAAATCAAATTCGTCATCAACCTATGGGTTAGGTAGGTCGAATACCTAAAAACATCTTTTTAAAAAAATTAAAAATGTTTTGAGACAAAAATAGGTATGCATTTACCAAGTATTTATTTAAAAGGGTTCGAGAATCGGTTACGCGCAGGAAAGGGTGAGCACCCCACAACATCCAAAAAATCGGTACCTTCGATTATACATTGTCTAAGATGATGGAATTTTACATAGTTGAATTCAAAATTTAAATTATGATTCTTTCTATTTCTATGAATTTTAAAAGAGTGAATGTTATTCTTTGAAAATGCTCAATAAACTCGCTTAATTCACTCGATATTATTTAAAGAATGATGTTCCCTTACTACATGTATTAACTAAAATTAAAATCCAGTTATGTTGGACAAAAATTCATTAACTCACGACATAAGACAACATTACCTTTAAATTTTATTCATTTGTTGCTAGTAATACTTCTTTATTCTTTGTATATTGTTTATTATTATCAAATTCATACGTCATGCATTTACTTTTTTGTCCTTTTGAAAATAAAAAAATTAAAAAAATATTAAACACAAACAAACAAATAACAATAAAAAAAACTAAATCATAAATAAAGGGACACGAAAAGAAAGCAAATTGAATATTTATAACTATATGAATACTGAGTATATAATTTAAAATATTAAGGATATAAATATCATACTAATTAGTAAAGATTTATTTGAAACATATTCTATTATCCTAATAAATGGCAATTAATCATATCAAAATAATTTTATTCGAATAATCACTTGGAAGGGCAGTCCAAGTATTTGGAGGTCTTTCCTAGATTAGTTGAACTATTAGCAAATAATGTTATATCATTTTGTAATATAAGTAATAGGTTGCCCTATAAATATATATACTCAAGTAAATAAAAACTTGCTATATACATATAAATAACTATATGTAAATATTATATAATATAAAATACAATGTATAAAAAATTTAATTTAAAATATCACTTGAAAATACAATATATATATATATACACGTACGTACGTACGCATGTACGTACGTATGCATGTACATATGTATGTAGGTATGTACGTGTATACATGTGTGTGTGTGTGATACATACGTATGTATATATGTAGGTGTGTACGTGTGTACGTGTGTACGTATGTATATATATATATATATATATATGTATGTATGTGTGTGTATGTCTGTATGTGTGTGTGTGTATGTATGTGTGTGTATGTGTGTATGTGTGTGTGTGTGAGTGTGCGCGTGCGTGAGTGCGTGCGTGCGTGTTGTGTGTTGTGTGTGTGTGTGTGTGTTGTGTGTGTTGTGTGTGTGTACGTGCGTGCGTGCGTGTGCGTGCGTGTATGTGTGTGTGTATGTGTCTGTGCGCGTGTGCATGCGCGGGTGCGGGTGCGTGTGCGGGTGCAGGTGCGTGGGTGCGAGTGCGTGTGTGCGTGTGTGCGTGTGTGTGTGTACGTGTGTGTGGTGTGTGTGCGTGTCTGCGTGCGTGCGTGTGTGTGTGTGTGCGTGCGTGCGTGTGTGTGCGTGTGGTTGTGTGTCTGTGTGTGTGTGCGTGCGTGCGTGCGTGCGCGTGCGTGTGGTGCGTGTGTGTGCGTGTGTGGGTGGTGGGTGTGTGTGGGTGTGTGCGCGCGTGTGTGTGTGCGCGCGCGTGTGTGCGCGTGTGTGCTCGTGTGTGTGTGCGCGTGTGGTGCGTGTGTGTGTGTGCGTGTGTGTGTGCGCGTGCGTGCGTGTGTGTGCGCGCGCGCGCGTGCGTGCGTGTGTGTGTGCGCGTGTGTTATTTCCCTTCCCATTTATGTATCAAAACCAAAATAAAATAATATAACAAAAATAAAATACTATATGGGTTAGATTGAAACCAAGACAAAATTCAAGGAACTACTAAATCATTTAATCTTAATATTTTATTTAGTAATCAACTATAAAGGATGGTCAAAATAAATATAGGGAAAAATTATAAGGATCATAAATGTAAATAGAGTATTTTTCAGCATGTAATACATGGCGGGAGGAAAATGAAATCAATCTCAAATCAATGGACTCGGAAATTAAACCATCAAATGCAAATATTGTAAAAGAACCAAAATGTAAGTGCATGAAAGTTAGAAGATTCGAACTCGACAATAATCCCTTTTCATTCATAACTAAAAAAATTAAGAATCATAAATATGAGGGACCAAAAATGCTATTTCCCCTGAAAATCATAAAACACGGGTGAGGGAGTACCAAAATGACATCGTTTTGGCTCGTTTAAATACCCCATTATATCCCAAAATAAACCCTAATTTCCATGGTTATCAAAACCGGACCGGCCGATTCAACCGGTTGAACCGTGAACCAGTGGCCTATCCGGTCCTGTTACCTCACAAAACCGACCTGACAATGAACCGACTGAAAACCGGTAAAATCGGGGTAAACTCAACTCAAAAACTCACGAGCTAAAAATTATCAAGTTCAATTCGAACTCGAAATATAATATTAAAACTTGAACTCAAAAAGGCTCAAACTCAAAAAAATTAGAAGTTCGATTGAAGCCTAAAATTTGAGCTCAATTGAAGCGAAAGAATAGTTCGCTTCGTGCTCACCAAAAGGCTCCATGATTTTGAATGTCAAATTACTTCTATTATTTATAGAAGAAAGTTGAGATGCTCTTCTATGTTTCTTAGCCACGTGAGATTGTTTTGTTCTCATATTTTTACTCTTTAAACTTTAGGGATGCTCTTCTATGTTTCTTAGCCATATGGGATTATTTTTTTTAAATTAAACCAAATGACATCATTTATTATGATTTTTTAAGCACCAGTTTTATTTTTTTTATTATAGTTATATAGTTATTTATTATTTATATGTTTACCTTAAATATTATGTTGTAGTTGATTTGAATATTTTGTTTCACTTGATTTTATGGTTTTTAATTTATATATGTTATGACTTGTGATATTTTTATACCTTTTAATATTGTAAACTAAAAAAAGTGTTATATATATTAATATAACTTTGAATATTATGTAAAATTAAAAAAAAATTTTTTATATAAAATTCGGTTCAACCGCGGTTGAATCCGGTTGAATCAGTGAACCAGTGAACAAGTACCTTCACCGGTTCAATATCCGGTCCAGTTTTAAAAACATTGCTAATTTCTTATTTCCCTCATCCGGCTGTTTTTATCCTCCATTTTCTCTCTTTTCGACTCGGTCAAGAGATTAGAAATCTCTCCTGCTACCGCTTGATCGTCGTTGGTGAAGACCAAATGGCCTCCTTTTACTACCCAATCCTCTCTCTTTTCGAGCCTTTCTAACCAAAGTTAAAACTCTTGCCTCTTAAAAACATTTATATTCACTTAATATTCACCATTAATAACATAATAAATATTCACAATTAACAACATAATAAATATTCACAATTAACAACACAAATTAATATAATTAATAACACAATTAATAACCCAATTAATAACACAATTAATCAACATAATTAATATTCATTAATAACTATTGATCATTAAAACTTAAGTCCTATAATTTAATTTAGGACATATGTTATTTATATATAAGCTCATACAAAATACAGTGTCTACAACATTTACTAAATTGATCATTTTGAATCTTTTTCTTTTTTAGTATTTTGTCTTCTAACGTTTAATTTTAGGACTAATAGACCCTTAATATTTGACTGAATAGTCACTTTGAATCTTATATTTTTAAAGAATTTTGACCCATAACATTTTATTTTAGGACAAAAAGACCTCTATTTTTTAGTGTTAATCGTGTATTAACTAACAGTTTCTTCCACGAAGGGGTCTTTTTTCTCAAAATGAAACATTAGAAACTAAAATGCTCCAAAAATTATAATGGCCAAAATGACCATTTAGATTCATGATAGTGAATAATTTTGATATTATTCCTTGTTTTTATTAAGTATTGATCATCGGGGCATTGAATGTTATTAGTTTAATGATGTTACATGCTAGTGAAAAGATTTAATTTTTACGTTAATTTCTTAATTTTAAATAAATATTAGTTATGGGTATTTTATAAACTCAATGTAATTTAGGGATAAATCTTTAACTTACCCCTTTTCAAATGTCTCTTTCACATACTCTAGCTTCCCCATTGTGTCACATATCCATTAGTGTTCATCTTCTTCACCATTGAGCACCTAATAGAGAGTAAGGTGTATGACATTAATATAATTCCGATGGATATTAATAATCTGTCCAACTTACAAGACAAAACAACACATTCTTTTACTTTAACAACAAAGTCTTCTCGTATTTTGTAAGCCAGATAGGTTGCAGGTATCTATAAAATTCATATTAAAAAAATTATCATATACACTGTTTCATGTCTGTCAAGTGATCGGTGACAGAGAAGATGAACATCAATGAAGTGTGCATACAAATGGAGAATCTAGGATTTGAGAAGAAAACATAACAAAAAAGGGATAAATTGATTTTTTGTCTCTAAATTTTTTTAAATTCAGTGAGTAAAGAATACAAATATAAATGACCAATAAAATAGTTTACCTAATAAATTAACGACTTAATTTAATGCAAGTTTTAGCATTACGATTGTTCTTGTTATTTTTTGTCTACAAGTTGGTAGGTTCTACTTAGCTCTAAAACTCTATCTGCGTCGTTTGCCCTTCTTTTCTTCTTTGCTCGAAAGGCGGTGATATTATAATTAGTGTTCATCGTCAGTATTTTTTATTTTTATATATTTATATATCATTTTTTGTTTTTTTATGTATTTGTAGACACCAATTTTCATCCTTATACTATAAGCGTATTATATGATTATGTGTAGTATATACATAGCATGTTGTGTACTATAATTATATAATGTATATATTATATATATATATATTATACTTACATTACATTTTATTTTTACACATATACATATTATTATTTTTTTTATTTTTCAGGCCCAAAGCCCCAGTACAAATAAACCTAGCAGTCCAACCCGACAGTAAACCAGGACCTGAGACCCGGGTCCACTGAAGCCCAAACCGAAATAGTTAAGGTTTGCAAACCCTAACTCTTGCCCCCTTCTCTAAGCTCCGCAAGGAGTTTCATCCCAGTCGCAACTCCACTCAGTCAACAAAGCCACCTCCGAGTTCCCGGTGTCGTGGATTCATGGGACTCAACAACAACAAACAAGGATTTTAGTTCGAGTAAAACTCTAGGAAAAAATGAACTAAAATAGCTTTCCTAAGATAAATATGCATGTAAATCACAAGAAATATAAAGGAAAATCACAGTAAAAAAATACATAAGAAATCCGAGCATTGTAAAACTTCGAAAAACAATAAAAGGGTAAAAAGTTCTCACATTTTCTCGATTTTGTTATTGCATGAAGGTATTTTGTTTTTTTCCATTTTATTTTGATTCGGAAAAAATGAAAAAGGGGTTTGAGTCGATGAACGGGAGAGGGTTTCGAGAACTTCTTTATCAGATTTAGCCCTCCCCGAGGCGATTTTCAAGAAACCACTTTGATTTTTGAAAAGTAGGGAAGAAGAACTTTTGAAAAACAAAAAAATAATTTTCGCCGCGATGAACAGCGGCCGGAATCTGGGTTCCTTTGAACCCACAACGGTGTTCTTCGCCGCCGATGAACGGCGGCCGGAATCTGGGTTCCTTTGAACCCAGGCGGCGGTGGCCAGAATATGGGTTCCTTTGAACCCACGACGGTGTTCTTCATCAGATGAAGAGCACCCAATAACATTTCAGAGAATTTTTTGGGGCTCATTTTAATCTATTTTGGCGCGAGGGGAGAAAATGAAAAGTGTTTATGAGTTTTAGTATTTATACCAAATCTGAAAGACGGCTGCGACATTATTTAATTTTTAATAACTCTGACTTATTATATATTTTTAATATTTTTATGGCATGGTTTCATGTCTTTTGACATGCTTTTATTTTCTTTCTCAGTCGTTGGTCATTTTTTCTTTCACTATTTTTGTAGGGTTATATTTGATGTTATCACGACTAATCAAATGATGTTTATATATCATTGAGTTGATCTTCCATGCTTTAGACCTTATATTGTATTTGGATACACCATTTGCGTTCGTAGATAGTTTTCTCACTATGTTTAATTCTGATTTGTAATTTCGGTGGTCTTTCAGTAGTTTAATCTCTTATTGTAGTTTATTTATCGATGCAGTCATATCTGTTTGTATATTTTTGTTCGAGTTTTAACATTTTTTTGGGTTAGAAGAATGGAGCTGCTGGAACCTCTGAGAGACCTGCTGCCTGTTCTGCAAAAAAATATATTACCAAAAAAAATTCTAAAAAAAGTTAATGAATACTATGAGGGGCAAAATATTTGTTGTCTTGTAGGATTTTTAATTTTAATTATAATACAATTGAATTTAATTAAAACTTTTAATGATGTTAATATTTCAAATTAATCATCATTCAAAATCATAAATATTAAAGTTTAGTAAAAATATATAACTTTAACAAAAATAAAATGAATATATTGATAATTCAATTTAAACTTATAAAGATAGGATAAAGTGTATAGGATATTATTTTAGTAAGTTCTAAACTATTAAAAAATACAATAATCCTCTAATTATAGAATGTTACTTTGTTAAGTCTCTCGACTATTTTTTTCTTGAAAAACCTCGACTATTAAAAATACCAAATGATCACATGATTATTCATTATGTTCCAAATCATTCTTTTTTACGTTAAAAATTTATGCCATCAAATTTTAACAAAAATGACGAGTTTAGAACATACATTTTGTAACTTTTAATAGTTGAGTGACTCGACAAAGTAACAATCTATAATTAGTGGATCATTTTTTTTAATTTTTGATTATCGACGGAGTTCATTTGTATACTTTACCCTAAAAATATTATATTTGAATGATTTTGATTTTATTAAACGAAAAATATTGTATCATTATTTATAATAACGCATATTTATAAAATAATTTTGTGAGAAAAAATTACTTTTGGATATTTATGAAAAATATTATGTTTATATGTGCTTTTATAATCTCCATTTAATTTTTTAATTTTTTAAAATTGATAATTCAAGCAGAAAAAAGAATAAATTTATATGTTGCCTTTAATAAGGGTGAAATAAGAAGAGGATTTGAAAAATTCACAAATAGTGACATTTCATTAAAAATTTAATATTTTATTTCTATAGAGCTATTGTTTGGATAAAAGAATATAAAAGATTTAAAAAGTAACAAAACTTTGATAGAATGATATGATAAAAGCCTACTTAAATTTTATGTGTTGTATGAATAAAGATATAAAATATATTTGACAAAAATAATGATTGGAAGAGAAATTAAAAGAAACTTGAAAATAGTGGTTTGATTAATTTTTAAATGAATATTTTATAAATAACCTTGATTTTAAAATAAATATAAAAGTTGTTTAGAATTAAAATTCAAAATATCTTAGAATAACTGAGAGGTTCCCACGTGTAACCTCGTTAAAGGGTGCTTTTGTAAGAGCATTATCTGTAATTTTGGAGGTAACATTACGCCAACTCAGCAATCCGCGTCGCAAGGCAATGAATCACAAATATGAAATATCCAAGCCATCTCTACGGTCAATTCATCCCCTCATATCCAACGGTCTAGATCTACCACGTCACTGATCCTCGTGAAACCCAAACAAACCAATTATTCCCCACTCGTCTCTCTATAATTGCCACCAATAGTTTCCTTCACAGGTATCCTCACCTCAAATTTTCATCGAACTCGAATCTCTCATCTCTTTTTCCCCAAACCCGATCGAGGTCTAACCCTTAGCAAGGAAAATGGCACCGAAAGCTGAGAAGAAGCCAGCGGAGAAGAAGCCAGCTGAGGAGAAGAAAACCGTCGCCGAGAAAGCTCCCGGAGAAGAAGCCAAAGGCAGGAAGAAGCTTCCGAAGGAGAGCGGAGCAGTCGCAGGAGACAAGAAGAAGAAGAGGGTGAAGAAGAGCGTTGAGACCTACAAGATCTATATCTTCAAGGTCCTAAAGCAAGTCCACCCGGATATAGGGATCTCAAGCAAAGCGATGGGAATCATGAACAGCTTCATCAACGATATCTTCGAGAAGCTTGCACAAGAGGCTTCGAGACTGGCGAGGTACAACAAGAAGCCCACAATCACTTCCAGGAAATCCAGACCGCTGTTAGGCTTGTGCTTCCGGTGAGCTTGCCAAGCACGCAGTTTCTGAAGGTACCAAGGCCGTCACCAAGTTTACTTCATCTTGAAAGGGGATCTTACTGGTTCTGTAATTAGGGTAAGGTTATGGTATTTTTAAAGTAGGTTGTGTGAGGTTCTATGTTAAATTTTCTGTATATCTATTTTGGATACATGGTCTATTTGAACTTAGATGTTCTATTTTTAAAGTAGGCAGAAATGAATTGTTGGCCTTTGTTATAAATTTCCACCTGAACTGAACAATCCCTTGCGGTAATCATTCAAAGAAGCATAAAATAAGTATTTCAATTATCAAAACTCCTCCCAAAAAGAAAATACTAAAAAAATCCAAATTCACAGAAAATGAATGTTAAGAGGATTAAATTTCACTATATGGCTACAATATACAAATATAGATTTTAATTTTCAATGTAACAACACGCTTCAATAAAATTTACTATCCATATATTGAATATATGATTTTTAATATTTATTTTAAATAAAAAATGTTGGAGGGGGGGGGGTCGAAGAAAACTGGAATTTGTTTCTTCGAAACAGCAAACCTGGCAAGAGGGGTCGTTAATCGTTAGAGAGATGGCGATTAAGGGTATTTATTGAATAAGACGATAATGAGTTAGGTAGTACTTAACTCATGTTTGTTAAAAAAAATTATTGTTTGACTCAATTTGTTACTTGTTAAAGTTATTAAAATTTTTATTTTATTTTTTAACAATAAGTAAATTTAATAATATTATATAGAATTTAATGTATACATATTAAAAACAAAGTAACAATTTAGAAATTTATTAAAGTAACAATCTACAAATACATCAAACTAATATATTATAAGCAAAGTAATAATTTAAAAATTTATCAAAGTAACAATCTACAAATACATCAAACTAACATATTAAAAACATTTTTTTTTTAAAAAAGTTAAACAATACTTAATCAATCCTAAAAATATGGAAATCAACATGTCTTCACTCCATTCATTGTTGGTTGCAATCACCAAATTACAAAATTAAGAGAATAATTTTCTTTGTTTGATTAACATAGTCATCCTATCAATAAAAACAAGGGTAAAGTATAATAATGGTCACTTAATATTTTTTAAGCTTGCATTTAGGTCTCTCAACTTTTAAAACTTGCAATACAATCCCCAACATTTATTCCGTTTGCAATATGGTCCCGCTGTTAAACTACCGTTAGAAAATTAGGGTAAATTATATAAATGGTCATTGAGCTTTTCAGGCACTTGAATTTAGGTCCCTCAATTTTTAAAACTTGCAATGTAGAGTCACGTCCTTTTGCAGCTATTTGTTTTTGCAATTGTGCTACTGCATACAAAGGACTGGGCCAAGTCACTGATGCTATTGCTGATTGCAACCTCGCCATAGCACTTGATGGCAATTATTTGAAGGTTTTTTTTCCTGCAAACTGATTTATCTTTGTGCTCTTACCTGTTCATATGATTTTCTATCGGAGGAAGTGGTTTGAGGAATTGAGTAGGGAGATTGAATCAGTCGGTCCATTATGTATTCCAAATAAAATTGGTTAATCTAACTGAAAAATACCTCCAAAGGGAGAAAGTGAATGAAGTCATCTAATAGCTACTAAGCATATGCGCAAGCTCATTTGTAGGACTGCCTGGATAATTTTATCATTGTATTGACAAGCAGACGATTCTTGCTTATCAGTCTATTGTTTATTCTGTTCTAAGCAGCAGTGGTTGGCACATAAAATGTTACTGAAAGGTGCAATAAACTATAAATGTTGAATATGAACAAAAGAAAAAAAGGAAATTATAAATGCTGAATGCTAAGGACATAGAAAATGCATAAACCAAATCCCTTTACTAGAAATTATTTTTAATTTGCTGGTTAAAATGGGGAATTCCTTGTTCTCTTTCTCATTAACAACAATTATTTTTTCCAGTAGTTCTCATGTATGCCTGATAAGTTTGGCTTAGTATTGTGTTGTATGGATCTCAAAAGTAGGCAGCAACAGAAAATGATTGTATGAATTCTGGACTCTGGACTTTGGGACTACATTTTATTATTCTTTTTAGATATATATTGCAAGTATTCACTGCTGGAAAATATTGCTTTCTGATGATTGGAGCCTCAGGCGCATCCTTTGTTGTGTGTTTATCCACTTTCAATACATTTTTTGGCTTCCTATCACCTTCTAGGGGAATTTCTTGGTTTTATACTGTGTAGGATGCGTGCTTGAACCAAAGTCAACATAAATGGTTAGATTTATTGTGAAATTATAGATCATTTTAAAATTTTCTTTGCAGGCACTTTCTAGACGTGCCACATTATATGTGAAGATTAGAGATTATGGGAAAGCAAATAGTGATCTTGAAAGACTTCTTTCTCTTCTCATGAAGAAAATGGAGATGACCAATCAAACTGGATTATCTGAAAGATCTGTTAACTTGGCAAACGATACTAGACATGCTCGTTCGTGGCTTTCTGAAATTGAGGAACAAAGCAAAAAGGAAGTGCCTTTGGATTTCTATCTCATCTTGTGAGTTTCTTATATACTTGGATCTTGATGCTAATTTCTTCTTTGGCTTAATATTAAATACTTCGTTAGCTTTTTACCTTAAACCTTTCTAATATAATTGTGTGGGTAGTAAATTTCAGATTTCGTGAAAGGGGTTTAAGACTTTCCATTCATCTATAACCATGTATGTTATTTTTACTGTAATGGCAGGGGGATTGAACCATCTGCTTCACCAGCAGAAATAAAGAAGGCATATAGGAAAGCTGCTCTTAGGCATCATCCTGACAAGGTTTCTTATATCTGCTGCTATACGTTTTAGAATTTTGGTGGTGATCTGACAGGTTTTTTACACATGTAGGCTGTTCAATCCCTGGTAAGAACTGAAAATGGAGACGATAAAATCTGGAAGGACATAAGAGAAGAAGCCTACAAGGATGTTGACAAACTATTTAAGATAATTGGAGAAGCATATGCAGTACTTTCAGACTCTACCAAGGTATATGTTATCCTCTTCGAATTTTTGAGGAGCATTATAATAACTTTATTTATTATGGTATATGTTATTCTTGGAAAATATGGTATTTATCTTGCAACATTGTCTTTCTGCAGCGCTCAAGGTATGACTCTGAAGAAGAGACAAGGAACTTGTAGAAGAAACATTTTGCACATACATCCAGAGCAGCTGCAGATGGTTAGAGTTATTCGTTCGATAAAAGCAGTGGTATGCAATCACGGAGGGATGCCAGGAGATCATTTGGCTACTCGAGCTCCAAAGGGTCTAAAGCCACTCGTTCTAACATATTCTTTTGACAGTTGTGGTAAGTACTGTGAGAAACGTGATCCCACCTTGGCAGTTGTGGCTTACCGAAGAGGACAATGTAATGACGAACTTATGAATGTCACAAATAAGAACTCGTTGTTCAAATTACAGGTCAGGTTTTAAAAGTTGGGGGACCTAAATTCAAGTGCCTAAAAGTTCAATGACCGTTTATATAATTTACCCTAATTTTCTAACGGTGGTTTAAGTCGGGGGACCATATTGTAAACGGAATAAATGTTGGAGGACTGTATTGCAAGTTTTAAAAGTTAAGGGACCTAAATGCAAGCTTTAGAAATGTTCAGTGACCATTATTATACTTTACCCTAAAAACAATTAGAATATCTTATAATAAGAAACTAAAATAAATATTTTTACTTTTTCATGAATAATATAAAACTAAATCAATTAATATGCTTAATTTTAAATAGTTTTACTTTGTTCTTTTTCTTCACTTCATGGAGAGATCAACACCAATCTCCACTACAAATCAACATTTGCACGATATCTGGAGATACTGAAGCTCTATAATCCCTGCACTAAATGTAGCCTCATAAGCTACAATTGTTATCAGAATTCTAAAACATCAATAGCTAACTTTAATAAAATACGAAACTTCAAAGATTGATCGTTCCACCATCTTATAGGTTCAAATTGGTCACCTTTATCCATTACACATACATCCTCAAGAAACAAATCAACTTCATTCTTTTCAACATTAGTCAACACTTCATTGTTAGCCACTTTATTTATTAGATGTGCTTTTTCCTCTACTAAGATGTGAAGTACTTTCAACTCCATTTTCTCCACTTTTTTTCCATTGTGGAAGGATAATAAAAACTAACATACTCATCATAAAGTTGATACAAAGTTTCTCAAACTTTACGAATGTTATCTCGAACAACTTCTAAAGGAAACTTATTCGGGAAAGTCATGATAACTCCCTAAAATGGCTAATTTTAAGGTATTTTCACTTAATTTATTGTTTGTTTAAAAGCTCATTTCGATTATTTTAGGATCATGTAGCTGCATATAGTTGCAATAGTGGTGGTGGTGCTATTTTATCTTGTAAAGGTGTATGAGGGAAAGGTGTGGTTGTTTATGTTGTGCAGGAAATAGCAAGCAAAAGGTTGATATGGGAAGGAATGTCATGACATCACACGTTGCAGAAGCATATTGAAATGCCTTGGCATTTAGAAAAGGACAAACAAATATTTTTATAAAAGGATAACTGACAAGGCACGTGTCTGATGGTTATAACTGCCTACTGGGGACCACTGCCACTTGGGAGGGTAAGACTCATGCCCAACGAGTGACTCTAGGGGTATGATGGGTAATTAGAGTGTTAAAGCCCATTAATACCCTTTGATATTTTTTATTATTTAATACACCTCATATAAAAGAGAAATAAGGGGGATGCATTGACCATCTTTATCTAGATTTTCTTCACCTTTTCCACCGTATACTTGCTTCCATTCTCTTAGGGTGTTCCTCTATTAACGAGCTCCAAGGAGTGACGAGCTAGGCGTCCGAGATGAGCTAGCAAGCTAAGGTGAGTCGTTATGGTTGAGGAAAGCTCCAGCTGCGCGCGTCGAAGGCTTCTTCTCTCTTCCCCTTTGCTGTTATTTTTCACTTGATATTAGGTTGTAAGAACGAATGCTTTTCATTTTTTTATTTCATGGATGATTCAAACCCCGCCATGAACTAACCTTATTTGATGGGGTTGATTTTATGGATGTTTGATATTATTTTAATGGTATAAATTTATCTTTTGCATTTGCTTGTTTTCTTATGAATACTTCATTTTCTAAGTTTGTCAGAGGCATGAGGGTGTTCATTACTTAGATGAAGGCTAGGTGTTCGAGAGAAACTTGGTCATTAATACTTGTAGTATTTGAGAGAAACACAAGTAAGATCCACATAAGCAATGGGGTGTAGTTTTCTTAAGCTTAGAACCGAGATAGCAATACTATATCCTAATCCCGTAGTGCTTGAGAGAAACTAAGATAGGATTTCAACGACTAAGATGGGTAGTTTTTATCAATAGCATAGGCTACCATGGGGTAGACTGAGAGGAGATGTTGTGGCATTATATTCTATTAGGTTCCTTTGACTAAAGATAGCGGGAGCACTTTCAGCAAACCCTGTCGAGCAAGTGACGCTTATATAAATCAAATTTGCTTGAGAGATAAGTTTTAGCATCATTAAATCAATCCCTACCATTAATTCCCGTGGAAGCTTGTTGTGTAAGGATTATCAAGCTATCATTTATTTACTGTTTTTATCCTTTTTCATTGTGTTGACATTTCTATCAGTTTCAACATTAAAATATGTTCTTGCCACTACATTTTCACCTACTACCACATCATACTATCAATACATATCCACCAACATATTTTTCATTGTCGTGACATTCTCCATTGATATATATCATCACTAACTATACTTAGATAGAGTAGTACTTTACTTTGGTTAAACTTTATAATTTCCACCAATCCCTGTGGAGACGATACTCACTCATCACTTTATTACTTGAGCGATTGTGTATACTTGCACATTATTTGCGTATAATTTTATAGTACTCACAACACGCAACAAGTCACTTCAAATCCTTTCATTTTAAAACGAAGATCTAACACACAACCTATAGCCATAATTAAATTACATTCACCCCAATACTCATCAAATCTTTCTTTCATTATTCTTAATCATATCACTAACAAATTCATCAGGAGATTTGAATTTATCATCTAACAACATTTTAATCTTATAAACTTCACCAAGAAATAAATTAGAGGTTGGATATTCCGGTCCCGAGATAATATTGGTAGCATTGGAAAACACAACTAAAATATCAAGCAACTTCTCAATTTCCCCCGATCACTAGCACTAGGACAATAAACATAATCTTTATCCTCCAATGCAAGTCTAGAAAATCCCTTTTTAAATTTGATTGCACATGCTAGCATGTAATAAGTTGAGTTCCACCTTGTCTTAAATTCAAAAACCAACCTTTTATGCTTTATGTTGAATTGTCCAACAAGTTCGGCAAACTTGTTCAACCGATGCTCACTACCATTGATGTAATTAACGGTATCATGAAAATTATTGATGATTGTTTTCACTTTTTTCAACCCATTTTGAATGATAATGTTCAAAATGTGAGCACAACAATGAACATGGCACAACTTTCCACCATTATTCAATCTCTTAGTCACTGAGAATGTATACTTTAAAATTTCTATACAAACATCATTTGTAGTTGCATTATCCACCGAAATTGTAAAAACCTAGCAAATAAATAAATAAATATAATAAGTGAATAGAATTTTATATAATATTAAAAAAGTATGCAAACATTACTTAAAAGAAGAATAACTTACTTTATTCTTAATATCCCACCCCTTTAAACATTTGAATATGCAATTGGCAATGTATTTGCCTTTTCGAGGAGGTGGTACGTGAACAAACCTCAATATTTGCTTTTAAAGTTTCTAATCATGATCAACAAAGTGAGAGGTAAGAACCATATACTCAATCTTTTGAGGACTTGAATGCCATATATCAGTGGTCAATGAAATTCTATCTATGTTCTTTAACAACTCTTTTAACTTTCTCTTCTCAATCTCATAAGTTTTGAAAGCATCACTTCTTATAGTATGACGAGACACATTTTTCCATTGTGGGATTCCTCGTTTCAACATCAAGTTAAAACCTTCTTCTTCAACAACTGGGAAGGTATTTTCATGCATAACAATCCAATGAGAAATGCCTTCTCTAAACTTTAAAACATCAAACTTGCCATCATGCAAAGCACTAACAAATGAAAAATCAGGTGATCCAACACTTGAATCCGATGGAAGGAAGTTAATTAAGTTTGTTTTCGCAACTTTATTCATTTTTGTGGATATTTATCCAAGTGACGCTTATAATGAGTAGTACTTCCATAAATAAGTACTTTTAGTTGTTCCTTGCAAAGTAAACATCTTATCTTTCACTGATTGTCTATCATTTCAGGTTTCCCAAGTCTTTCCAAACTTCATATTATCTTGCTCTCTTAAAAGGGCCACTTGGAGGAACATCAGAATTATATTTTGGGGTGGTTCCTTGAGTGTTATTTGGAGGTATTTCTTGATCCAATTTTTCTACCTTATCATATATCTGATCATCATCAATCTCCACCTCATCATCAACATTTACATTAAATTCCTCAATCACGGGATTTCGAAAAGAATAATAAAGAGCACTAGAAGCATCTTTTCATATTTAATCAAAATATCAGCGTAACAAGAAATAATCGTGGAACACAAAAAGAAATCTCTTTATTACATATGTTTCTTGCATGCTCTTTACATCATATATATGACAAACATTCAAAATAAATAGACTACCCATTATTTTAAATGTATTAAAGTTCATTTATAAAAACAATGGAATGAATCAAAATAAAAATACACCCAAAGAGAAACTTGAGGATAATAATCACCAAAAAACTCGTACATAAAATAAAAATATTAAATCCAAAGATATGAAGGAAAAAGAATCATTTCCACTGAGAGTTTGATACTACGTGACCATCGACAAACCAATTAAAAATAAAATGTCGTGAGGATTTTGTGTGAGCACCAACACAACAACAAATGTATGCAAAAAACCAACCAAAAGTCCTAAGGAACGTGTCACAAGAGTATAAAAACGTGTCGCAAGAGCTGGGAAAAACATGTTATAAGGACATGGATTCTTATTTAAATTTGAAAATAACACAAGAAAAAAAGAGAAACAAATGATATAGTATGAAAAAGAACAAAAAAAAATAATCATGACGGACAACAATATTAAAATTAATACCGTCAAAGACTAAATAAAAATTAAAAGAAAAAAAGAGACATTATAAAAATACTAAGAGAAAAATTAGATTAGAGAAAAAGAGAGGGAAAATTAGTTTTCATATTTGATTTGATTAATCATAGATTATTATTATTTTTCGGACTTAATATAAAAGTAAGTGTCTGAACTGTACTTCAAAATATGATTTAGTGTCTAAAGATTTTTTCGTTAAAAATAGGTGTCTAAAATTTCCAACATTATACTTTTAGATGCTTACACCATAATGGCTATTAAATTTGACTGTTATCTGACAGAAATTGCTCTCATATTTTTTGAAGTTTTTTTATAAAATAAAAATTATTAATTTAAAAAAATCTATTTTTTCAAAATCACAAAAAAATCCTTGAAACTCTAAAATATTTCATTCAAATCCCTAAAATACTAAAATCCTTATTTTATATCTCAACCAGTCGTGGCTGGCCATCCACCCTTCGTTAGACTTCAATTGTCGATCATCCCTTTTATTATTGTTTAAATCTCTCTAAATCTATAAATCTCTAAACTTAAAATCCCTAAGCCTAAATTTAATGGGTGAGAGATTTAGTTTGAATTTAGTTCCGATGGTTCAACCTGGGGAAGGGAGACCGACGATAGCAGTGACGTCAGACGACCTTCTTCATTATTCGTTCCTTTTTTTTCACCATTTGAGCATATTGGTAAACTGCTGCGGGGAAGGGGAGAGAAGGGGACAGTGGGTGGTGAGGGTGAGGTGCGACCTTTTTTTCTAAAAATTGATTTTTTAATATTTTAATTTTAAAAATAATAAATAAAATTTTAATTTTAAAAATATAAATAAAATGTTAATTTAAAAAAAATATTTTATTATTAAAAATAAAAATATAGATAGATACTTAAAAATATAATAGAGAAAATGTTAAACATATTTTTAACAAAAATTCTTTTAACACGAAGAAGTTTTTCTAGATATAATTTAAGTATTTAATTTTATATTAAACCTATTTTTAGAAATATTTTACGCCAGCCAACTGACATGTATAATGGCACTCAATACATAAACATTCTCTTGAAGAAAATTAATATTCATTTTTAAATCTATTTGATTAATCATTAATAAGGCCTCAAATAAGATAATTAATTGTTTACGTATACAATTTTTTTTTACATTAATCAAAATCTTGAATCAATTAAGATAATTGATTTTTTATTTGACATGAATAAGTCAAAATTTTTTATTAAATGGATAAGTCAAATTTTTATCTATATTTTTTTAAAGATTATTTATATTGAACTTTTAGAGAGTCGTGTAACAACAAATGTTATTTGTTTTGAAAATATTGGATTCGTACAATTCCTCGGTCAATAAATACTCTTCTATCACACCTCGAAATTTCAATGCTTCAATTATTCGTTCTCCACTTGAATATTTTCGTTTTGCGTCAACGGATTTTGAGTTAATTTCATTAGTGAATAGAGAAGATGGAAGTGGAACTACATCTTTCTCCAAAGTTGGCAAAGAAAGTGTACGGTGAGGATGGTGGAAGCTACTATGCTTGGTGCCCCCAATGAACTCCGCATGCTTCGTGAAGGCAACATCGGTGCAGCCAAGTTGGCCCTTCAAAAGAATGGCTTCGCCCTTCCACGTTACTCTGACGCTTCGAAGGTTGCTTCTGTCCTTCAAGGTATTATCTTTACATATGTCTCTTTTTTACCGATCCTTTTGGGAATTGTTCATACACAGTGGGGGCACTTTATATTCCCTTCCTTGTAATCTTTTATTATTTTTTTTTGATTTTATGATACAAGATCAGAGTTTGTTTATGTGTTCAAAAATTACTTGTGAAAGTGGTCCATGGGATCGTGCAATTAACGGGAACATTGAAGATTTTTGGTCGTGAATGGATTTAAGGCTTTGCTTAATTGGGTTCAATTGGGTGGGTTTGAAACCATATATTCATTTTGAAATTAAAATTAAAGTTCGTATTTACTAAATATCCAAATCTAAACACATTCAAAATAAATGTCCATTTACACTAAAGTCCATCAAATAACCCAAACCCATTTACATTTGACATTACGTGACCCATTGCACCAAAACTTACCCATTTAACTCTCTAGACTCATTTTTACATTCAAACCCTTGACCCATTTACATTTGTCCTAAGCCTAAATGGAAGCCCACTACCCAAACTAAGCAGAAACCCTAGGGTTTCTATGATTGCAGCTCCCGCCGCCTTTCCAGAAGCTTCCATGCGAAGCTGTTCACAGCTGGCATGCGTGGGCTCACGCGCTCACCATCTGGTCCGCTCTCCCTCTACCAAGGACCACAACGAGGGTGAATATCCTCTGCAAAATCAGAGCAGGAGAAAGAGACCTCCAATGCCCCACTAATGATGTTGATCATGCTCCCCCAGTGTCAATCGATCCCTCATCTGTAGTCACATAGCTCTAAAAGTCTCGGCCTTGTCTCACGGCGATGGGAGCTGTTAATTTTATATTAATTTGGAATTATTAATTTTATCATATTCTTATTTTATCAACTTTTTAATTTGTTTTTCTTTTCAAGTCGTTCGAATCAAAATTTCCGATATTATATTTATTTATTTTAATTGATTTTTTCTTTTCTTTTCATAGTTATTCTTTCCTTTTAAAATTATTTATTTTTATTTACATTGTTTTAAATTTAATTATTTTTATTCCTTTTCACGTATGTTCATTAAGGTAAATTATTATGTTACTTTTAAATTTAATTTAATTTATTCTAATCTTAGCATGTTAATACCTATATTCTAATGTAATCCTTTAACTTAGTTTCTTCACACTTTAGTCTTTTTTAGATTAGGAAATTTTTTAATTTGGTCATTGCCTTCATGCCCAAGGATTCAAATTGATTTTTCGATTAAAATAATTAATTCAATTAATAATTAGATCCTTAAACTTTAGATTTGGTCCCTTAACTTTAGACTTTCTATATTTTAGTCCCTTAACTTTAGATTTCTCACATTTTAGTCATTAATGTAACACTCTAATCTAGTTCGACCTGAAGATCCATGGATTATAATGATACACGAGACTATCGAAAAAGTGACCCAAAATTTTTTCTTTTAAAACTGGTTGTAAATTTTCTGAAATTTAATCATCCTTGATATAACATAAAAAACATAATAAAATTTGGGTTTACAATTTATAGGGAGTTCCCAAAATGCATCTATAAAAATACTAATATTGAGTTTAATAAGAGTTATGACTGAATACATAACAAGGTCTATAACAGTACATGCCCTCTAAAGATGACTCAAGACGTACTCTAAAAGGTCTCTGGAAATCAGCTCTGCCGCATTGGAATATTTGATGACGATAGCACCCCATAATCTACCCCTAAGAACCTGCACACGGAAACACATTCGAATGTTGAGCTTACAAGGTCAGTGCCTCACTGAAAACTGTACTATACTATATGTATTCACTAGATGAAGTGACAAGTAGCATAGGTCTGAACATGCTAAATATTGTACTAATAATATGTGGTTGACATCATGGTGTGGCTGAGGGATTTTGCATCTCGGAGCTCACGCACCCCTCTAGCACTGCTAAAGTACCATCGGGTACTCCTGGGTGAGATCCAAAATTCTACATCGGAAGCATACACCAACTGACTTACTCCGTCAAGTCTTAGGGCATATGGCGCCCACTCGGCTGTTGAACTGCCATGACACTGACTTGGTTACACCGTCTATTGTATTTATGCTAAAAGGAACTCGGGTGTCTTGATTGTTTCCCAAGCAACAAACAAGGCTAGTTTTATGTAAACCTAGCTATATCTTGTTTCTAATGTTATGATATTAATTATTCTCGCTTGAAGTCTTATTTAATACTGAAGTGTTGGGGTACCTTAAGTCTAACTCCTTTAAAAACTGACATTTTTGTCCAAAACATACTGCAAGTATCGATACTAGCCCAAGAGTATTGATACTCCTGCAAAAGTTTCAATACTTTCTACAAGTATTTATACTTTTAAACATTATGAACCGTCTAGTTTTGATACTTTATGGGAGTTTTGAAACTATGTATCGAAGTATCAATACTCTTAAAAGAGTATTGATACTATTTCCCAGAAGCTCATGAGTTTACCCGAGAAAAAGAGCAAGTTTTGATACTATCACTCTAGTATCGAAACTCAACTTGCAGAGAGCATAAAATACGTGCAAAACTCTTATTCTTCTATCCAAAAGACCTTAGTGAGGTCCCTAAACATTATTAATGTTTTATGTAGATACAAACAAGCATAAATAGGGCTTTAAACATATTTATAACTCTAAAACATGAAATCTACCATGAGAGTGCTTCAAGCTCATGTAACCTACTACATTTCATATAAATAACTTAAAAATGATATAGTTTAGTCAAAAGTGAGTTACATATGATTCTAACTACTAAAAATACCCAATGATCAACCAAGGGTGAGTTTCTCATTCCCTTTAGCTTTGGAGTTTTCTCCAATCTCTCACACTAGACAAACATCAAGGGATAGATTAATAGATGAAAGAAATAATTAAGAAGGTAATAAGAACACTTCCCAAACCTATAGATTATTGAAAACGGACTGAAATCTTGAAAACTCTTAAACCTCACAAACTCGTTCTTGGCTTTCATGGTTAAATGATGAAGTTGAGGGTTCAAAAGAAAACTCTATAGATCTTGAATTCACTTTCTACCTTGGTATTGTTGAACTAGGGTTGTCAAATTCCAAAGTTATCACCTTTAAGTTGCTTAACTTAGAGGAGAAGAAGAAAGAAGATGAAGATTTGGAGAAGAAGAAAAGACAAGGAAGAGTTGAGAAAAAGAGAGAGTATTAGACGTAATCTCACCAAGCAATTAAAGATTTCAACCTTTTGAATTTTAAAAGGTATAATTGCTACCTTTGTCTCTCTAATTCTAATTATAGATTAAAAATGCCCTTTTTAACTCCTTGTTAGGCTTACCTCAAGCCTAATCTAATTTAATTAGGGTCAAAACCTCTTACAAGTTAGAAATTAACCAGAGATCCATCTCGGGTTAGTCAAAAACTTCTAATCTGGGATTCGGGATGTTACAACTCTCCCCTCCTAAATAAAATCTCGCCCTCAAAATTTACCTGCGTAGAAGAGATGAGGATATTGAAGCTTCATGTCCTCTTTTGTTTCCTATAATGTTTCCTCAACACCATGGTTCCTCCATAGCACTTTCACCAAATGAATCCTCTTGTTCCTTAACTCCTTCACTTTGCTCGCTAAGATTCTGATTGGTTCCTCTGAATAAGTCATGTTTGAGCTAGCCTCAATCTATTCTAAAGGTATAACGTGTGAATGATTAGAGAAGTATCTTCTAAGAATAGATACATAGAACACATTGTGAATGTGCTCTAACTTTGGTGGTAAGGCTAGCCTATTAGCTAGTGGTCTGACTCTATCGAGTACCTCATAAGGTCCTATAAAACGAGAGGTCAACTTGCCCTTACGCCCAAAACGGAACACTTTTTTCCATGGAGAAACCTTGAGGAACACCTTGTCCCCTACTGCGAACTCAATGTCCTTACTTTTCAAGTCCTCATAAGATATTTGCTTGTCTGAAACCTCCTTAAGCCGATTCTAAATCAATCAAACCTTCTCTTTTATCTCTTGAATCAAGTTTGGGCCTACTATTTTACCCTCACTAAGCTCTGTAAACAAAGCGGAGTCATACTTTCTTCATACAGTGCCTCATATGGAGCCATTTTAAAGCTCGACAGTAAACTGTTGTTGTAGGTAAACTCCACTAACAGTGAGTGGTCCTCCTAACTACCCTCCAGATCGATAATAGTACACCTAAACATGTCTTCAAGAATCTGGATAACTCGTTCTGGCCGACCATCTGTCTGAGGATGGAAAGTTGTCCTAAAGTGTAGTCAGGTACTTAGGGACTCATGAAGAGGTTACCAAAGCAAGAAGTAAACTGAGGCTCTCTGTCAGAAATGATAGAATTTTGTATATCATGCAACCTCATTATCTCACGGATATATAACTAAGCTAACCTCTCTAAGGTGCAATCCATCATAACCACGAGGAAGTGAGTTGATTTAATGAGGCAGTCTACTATGACCCAAAATGCATCGTGTCTTTGTCTAGTAATTGGTAACCCGGTCACAAAGTCCATGGTCACCCTGTCCCATTTTCACTGAGATCTGAATGGGCTAAAGCAAACATGAGGGAACTTGGTGTTCCGTCTTAACTTGCTGACACACTAGACATCTAGCGAAAAACTCTGATATTTCCCTTTTCATACCCGACCAATAAAACAATCTGCGAAGCTCCTGGTACATCTTACTATTGCTTTGGTGTACGGAGAGTGGATTGTAATGTACTTAATGGAGAATCTTATTATGTAACTGAGCATCTTCGGGTACGTACAACTGACTCTTAAAGTATAGCACACCTCCATCTCAAAGTTTAAAACCTGAGGCCTCACTCTGGTGAACCTACTCGATTCGACTTCTCAACTGGTCATCTTAACTCTGTAGCCTCTTGACTTCACCTACAACCTTTGACTTTACTCGAAACTCAGCTAACAAACCACCATCACTAGATAAACTCAAACGCGTTAGGAGATATCGCAACTCAGTCATTGACTTCCTAGTTAAGGCGTCTGCTACAACATTTATCTTTCCTGGATGATAATATATTACATAGTCATAGTCCTTAAGTAACTCAACCCATCTTCGTTGTCTAAGGCTCAACTCTTTCTGAGTGAGAAGATACTTGAGGCTCTTATTATTGTTGAAGATATGACACTTCTCACTAAAAAGATAGTGTCTCCAGATCTTCATGTTGAATACCACTACTACTAACTCAAGGTAATGGGTAGGGTAATTAGGTTCGTGAGGCTTAAGCTGAAAGAACATGTAAGCTAGAACTTTACCTTCTTGCATCAAGACGCTTCCAACTCCATTCAAAGAAGCATCGTTGAAAACTGTCCATACCTGATTCTAGTTGGGTCAACATTGGGGCTTGGATCAAGATGACCTTTAACTGCTCGAAGCTCTTCTACTAACTCTCATCCCAAACAAAGAGAGCTCATTTCTAAAGTAATTTGGTTAATGGAGATGCTATCATCGAGAAACCCTGAACAAACCAAAAATATTACCTGACTAACCCATGAAAACTAAGCACCTCAGACATATTCTTAGGGTACTTCCATTCAACTATAGCCCAAATATTCTGAGGGTTACTTTCATGTCGTCAGTTAAAACGACATGCCCAAGAATGCTACATTTGATAGCCAAAATTCATACTTTCTGAACTTTGTATACAATCATCTGTCTATGAGGGTTTGAAGTACGATACAGAGGTGTTGGTTATGGTCGTCTTCTGATCTTGAGTACACCAGGATGTTGGCTATAAACACAACTACAAATTGGTCCAAGTATGGGTAGAAATCACAGTTCATTAGGTCCATGAATGTCATTGGGACATTCGTGAGTCCAAATGGCATAACTAGGAACTCGTAATGACCGTATCAACTGATAGTATCCTGATCGCATATCAATATTTAAAAAGACGTACACTCCTCTAAGTTGGTCGAAGAGGTCATTTATTCTGGGGAGTGGATAACGATTCTTTGTGGTTAGCTTTTTTAATTGTCTGTAGTTAATGCATAGCCTCATCGACTCATCTTTCTTCTTAATAAACAAGACTGGTGCTCCCCAAGGTGATATGCTCGATCGGATGAAACCTTTTTGCTAGCAACTCCTGAATATGGGTATTCAGCTCCTTTAGCTCAATTGGTGCCATGTGATAGAGAGCAATTGACACTGGGATTGAACCTGGCATTACCTCAATGCCAAACTCCAATTTACGCTCAGGTGATAAACTCATCAACTCCTCTAGGAACACATTGGGAAAGTCTCGCACTACTCGGATATCCTCGAGTGTGAGTACTGAGATTCAAGTTTTGAATATGTGAGCCAAGAAGGCCTCACATCCACTGTCAATCATATTTTGGCCTTACACAACTGATACAATCCTCGTTTGATGATATCTCTCACTGGTCATCACTAACTTGGTTACATCGATAGCTCTGAGCTTAAGTTGTTTGGCTTTTCACCTCAAACTGACGTCATATTCGGTTAACCAATCCATCCCTAAGATCAAGTCAAACTCCCTGAAGGGTAATTCCATCAAGTCCAATGGAAATATCTGATCCCGAATCCTCACTGGGCATCATCTGAAAATTTTATCCATCAGGACGTCTAAACCTAGTGGGATAGAGACTCGAACACCTATCTCTAGTTTCTTTATCAAGATTTTTATTTCTTGAACTAAGTCGGAGCATATGTAAGAATGGATAGAACTAGGGTCTATCAATGCAGTAACTGGTAAAGAAAATATCGTAAAGGTACCTAATATGACATTATCGCATCATACTCCTCCTTGGCTCGCACCGTATACTGTCTGGAGGTTATGCTAGGCTCTGCATCATCCACTAATCTAGCTATCCCACGAATTTGTTTTTTTGATACTGAACTACAACCCTTAGTCGATCCTCAGCCTATCTACACTAGCGGTGTCGATCGTTGAGTAACCACTGATGTTGCACCCTAAACTCATGGGCAATCTCTGGCAAAATGACCCATGGAGTCATAACTATAGCAATCTCCATACCCCAACTGGCATATCTTCGGGTATTTCTTCAGTACTTTGAATGTGGAGAAAATGTGAACCCTTCAATCGACTCACTAGCAACACTCTTAGAAGTTAAGTTCAATGGCCTCCTCCTCGAGTCGGACCTGTCTCCACGACTCGAACTCTGCCCGGTATTTTGGGACTGCGTTGTTAGGGCCTCAAAGAACCTTGACTTTCTCTGGCTCTCTTGGCCCGAGTCAGAGAAGGCTTCATCCACTCAGCGACTCTCATGACATGTCTTATAGCCTCACTAGACTACCTAGTCTGCCTATCTAAGGCTCTCTCAACTGCCTTCACCTAGTGGGACAACTGAGCAAAGAATCTGGGAGGATTTGCTGCAAGATGAGTTAAAATGTCGCCATGAAGGCCCTCTATAAACGATAGCAGTGATGCTCATCAGTTAGAACCAGCTCTACCGAATACTTACTGAACCTGAAAAACTCTCGCTCATACTTCACCACTGAGCGGTCACCCTGAGTCAGGTGTAGGAACTGCTCCATCAAATTATTGGTGTGGATCTATCCAAAGTACTTCTCTTTAAATTGGGTGAGGAACTGCTCCCAAGTAGGCCTCTCTGGCTCCACCGTCAACTCTACAATCTCCCATCACTCTATCGTGTCACCTTTAAGTAGGGAGGTGACACACTCCAAGTTAACTGCTGGGTAAGATGTAGTTGTTGAAGGGTACAAAACGTCTCTTTGAGCCACTAGTTTGCTACGATAGGATCATCATCCTCTGAAAAAAATAACTCGGTTGTTTTATATATGCGAAGCCACTCTACAGGAGACTCCTTGAAAAAGGCTAATGACTGAGTTGGGGGTGTTGGTGGGAGAAGTGGTACAACTAAAGAACTAGAGAGAGACCTATCTATATGCCTAAGTACGAAGGTTAGGTCCCTGAAGAAGGTAGCCTTCTATAGCCCCGCATATGTTGGATCCTGACGGTCGTAGGTATTCGAGACAAAACCTTCATTGATATTGGGCGGTGGTGAAGTATGACTCTTGTCTCTGTAATCCAGGCTATAATCTAGGTCATTTTCTATAGGGTCTATCTGAAATTAGAAAAGAACGGGATTCATTATCGTCATTTCAGTTATTTAAGTACTTTGGACTTTCTAGAGGCAATGTACATATAAAAATACTAACTGAATCTAACCCATGGATCTTAAAAATGACTAAATCTGACGCTCTAATACCAATAAATATAATACTCTAATTCAGTTTGACCTGAAGATCCATGGATTACAATGATACAAGGGACTTCTGAAATAGTGACCCAAAAAATTTTCTTTTAAAATTGCTTGTAAATTTCTAAAATTTAATCATCTATGATATAATATAAAAACATAATAAAATATGGGATTATAATTTATGGGGAGCTCCCAAAATGCATCCGCAAAATAATACTAATATTGAGTTTGAACAAGAGTTACAACTGAATACATAACAAGGTCTATAACAGTACGTGCCCTCTAAAGATGACTTAAGACGTAGTCTGAAAGGCCTCTGGAAATATACTTTTTTGTACTGGAATATCTGATGATGATAGCTCCCCGCAATTTGCCCTTAAGAACTTGCGCACGGAAACATTCTGAACGTTGAGCTTACGAGTTCAGTGCCTCACTGAAAATTGTACTATATTATCTCCTCAATATATGAAGTGGCAAGTGACACAGGTCTGAACATGCTAAATATTTTACTACTAATATGTGGTTGGCATCATGGTACGACTGAGGGATTTTGCATCTCGGACCTCACACACCCCTCTAGCATTACCAAAGCACCATTGGGTACTCCTAGGTGAGATTCAAAATTATGTGTCAAAAACATACACCCACCAACTTAATCCGTCGAGTCTTGGGCATCTGGTGCCCAGTCAGCCACTGAAGTATCGTGGCACTGACTTGGATCCACTGACTGTCGTATTTCTATTAAAAGGAACTCGGGTGTCCTGATTATTTCCTGACCATCAAACAATGCTAGTTTTATGTAAACCTAGGTATATTATGGTTCTACTGTTCTGATATTAATTATTGTTCTCACTTGAAGTCTTATTTTAGGATATACTAAAGTGTTGGGGTACTTCGAGTCTAATTCCCTTAAAAATTGGCCTTTTTGTCCAAAACAGACTGAAAGTATCGATACTAGCCCAAGAGTATTGATACTCTTGCAAAAAAATTATATATTTTACAAGTATTGATATTTTTAAACATTCTAGATTGCCTAGTTTCGCTACTTTCTGGAAGTTTCAAAATTATGACCCAAAGTATCGATACTCTTGAAAGAAAATCGATACTTTTGCCTAGAAACTCACGAATTTGCCAAAGAAGAAGAACAAGATTCGATACTATCCTTCTAATATCGAAACTCAACATGTAGATAGCATAAAATAGGTACAAAAACTTCTATTCTTCTATCCTAAAGACTTAGTGAGGTCCCCAAACATTATTAATGTTTTATGTAGATACAAAGGAGCATAAATAGGGCTTTAAACATATTTATAACTCTAAAACATGAAATCTACCATGAGAGTGCTTCAAGCTCATGTAACCTACTACATTTCATCTAAATGACTTACACATGGTATAGTTAAGTCAAAAGTAAGTTGTCTTTGATGCTAAACTACTAAAAACACCCAATGCTCAACCAAAGGTGAGTTTATCCTTCCCCTTTGGAGTTTTCTCCAATATTTCTCACTAGACAAACTTCAAGGGATAGATTACTATCTGAAAGAAATGGTTAAGAAGGTAATAAGAACACTTCATAAACCTATGGATTATTAAAAATAGGCTGAAATCTTGAAAACTCTTAAACCCCATAAAATATGTTCTTGGCTCCCATGGTGAAGTAGTAAAGTTGAGGGTTGAAAAGAAAATTCTAAAGATATTGAATTCACTTCTTACCTTGGTATTGTTGAACTAGGGTTGTCATGTTCCAAAGTTATCACCTTTAACTTGCTTAAATTGGAGGAGAATAAGAAAGAAGATGAAGATTTGAAGAGGAAGAAGAGACAAAAAAAGTTGAGAAAAAGATAGTATCAGACGTGATCTTACCAAACAATTAAAGATTTCAGTGTTTTGAAATTTTAAAAGGTATAATTACTACCTTGGTTCCTCTAATTCTGACTGTAGATTAAAAATGCCCTTTTTAACTCCTTGTTGGGCTTATCTCAAGCCCAATCCACTTTAATTTGGGTCAAAACCTCTTATAAGTTAGAAATTAACTCAATGCCCATCTCGGGTTAGTCTAAAACTTTTAACCCCGGATTCAGGGCGTTACACCTAAACTACTAATTAGATTTTCCAATTGACATAATTGATTAGATAAACAAATAGAGCCTACACCTTAGGTTCAATTTCATCTTAGTTCTTTAATTAGGGATGATTAGATTTAGGATTTCACATTAAGATGTCTGATTGCTCAAATCAATTATTCGATTAAATAATTGGTTAAAAATTTAGAATTAATATTAGAGACTTCATTTTCATGTTTAATCCTCTTGTCTATTTAACTTACATAATTTGACACTTTAAGTTAGGAAGAAGCCTTTAATTAACCCACCTAGTGTAATTAGGTCCTTAATCAATTGATTGCATCTAATTTTAAATATAAGGCAATGTTCACTTATTAGGGAGTCAATAGTATATCTCCCGCACTCATACTCAATGGGTGACTACTGGTGATTCTCGAAGTAGGTCGATATCCTTCTTAAAGCCGCATTATAATTTTTCAATTCCTGAGGCAATGTTTGTTTATGGGGTCAACAATCGATCTTATGCATTCATGTTAGGAGGTAAATATTATTGGCTTTAATAAATGATTATCCTTTTTAAATTATGCATCCATAATGATTTCCAAATTAAATGAATCTCAAAATCAAAATTTTCAAATTTTAAATATAGGGTAAACGACTAGGTACCAATTTCTGGGCGCTGTGAGTTGCTAACCCTTCCCCACGCGTAACCGACTCTCGAACGTGTTTTTTGGATTTTCGCAGACCCCAAACTTTGTATTTCGATAAAAATAAAATATTTTATTAAATTGTCTGATTTTTATGCTGTTTCAATCGTACCTTAAAATGATTGGTGGTGACTCCCAATAGTTCAGTAAATCATTTCAAGACTCCATCGTTGTAACTAGTCAGTTTTTTCCCTGAATGGCCAGTTGCGACATCCCTGAATTTGTGGAGAAGTTTATTGCAATAGGAAGGGCGATGCAATTGCTCTCCCTTTTGGTGTTATCATCTGGTGGTATAATGAGGATGATACTGAGTTGGTGATTCTCTTTATGGGAGATACCTCTAAAAGCCACAAAGCTGGCCAGTTTACTGATTTCTTTTTAACCGGTGCCAACGATATTTTTACCGGTTTCACAACTGACTTTGTGAAGAGGGCGTGGGATGTTGATGATGATACTGCTAAGGTCCTCATAGGCAATCAACAAGGCAAAGGAATTGTCAAGCTAGATGCCTGAACCAAAGCCATTTCACCGGAAAGGAATGGCCTTGAACTGCGAGGAAGCTCCATTAGATACTGATATTAAGAATGCTGGCAACGTGGTGCTGTTGAACACTAGAAACTTACCATTTGTTGGTCAGGTTGGGATGGGCTGGTCTTGTTAGGCTAGAAGGTAATGCAATGTGTTCCCCTGGTTTTTCCTGTGATTCAGCCTTGCAGGCTACGTATATTGTAAAGGGAAGTGGTCGTCTCCAAGCTGTGGGTGTAGATGGCAAAAGGGTCCTGGAAACCATTTTGAAGGCAGGTAACCTGTTGATAGTGCCAAGGTTCTTTGTTGTTTCAAAGATTGCTGATTCGGATGGTTTGTCATGGTTTTCGATCATCACCACTCCCAAGTAAGCCACTTGTTCTCAAACCCGGAGTTGAAATCCGTTACTTTTTAAGTAGTTTTAATTGTGACTTATGATTTGATTTGGTATTGTAGCCCTGTATTCACTCACTTGGCTGGGAGGATTGGGGCATGGAAGGCTATCTCCCCTGAAGTTCTTCAGGCTGCTTTCAAGGTTCCGGCTGAGACAGAAGCTTTTCAGGTCTAAGAGAACCAATGATGCCATCTTCTTCCATCCACCAAAATGAAGAAACCAATCTCTTAGGCTCTCTCCTAGTTTTTGTTTTTTAATGTTTTAGGAGTAGTAATACCACATTTTCATACTAAGTGAAGCCCAAATAGTCTTTTTTTCTTTTCTTTATTGCTTTCTTTACAACAGGAATTACAATTCTCCTTCAATTTGTTCCAATTCTTTATTGTTTTCTTTGAATAATATGTTTTGGGTGATTTTCAACAATTTGTTGCTCTTAGACACGATAAGACAATACCATGATATTCAATTAATAACCATATAATTAGTTCTAAGTCCAAATGCTAAAAAACATACATCCATAGTATTAAGTTCTATAAGGAAGAAAGACAACATAAACCAGTGGAAACTGACCAATTATTATATAATAAACAAATGTAAAACTATTTATGTCTGTATGTGTGTGTATGTATCAACTCTCATACATATCCATATTTACGGCAGGTCCAGGTTTCTCAGTGAAAAGCTTTGAAACAGATAGTATGACTGATGCTCAACTCATGAACTGCTTTTGCTCGCAAGTGTTTGATGTATGATGAACTCCCTTTATGTAAGGCTTAACAATCGGATTGGTCATCTCTTAATTTTTTGAGGTGATTGCACAAATCAACTAGATTAAAACCATAGCAAAACCAAATTTTAGGTACCAATAGAATGAGAGAGGCACACAACAGATATCTGGTGTATATTTATACAACAAAGGCAATACATCTATATTACATCCCATAATGTAAATGTTTAACTCATATTCAGTGCTTTTAAAAGTAATTAACATTAAAAACACTAGTGGGAAATTGCAAGCAGAGCTTGTGATTGCTTCTCATAGCGGAAACCATTTTTCTTTGGGTCATCCGCAGACCAAATGAATATACCAATGAGTTTGTTCCGACTCTTGAGCCTACTGCAGGCAGTAAAGAAACCGTTTTCCGGTGTCAAGCCACGGCTCCCATCGCTTATAAAGCTGGCTAAAACGTTGCCACCATTGTAGTTAGAGCTTTGGGTGTGGAAGTAATTGATAAACTGAGAGACTGTTGTTCCTTGATCGTAGGCATAGAACTGGAAATTAACAGTCTATGAGGCCACGATAGCTTTTCCACAAGGCCTGGTAATGGTTTTGAACATCATCGTCGTCAAATGGAGCTATGGAAGCAAAAGAGATTAGACCGTTATTCTTGAGGGTTTTAATAAGTTGGCCAATTCACTCGGCAAAAGTGTCAGGGTCAGCATTGAAGTGCTCATAGTCAACATCAACCCCATCCAAGTTGTATTGTTGAATGATATCAGTGAGTGAAGAAACTGCATTGGAAACCCAAGAATCTACAGAGGAAGGGTTGAAATAAGCAGAGCCATCTCCCACACTGTCCCCTCCTAGGCTTAAAGCTACTTTAACATTTGAATGGTTGCTCTTGATGGAAGAAACCTGGGAAGGGCCGAGGTTATCGGAGTCCCAAAAGACATTGAACTTCCCATTTGTAGGGGAAGGAGAGCCTGAGGTGTCGTAGTCTATGGCAAACGAGATAATGAAGTGGAACTCAACGCTTGAATGAATGGGAACATCACTGAATTTAACATTATTGAATTCAGCTCCTATGTATTCTCGGAAGAGGTTCGAATTTGCAGGAGCTGCTTGGGTTGACATGTTGCAAGGGAACTTAACTTGAAAAATGAAAAGGGCAATGAAAAGCTTAGAAAACTCCATTGGTTTAGAAATAAATGATTAGCAAGGCTTCTAGATGATAAAGACATTTTATCTCTATTATTATAATATCATAAGCATTTACCTTGTCTTGCGGCAAGGATGTGCTAGTTAATTAAGCCAAAAACTAAGTAATCTTCTAGACGAACAGTGATTTGCCTGACAAGGCATGTTAGGAATTTGCAATTGAAGGGGCAATCGAAGGTTCGAACGTCACATTGACACTTGAGATCAATCAAACACAGATTATAAAGTGCAGTAGCAAAAGAAGCGCAATCAAGTAAATAGTTAAAGGAACACAAAGATCTTACGGATTGCGGCAATAAATCTGAACCGTGTCTCCTGACTGTCAATTAGATTTAATGAAAACATGGTGAGCAAGTTTTGTTAAAGATGTTAACAGAAGTAACAATCTTGCACCTCATTTTTAAACCTGAACACACCCAAGAACTGAAACGAGAAAGAGTAATTACAGTTATGACATCAATGATATTATGCCCACAGAGTACGTAGCTATGGCAACAACGGCACAAGTAGAAACGAGTTTGCGCATTCCTGGGAAACGTAATGGCGTTATTCTGAATCTCCATTGAAATCTTGGGGTTGATGAAAGATTGCAGTCGAGAGGGATATGGAAAGAGATTCTTGATTGTAACTTCTTTTCAGTTATGAACTGGGTTTAACTAAGAGAAGTGATTGGGAGAGAAATTGCAGTGCTTGAATGCGTTTAATATATGAGATCATATAAGGTAACTTTTTCAGTTATAAGAACCGCCCGGGAAAACTCAACAACAGAAAAGCTGCTTGAAGCTTTGAACAATGAAATATGACAACATTGTACAGTAAGATACACGGGGAATGTCTCAGGAAAGGCGGGTTAATATACGGTTAATATATGGCGTTACCGGATATATTAAAAGATATTTAACAAATTTGGTTTAGCGTTATCGGAAATGTTGACTAATAATAATGTAGTAGGTCTAAGTCATGAAGAAATATTAAAAAATTGTGAAACCGGCAAACTTAACTTGTCGGTTCGTGTCGATCCAAATTAAAAATGTATCGATTCACAACGATATAACAAGTAAAACTATGACAAAACTGGTATTGAAATGATAAAACCGGTAAAGCGGTACCGAATATATTTAAAGTGTCAGTACTTTAATATAAGGATCGACACTTCGTTAATTTAAAAGAGAAGCAGTTTTAGCGCCTATAAAGTGTCGATACTTTAAAAAAATATATCGATCCACAACGATATAACATGTAAAAATATGATAAAACCGGTATCAAAATGATGAAACCGGTAAAACGCTACTGGATATATTGCAAGTGTCGATACTTTATATAAGGATCGACACTTTGTGAATTTAAAAGATAAACAGTTTTAGCGCCTATAAAGTGTCGATACTTTAAAAAAATGTATCGATCCACAACGATATAACAAGTAAAAATATGATAAAACTGGTATGAAAATGATAAAACCGGTAAAACGCTACCGGCTATATTGAAAGTGTCGATACTTTCGTAAGTACGTGTAATAAATTATCGATACTTTCAAAGAAATACGTAATTATCCTTTCGAAAGTATCGACACCTGACATAAAAGTATCGACACTTTTGTATTTGTATCGATTAAATATAAATAACATATCCGATGAAAATATAAAGGCCATATCTAAATATCCTCTGAAAATAGATAGAACAGACGAATTTTTGAAATCGAAGCGTAATTGTTGCTGCATTTCAGAAGGCGTTTCTAAAGCGAAGTTTGTTTGTTTGTTGCTGCAGTCGAATCGAAAAGTATGTTGTCGAAACCCTAGTTTTTTATTATTACAGTAATCGCGAATAGGGTTTTTATGTGTTGTTTAGGGTTTTGGAGTAAAGAAACATTTGGGACCGATTGTAGGTAGAAAGTGATATTCAAGGTAAAATATAAATGTCGATACTTTTATTAAATATTATAGGTAGAAAATGATATTATAGGTTGTATAAATGTGCCGACACATTTTGTAGTGGTCATTCAAATTCTTTTGAAGAAAACCGTTTTACCACAAGAGTAGTTATCTATATTTGTATATTGAATAAAGTGTATGTAACAAAATAATTTGATTTGCGTAAACTGATATATGAAGGAAAATGGAGTCAATGGGTTGGAAAATTGTTGGTGCCGCAGATGACTTTGAAATTGAGGCCGAGACTCGAAAGCAACCAAAGGGTGGATATATGTACTTCTAGTAAGTATCAATGTCTTTTTGTTATTATTGTTGAAATGGTAATTGGATTAAAGTATCGATAAACTTTAAATTGATTACAAATTTTAAATGTTGACAGTATGGTCGAATGCAAAAGGATGAAGGAAGATGGCACACAGAGCGGTTCGGTATGTAAAATAAAATTGACATTGAGAATTATTTAGTGTTAATGTATTGATTAAGAAATGTTTATGTTTAATATTAGGTGACAAAAGATGTGAGGTCCAAATGGAATTCGATGAGTGATGCTGAAAAGGAACCTTACATCACACAGTCAAGGAATAATAGTAAAGAATACAAAGAACGGAGGAAAGCACATGAAAATAAGGTATTCATTAAACTTGTAAATACGTTGATACAAAATATATAAGAACTATAACATTATATATTGTTAAAAAATGTAGGAAGTGTCGACAAGATGCAGCATTAAAAAGGTGAATTCATTAATTAAACACCTTAAGGAGAAGGGTCAGTTGAATGTGCTGGGAGAAATAGGTTTTGGATCGTTAGTAGGAGTAAGGGATCGACCTATTCGGAGGGAATT
Source organism: Hibiscus syriacus (assembly GCF_006381635.1). NCBI lineage: Eukaryota > Viridiplantae > Streptophyta > Magnoliopsida > Malvales > Malvaceae > Hibiscus > Hibiscus syriacus. The sequence goes on along the minus strand of NW_024063076.1, from coordinate 945,914 downwards.
GTGTCGATCCTTGATGGCGCAATTTGATGTCAGACAATGTATTGCTAAGTATGGTGATTTTTCATTTCCTCTCGGGATCCCATGTGATGCAGCCGTATTGGGGGTAGAAAATGAAGGCAAAAGTGTTGTAGAAGTCTGTAAGAGTAAGGACTGGAAAGCACTTGCCTCCAAATATGGTTTGAAGCAGAAGGTGACATATGTGAAATTGAAGAGGAAATAAAAAGTGGATCTTACGGGGGGATGAGCTGAAGACCAGAATTCTATTATACCTTGTCGGTATCTTTCTTTGTCCAACGGGTGATACGTCAACGAACAAGGAATATATGAAGCTCATTTACGATGAAGGCTTGAAGGGTGAATTCAATTGGGCTGAATATATCCATTCGAGATTGATTGAATCAATAATCACCTTTAAAAAGGGCAGCCAGAGATACCTCAAATGGTGCATAGCAATCTTAGAGGTAAATGAGTTGAACAACTTTTTTGTGTTTTTATATAAAATGATAGTATAGTTATTATATAAAAATATAAATTTTATTATAAATGCAGGTTGCACTGTTTGATTTTTGGTCGGGCTGTGAGGCAGTGCCGGCTTATGAAAGAACCGGAGTGGCACGCATCCGTGCATAGGGGAAGGAAGAGGTGGTTAGAGTGATGGTGAAATTGAAGTTGGATAGAGCGAAGAAGCAAGAAAGGGTAATAAATGTAATTAAATAATATTAAGAATATAATCAATGTCTTAATATTATAATTTAATTTTGAAGGTTATTGGCAAGGATGTAGAGGAGGTAGTGGAGGCAGAGGAGAAGAAATGAGAGATGGTTGTATTGGGGGATGACAGTGAGGGGGACGACGATGAGGGAAAACAGAGTAACTTCGACATTTTGATGTCTGAATTGACTGATATCAAAAAAATCCAATTTTATATCATGAAAAGACAATCAAGAGTCGAAGAGAAACTTGATAGAGTTGAAGAGAAACTTGAGAGAGTCGAAGATACACTTGAGAGGCATAAGGGGGTAGTGGAAGGAAAAATAGATGGAGTAGTGAAAGAAGTAGAGGTGTTGAGGGGTGAAGTGGTGAAAGAATTGAGGTGTTAAGGGGTGATCTTAAGATGATGACGGGTGAAAATTTTGAGGGAGTGGTGAAGGAGGTTGTGGAATTGAGGAGTGAACTTACGGGGGTGAAGAGGGTGGTTGACAAATACTTGGATGAAGGAGATCAATTGAATGGTGAAATAAAAGAGATAAAGAGCTATGTAGAGAAAAAATACGATGATCTTAAAAAATATGAAGAAGAAAAGAGGGAGGAGGAAGAAGAAGAGATGGAAGAAAAGAGGGAGGAGGAAGAAGATGAGATGGAAGAAATGAGGAGGAAGGAAGTCGATGTCATTTATACATCAGAGAGTGTTATAGCAGCAGATTTGGATTCGGAATGTCCTGCACCCCAGAAGAAGAAGTAGAAGGTAAGTTGAATAAAAGAAAACTTAATTTGATCTTTATTATGTTGTTGTGACAAAAATTTGTATGCAAAATTGTAGGTTGAAAAAACGGATATTCCAAGTGGAATTGATGACATCGAAGCTGCAATTTGTGATTATTTATGGAATAGTGAGTTAGAATCGGGGTAATTGAAATATATTTCTTTGTGAGTGATATTTAAATATTTCATGACAACATATTAATCCGAATGATTCATACAGATATTTTGTAATCTCAATGGGAAATCAATTCGCTACTGTATACGACGTTGCAACGTTAAAGCCTACGGAATGGGTTGGCGGTATGGTAAGTAGAAAGTAGAAAATGTTAAAACTTATTGAATATGTTCTGATTGTGTAATTAATTTTGTTAGGTTATTGATTTGCTCGCCTGGACAATATGCTACGATTCTCAAAAGTCACTCCGGAGGATTGGCTACCTTTCATACCTCTTAGCGGTGAGTTAAATTAATAAATGTTGAAAAGTAGTGTTATAGACGGTAAATTAATAATGTTTGTTGCGTAATTGCAGCAACAGGCGTTGGATTCCAACAACAAAGAAAGTGTTGAGAGTATTGCTACCTTCTGGGGTCCCATATTGTATAACTATGTGAAATTCACCGACTGTGAGAAGGTAAGACACCATACCAATTCCAAATGATGTTTTCGGATATAGAATGTTGAATTTTGTCAAATTGGGTGTGAAATTTGTTGCAGAACATTATCATAATAAACTACCATAATTCACATTGGTATCTGTTGGTGTTGGATATGGTAGATCGCGTTGCAACAATATATGATAGTATGTTTACATATGAAGCAGCTAAACAGAAAGTGAAGGATGCTAAGAGATTGGTATGTATGTATGTATGTATGAAAGGACATTATGTAAATTATAATGCATAATTTTTTTGGATCATAACTTCTTCTTTTTAATGCAGATTAAAATATTAGATTTTTATAATAAGAAACGCATTTGGGTTGAATACTGTGGATCTCTAGGAAAGTTTCCCTTGAAAAATTTCAAATTTGTAGAGCATAAGAAGAATAAGCAATTGAATGGGTATGAGATGTTATCATAAATAGAAAGCTTAATTTATGCAGGATTCATCATAATTGACATGCGTGGTTTTCAAATTTTGTAACAGACATGATTGTGGCATGTATGTGATGATGCGGATGGAATCGATCGGTTCTACAGGGGCAACTGGTGATTTTGTAAGTGGAAAGAAAAATTCGTTTGTGGTAAAATTGTTAAAAGTCGTAGATTGAATGCTGTAGTTTACAATACTTAACGTTCTGACAATTTGAATATAGGTTGTTGGAGAGTGGGATCGATCGCGAATATTAAACGATCTCGTAAGCCACAATCAAAATCAACGAAGATAGAAGATAACAAAAGCTGCCATGAGATATAAGAATAACAAAAGGATGCAATGATGTAAATGTAGGGTTAATTTTGTATAAGATTTATAATTTTGTATGTGAATTTAATTATGAATGAGATGAGAAAAGTTAGCAGTAGGTTGTTGTACATGTTTCTTATACACATTAAGAGTCATATTGATACTTATGATATACGGAGATTGTTGTCTGTATTATACCAAATGTCATCATAATTGTCATCATGTGCGAGACTGAATGACCATTTCATATTGAGGGTATGTACAATAACTACAAAATTAACTTTAAAGTAAAAGGTAAATTTACAATATGGCAAACAGGGTGCAACCATAAAGTTTCGATCCATATATAAAAAGTGTCGATCCCAGAAACATCGAAACCCATAAGTATAATGTAATAGGTAATTTTTCAATCTAACCGGTATAAGTATACCGGTTTTATGAGAGATTAGGTATATAATATGTATCGACACTTTTTAATTTTGTGTCGATACTATTGGTCCAGAATGAATGGCAAACAGGGTGTAACCATAAAGTGTCGATCCATATATAAAAGGTGTCGATCCCAGAAACATCGAAACCCATAAGTATAATGTCATAGGTAATTTTTCAATCTAATCGGTATAAGTATACCGGTTTTATGAGAGATTATGTGTAATATATGTATCGACACTTTTTAATTTTGTGTCGATACTATTGGTCCAGAATGAATGGCAAACAGGGTGCAACCATAAAGTGTCGATCCATATATAAAAAGTGTCGATCCCAGAAACATCGAAACCCATAAGTATAATGTAATAGGTAATTTTTCAATCTAACCGGTATAAGTATACCGGTTTTATGAGAGATTAGGTGTAATATATATATCGACACTTTTTAATTTTGTGTCAATACTATTGGTCCAGAATGAATGGCAAACAGGGTGCAACCATAAAGTGTCGATCCATATATAAAAAGTGTCGATCCCAAAAACATCGAAACCCATAAGTATAATGTAATAGGTAATTTTTCAATCTAACCGGTATAAGTATACCGATTTTATGAGATAATAGGTGTAATATATATATCGACACTTTTTAATTTTGTGTCGATACTAATTTAAATATCGAGTGTTTTCCCCCCGTTCATTATATATAGTATACAAACTCTAAATCGATAAACCCTAAACCTAAAGGCAAGCAGGCATAAAAGAACTCTTCCTCTCCGAAGAATACTAGTGTTATCATAACAGTGACGATCAAATATTCAGGTAAATGTATCGATATTTTATGGGTTTGATTGATTTCTATATTGGAGTTTTTTTCCTGAATATGTTTGTGTTCCATTGTAATAGCATCCAACCAAAATGGCTCCAAAACGTCAGCGTCAGAAGTGCAGTCTTTCTCAAAGCTCTTCTCAACCCAGTTCTTCTCAACCACAACCTCCTTCTGAAACAAACGATTCTTCTGAGGAAATCAGGTCCTTCGAAACTCTGAACTTTAGATCCGATATGGAGAAACAAAGATGGCAGACGAGTTTTAAAGTAAGGAAGATTTATCCCGAACGTGTCATTGACTTGGGTTTCTTGTTTGATGATAAATATGCATTTAGTTTTAAATCCACATTTACATCTTGGGGTTGGCTTGAATTCCTTGGTGTAGAACCAAAATATTACCCCAACCTAGTTAGAGTCTTCTACAACAATGCTTCCTTACAGCACGAGCCTAATAAGACTAATATAATAGGAATTAATACACATGTCATGGGGAAGGATATATATATATCTTCGGAAACTATTGCAGAGGGTTTAGGTGTAGCAAATAAAGGGGATTCAGATGAAAATGATGTAGATTGGTCTACAATTAAACGGGTTGCTAGAAATAGCCCAATTCACCTAGATGTAGAGTCGAGAGTGTTTCACAAAATGCTCACATGGTATATCCGGCCTAGTGGGGGAAAACATTCAATTCTTCGAGACAGCGATTATTGGTGGATAGCAAAGTATAAATCCAAATCCAAAATGGCTCCAAACATTGCTAAACTCATATTTAATACAATTGTATATATGGTCACAAAGGGAGCAACAATTTCAAGTTCACTACCATATGTATGTGTCATCACCCATCTGTTGAAGAAGAAAGAAGTTGATTTTTCGCATGACGCCCCTGTTCGATTAACCCGCAAGATTGACATGTTATTTATTAAAAAAAACAGGATATGATTTTGTTGAAAAACTCAGTTGGAAGCGTGTCAAGGAGGTCGGATTAGATCAAGAGAGGGAGGAAATAGACCCATTGGCCATGAAGAAGAGCAACCAATTGGAGACGCAATGATGGAAGAAGCTCCAGTTGTAGAGGATGTCACAATTAAAACTGTGATGGAATACATGGTCAATATTCGGGAGCATATTGATTCCCTTGTGAGTGGAATGCGAGCCGATATTTCATCATTGCGCGATGAAGTCTTCATGTTACGTGACGAATTACGTCAACGACATCAAACGAGTTAGGTAATTCATTATTTATGTTTCTAGACATTTACACGTTCTGAACTGTATTTTATTTTCTTTTAACAGATGTGGACAACCAAGCGGTCAATGAAGATGAAGCTGACGATGATGATGATGATGATCCAAACAAGTATATCGTGTTTGTAACGCCGCCTTCAAGAAAACTTTTAATTTTTAATCTCAATGGTGTCCTTGCCTACATCCCAAGACTTCCTGCAGGTTTTAATTCTATTCTTTTGTATCCATTATTTTAACATATAAGCGTATAACTTTAATCTCATTTTCTTCATGTTGTAGATGTTGTCCTCAGAACAGGATTATTTGAATTTATGCAATTTTGTTGTTGCCCTTTGGTCTTCAAAGATGAAATTAGAACATGTTTGGAGCAATTGAATTATTGTAGTCAAAATCGTTAATATACATTTGAATGTTAACATTCAAACTTGATTACAATCTCAGGCATAACGTCGACCGTGTACTTGAGAAACTACCTTTATTTTCTGAGCATTTTCTATTCGTTTGGGTAAGATTAATGTTATTACAGTTTGCTGACTTTTCGTTGTCTATGATTCCTACATATTTATGTTCGACTGTTTGTGAACAGGATCAAGCAAAATGCAAAACATACGATAATGTTACCTACTGTAAAGATCTCAATAATGTTTGGAAAGTGTGTCCTGATTTTAACGAGCTAAATACACTTTTGGTCGATGATTCAGCAGAAAAAATGATTTATAATCCGGTAAGTTGCATTTATGCAATATGTTTTTCCAGTTGAACAGGTGTTCAGACATTGATTATTTTAACAACTTATGTGTTTATATAGAAATACAATTACATATGTCCACATACCTTTGATGTTGCTTCCCATTCGAACGACAATGCTCTAGGTATGACACAAATTTATTCATGCTTATGCGAATTTAGTTAATTGTTAGTAAAATTGCACCTCATTAGTTTGATAATTGAAATTATTTATGTATGTCCTCAGAAAAAGGCGGAAACATACGAGAGTATTTGGAAAATTTGTTGAAGGCCCCTAATGTTTCGGACTTCGTTAGAAATAACCCTTTTTCATCGGATTAATTTCGTTTGTCGGTACATTATTTGAACATTGTTGTGTATGTATCTTTTGGTTTGATTATATTGTATGTATATTTTCATTAATTATTCCATATTTGCTTCTCTGTATACATATACATTTGAGGATTGTTGAAATATCAATACTAGTTATTAATGTATTTTACATCTGCTTGCAAATGTATCGAAACACATTATTAAAGAATTATTTTCCATGATATCCACGACAAAGTTTTTATATTTAGAAATATCAGTATATTTATAATCGTTTTATATAATGTATCCAAACTTAAAGTCTCCCATAAAGTATCGATCAATATATAAAAATCAACGACCCCAAAAACATCGAAACCAATAATTATATTGTAATGGGTAAATTTTCAATATACCCCAAAAAATATCAGCATAAAGTGTCGATACCTTTTCAAAAAGTGTCGATTGAAAAAAACATCGGAACCCATAATTATAATGTAATAGGTAATTTTGTAATATAACCGGTATAGATATACCGATTTTATGAGAGAATAGATCTACAACCTATATCGACACATTTTAATATTGTGTCGCTACTTTATGTCCAGAATGGATGAAAAAAGTGTCATTGAAAAAACATCGGAACCCATAATTATAATTTAATAGGTAATTTTGTAATATAATCGGTATAAATATACCGGTTTTATGAGAGAATAGGTCTACAACCTATATCGACACTTTTTAATATTGTGTCCATACTTTTAAGTAACGCGGTTTTTCTTCCTTCATTCAATATTTATATGTACATGTTTCTTATACACAATAGGAGTCATGTTGATACTTACGATAAATAGAGATCGTTGTCATTCCATTCTGTCTTCGAAAAAATCAGTTGATATAGGTTGTGTGCTTGTACTCAAACTGAGCTTGACTTGAGGACATGTTAGTTTGTTATGTCCCTCACCGTTGCAGTACCCACATCGCCTAATTTTCTTCTCGACCTTGTTCTTCGGCACTTCTTTTCGCTTGCGTTGTTTTCGTTGAGGGTCACGAACGTTGTTTACTAAAATGCTCTGGTTGACTGAATCATTCAAGCCAAACGAGTTTTCTAATTCTTCTATTAGTTTTTTCATCTCATCTCTTGCGGTTTTAAAAGACTCGTCTGTCTTTGATGCAATGTAGCATAACCTACTTGACGTTGAACGTAGAGCAGCGAACCTTGCCATTTACATCACTTCTGGAGACACATTCATGTCAATATAACTGGGTGCAGAAGCCTTCGCATCATTAGTCCACCTACTTTGAATCAAAGTCACGGGCAAATATGTGTAATCCAAGTGCTTCAAAATGTGAAGTTGATGGCGATACGGAAGTCCAACGGTCTCGAATTTTTTGCAGGAGCAAATTAGAGTTTTCGTACGAGAATCAAAACTACTTTCAAATTTCCTATTTTTTTCAGCGTACTTTGACAAAATATAATGTTGGCATTTATCTGATAAGGACTTAATCTGTGCCTCAATCCGGTATAATGTCTCCCGTATAAGTTCATCTTGGAACGCACGAAAAGATTCGCGGGTAAAAATCGCAGCGGCATGGCTTTCAAGGTCGACCAGTTTTGTGATCTGGAAGGGCTTTGTATGGGAACTTAAGTAATCCGCTTTCAACTCGTTCATACGCATTCTACTAATTCCATCTTCAATTGCACGAACAACATCTAAATATGTCTTCTTGTGTTTCAGTGCAATCGCTAGTGAAGCATTCATAGACTCGCACCTTTGTGTTGAGCGAATATTGGCAAAGAAATGACCCAATAGATATGCTTGTGCCCATAAGTGTCGTGTATTTCCCTTATCAATCACTCATGGATGCTTTTGGACGTTGAATTCTGAAACAACCGAACGCCATTGAATATCAAATTCCTTGGTTGTCCACCAGGAAGCCATGAATTTTGAGAATGATGTTGTAAACTTTGGGTCACCAATGTTAGCTTGTGCATTGCGAGAAAGATGCCAAGAACATAATCTGTGCTTAGCATAAGGGATAACAGATTTGATAGCCCTCTGCATTGCCCTATCCCCATCGGTGAGAACTAAAATAGGTAATTTATTCATCATGGCTTCTAAAAATTTCTGTAGCACCCACTCGAAAGATTGAGACGTCTCGTCAACGATTATGACAGTGGCAAACACAATTGTGTTATGGTGATGATTGACACCGACAATATGCATAATTGGTCGACCATACAAATTATCTTTGTACGTTGTGTCGAACGCAATTACATCGCCGAAGCATGTGTAATCCGATCTTGATGTAGAATCCGACCAAATAAGATTATACAATGCCCCTGATTCGTCTACCGAGTATGTCATAAAAAACCCGGGATCATCATGTTTCTTATAATCAAAGTAGGCAATAAGCGAATTCACATCCCCATCGACGATTTCCTTTGTTTTACCTCTTTGAAGTGCATTGTAGAGGTCTTTATGTGTAAATCCAACATTATGATAGCCCCCTGCCTGCTGCGTTAAATAGTTCATTACTTGTGACGTGCCAACACCGACCTCTTTCAATGTTGTTGCCTCATCGATATCAGTCTTACTTACAGCTCTATTAGAACGCATAAATGGTGTCATAACAGGTGTGTACAATACATGATTATGTTTCTGATCAGACTTACTTATAACCCACTGATCGTTTGTAATTGTTGCTGTAACTAAGACTCTAGCCTTACATCATGTTCTTGTGACTGGCGTATGAGCACGATAACGATCAACATTATTGACTTTTGATACTCGAAACCCTTCTTTGGAACAAAAAAATTCTTGTGTCTTCACGTTCCCTTCCACGTCAAGCCGTGTTGTTCCCTTAAGTGCACTAAACCCATGTTCCCGTGCGAATCCCTTGTAAAGGTACCAAGCTTGATCACGTGAACAGAAGAGCTGACCAACCAATCTGTCAGATTCATCAATATTATGTACTTCATGGCATTCCTCGGTTGGCTTAACATTGTCTACATCAGTATGATCCATGGCAAAAATTTTGTTGTGCAAGTTCAGTGGTCCCGGAGTTGATGGAGATGTAAGCAAAGGTTCATTTTGAACATGTTTCAGTCGTGCTGCTTTCAATAGGATGTGGTATTGGTAGTGGTAGTTAAAGGGTGGGTACAACATTAAATTCGCAGTACATATTTAGGTATGTACAATAACTACCTAAATATGTGTCAATACATTTTCTACAAGTATCGACCCAAAAAACATCAAAACCAATAATTATAATGTAATAGGTAAATTAACATATCAGGTAAATTTTACATTTTTTTATAATGTTACCTGATATGTTGAAAGTATTGATCATTTTTATAAAAATGGTCGATACTTTACAATATAATAAGTAAAAATATGATGTAATAGGTAGCGCTTACATTGTAAAGTATCTATCCTTTTTATAAAAGTGTTCATACTTATTTCACTGTGGAAAACATTAATTTAAGGTTATCTTTTGAGTGAGTTTTAAGATATATCAATTTAGTAATTATACGCGTCTAATGATTTATTTTTTATGTTACGGTATATATTATTATTAAATTAAAAACAATAAACATATATATTACATATTTATTATTATCTTTGGTTAATATTGTTAAATTTAAATTCTAAATAATATTTTATAAATTATCAAAACAATCAAATAATTTTTTTGTGTAAATAAAATTATTAAATTAATATTATAGGTGGAAAACATGAAATACTATTAAAAAATTTTGAAACATAAATTACATAACTTTCAAAAAAGTATCGATTCTTTTTACAAAAAGTATCTATACTTTCAACATATCAGGTAAATTTTATCGGTTTTGTCATAATAAAACTGGTTTTGTCATTTTTTTACTTGTTATATTGTAAAGTATATATCATTTTTATAAAAGGATCGATACTTTCAATATATCATGTAAAGCGCTACCGGTTTTGTTATTTTTTTACCGGTTTTGTTTTTTTTTTACCCGTTTTGTTATTTTTTTACCGGTTTTACTGAAAATGTTAAAAAACATTGATATTTTAGGTAGAAATAATAATTTTTAGGTATTTTTTACGGATTTTGTTATACCCAACAATAACAAAACCGGTAAAAATAGACTTTTTAATAATAAAATTAGTAAACACAAATTATACAAATTAATTTTAATTTTTTAGTTTGTAAGTTGCCACAATATAACTAATGAAAAAAGGACACGATATTTCTATTTCGATATTAACTTTCTAATAATAAAATAAAAAAATTATATATAATTACAATATAATTTTAAAAAATAATCATAATGAAATGATGGAAAATATTCATAAATACAATATAACTATAAGCATCAAACACAATAAAATAATATTATTTATTAACAAAATAATATTATTATTTTTAAAATATTAGAATAATTTATTTAATATTATCTATGTCAATATTATTATTAAAATGCTATATATATAATTTTATAAATAAAAAATTATGATTATTATATTTTATTAAAATAAATTTGCAATGATACCGGTATAAATATACCGGTGTTATGATAGAATAAGTCAATATAAACATTACCTATTACATTGTATAAGTACTACCTAATATATTATTTTACTTGATAATGTTTTCAGTAATTAACCTATTTTATTATATAAACGCTACCTATTACATTATATAAACACTACTCAATATGTTATTATATTTGATAATATTTCCAATAATTAACCTATTTTATTATATAAACACTATCTATTACATTATATAAGTAATACTTAATTTGTTATTTTACTTGATAATATTTCTAATTAAATGATATAATATAACCAGTCTAAATTTTAACCGATCATTTATTTAACCGATAACACCATTTTTTAACGCGTTCTACTTGACAACATATTATCTAATGCTTAAAGCACGAAATATAGATTTAGGGTCAAAACGGCGTCGTTATAGTCGGCTCTAATATTTATTGGTAAACTAATTTTTATCCCATCAAATTGACAGATTATGATTAAAAATGTAAATAACGGAAACAAGTAGTTTCATTTCAATTGAGACGGAACAAATGTGAATTTAAACATACCAAATATTCCATGACAGTCTTTTCCCCCACCCATTAACCATTCCACACAAAATCCACTCCAAGACTATCTAAATCTAACGAAGAATAAAAAAAAACCAAATTATTACAAGTTCCTTAGAAAAATCAAGCTTTCTTCGTAGATTTAGTGGCCTTTGATGGAGATTTAGGTTCCTTAGAGGCGGCCTTTTCAGTCTTCTTTGGGAGAAGAACGGGGTTAATGTTCGGTAAAACGCCACCGTGAGCGATGGTAACGCCAGAAAGAAGCTTTCCCAGTTCTTCGTCATTCCTCACAGCGAGTAGCACGTGCCTTGGGATGATCCTATTCTTCTTGTTGTCACGTGCTGCATTTCCAGCCAACTCGAGAACCTGGATTCAAAATTACAAACCTGAGTTATGAACTACAAACGATAACAAGACTCATTTGATGACTTAATTTAGCCTTCAGTTACCTCGGCGGCTAAGTACTCGAGAACGGCGGCGAGGTATACCGGAGCTCCGGTTCCGACACGCTGTGAATACCTTCCCTTCTTCAAGTAACGTCCGATCCTTCCGACAGGGAATTGAAGCCCAGCTTTAACGGACCTTGAAACTGGCTTCTTCTTTGGGCCGCCGCCTTTCCTTCCACCGGCACCTTTCTTTACTTTTGCTCCGGCGTCCATTACCCTGAGAAAGATGTAGATAAATAACGCTTACGTTTTAAGAAATGTAAACTCTCAGATTTAAAACAAAACGAGATAGAGCAAATAACGCGACGTGGGCATTTTATAGCTGTGGTTTAGGTGGAATAGAACGAGAGGGGAACGAGAACCGTTAGATTGAAAACTCATCAACTGTCATAGATCATTTGGTGTTGATCCGTGTGCTTTAGAATCATCCAATGAGGAGCGAGATTGTGTATTCTGAAATAAACTGGCCGCCATTTACAAACCCCAGTTTCCCGCTTTTTCTTTTTATCCTTTTTTTTAAACTTGGAATTAGAAGACAAGACAGTGTTTGTAAACTATATTGTTAATGCCGCAAAAATTAGGGTTTTTTTCCCAAATATAATTCAAAAAATATTGATTTTTAATTTAGCCATGAAATTATATTAATGTCTGAATCTCTTTTAAATATGTCATACTTTATTTAATAAATTTAATCATACTTTTTTATCGGTTAATGCTCCTCTTATATCAATCCTCATACATTGACTCAAAAATTCAAATTATTACAATTCAAATATAATTTTTCAAATATTCATAATTTAATCATATATTAAACTGATAACACAATCGATCGTTTAAATATCAGAGTTGTTTTTTAAAAGATATTTAAAGTCTTATCAAGTTAATAAAAAAAAGTTTTATCAAGTGAATAATCAATTGTCTCAGGATGATCGTTAGATTGAAAACTCATCAACGGTTACAGATCATTTGGATTTGATCCGTGTACTTTTGAATGGTCCAATGAGTAGCGAGATTGGGTGTTTTGTAATAAACTGGCCGCCATTTACAAACTTCTTTAGTTTCCGCTTTTTCTTTTTAACCTTTTTTTTAAACTTGGAATTAGAAGACAGTGTTTGTAAAATATATTGTTAATACCGCAAAAATTAGGGCTTTTTCCCAAATATAACTAAATAATATTAATTATGAAATAATATTAATTCCGAAATAGATTTATTTTTTTTGGGAAATTCAATTATGAACCGAGTTGAATTCTTCATTAATTATATCCATCTAAACTTTTGGATAAAAATACTTTTTAAAATTCATGATTGTATAATAATTAATTTGACTCTTATCATAATTGATATCAAGTTAAATATCCGTGACAATATACTTTGACTATCATGATAATTAATTTCAAAGAAAAAAATCAAAACTAATTTTTAAGAAGAAAAAAAGTTTAATAGTAAACACTAAAAATTAATTTCAAATAACGCATACATATCTATACTTACATGTTGAATTTGAGATTTTAAGTTTTTAACTCATCGCCTAATACATGACATATTGTAATAATTAAATATAATTTTCCAATCTATATATATATATATATTGTACAGTTATTTACTTTCAAATTTTTTATTTTTAATATTAAAATTAATAATTATAATGTAAAAATTGAGAGTTAAACTAAACGATTTTGACATATAATTGTCTAATTAAAAGAAGAGAAAATAACCTCAGTGACCAAAAATCTCATATAATATACGATTTTAACCAACTTTTTCCGGATTTACCAAAATGACCAACAAAATCGCAATGCGATCGCTAATTCGCAACGCGATCTCCATTATCGCAAATCAGTTTCCAGATTCGCAACGCGATTATGACTATCGCAATACGATTTTCCAATTTCGCGTTGCGATTTTCCCAATTCGCATTGTGAATAAGTAAATCGCAATGCGAATTTGGAAAATCGCAATGCGATACTGACTATCGCAATGCAATTTTCCTAATTCGCATTGCGATTTACGTATTCGCGTTGCGATTTTCATAATTCGCAATGCGAATACGTAAATCGCAACGCGATTAAGTAAATCGTAATGCGAATTAGAAAAATCGCAATGCGAATACGTAAATCGCAATGCGATTTACATAGCGCCATTCGTATTAACGCGTATTTTTTTTTTCAAATTCCAAACACGAATTTTTTCTTAATAAATCGGAAACTGAATCGTCCATAGTAATCGCAACTCATAACCTCAAACCTAAAATCACAACACTCAGTCACATCTCCATCTCTCACTCTCTACGGCGAAATCCGTCCCCATCTCCGAAGATTTTTGTCCCCATCACCGGAGAAATCCCTCACAACCATTCACAGTCAAAAATCCCTCACAATCATTCAGAAATGGAAAATCAACCTCCGAGGGTTAGTTTTTTTTTTTTTTTGAAATTTTTGCATTATTTTAGATTTTTCATATTGAGATTGATGATAAGTTTACTGGTAATTTCAATAATAGATTAACCATTTCACTTAGATTTCTTATTAAATTCATTCGATTGCTGCCAATACTGCTAAACTGTTTAGCCTGTGAAGTTAGTATTTGTCTTTGTTCTGTCTTTTGGTTGAAGTAATGCAGAAGAAGAATAGTTTCGAAAATGAAAATCGCAACGCGGAAATAACTATCGCAACGAGATAATCGCAACGCGAAACCAAAATCGCATTGCGATTTTCATTTCGCGTTGCGATTCTCTCGTTGCGATAGTCATTTCGCGTTGCGATTCTCTCGTTGCGATAGTCATTTCCGCGTTGCGATTCTCATTATCTCGTTGCGATTTTCATTTCAACCAAAAGACAAAACAGTGTTGCAAATTTTAGTTTCAAGAATAAACTACTATTTATGTTTATTGTTTTTGGTATATCTTGACAGTGTAGTTTTTGGTATATCTAACTTGGTATGTTTATTGTTTTTGTAGAAATTTTTTTCGGCTTCATTGACATTAAGGAATAAAGTTAGCCTAGCCACTACAATTGCTTCGAAGCTTTCACCTGCACAAAGAAAATTGTTTGAGGAAACCTGCTTCGGGCCATGGCTGAGAGTACAGCATCCGGGTGGAGATGCTAATTTGACCCATTTGTGGCTTCAGACCATGACTAGCGATCTACCCGACAGTATACAACGTGGTGAGGAAGAGATATGGTTTCATTTTCCACCGGCGTATACTTGTTTTGGGCGGAAGGAGTTCTGCTTAATCACTGGTCTACGATTCGGACACGATGATGTAGGCCGGTACACTCGTCATATCACCCGCCCATCATGGTTATCCAGGGTTTTTCCTGATGAGTCAATAGAGAAGCCGAACTTACACGTCGACGACATGAAGAAATTGTTTAATAAGAAAGATGGTTTTACTCGGATGAATGACGTCGATGTTGTCCGAGTATGTCTTCTACTACTTTTGTATGCCGGCTTTTTAGGCAGAGAGGCCAGACAACCTATTCCTCAGGAGCTAATATTATTGGTAGAGGACCTAAATGCATGGAATCTGTTTCCGTGGGGCTCGTATATATGGAAAGCTACCTGGACTAAGTTGTCGTCTGCCTTTGATGACCGCAAAAGTTTGCGGGGCGATGGGTCGAAATCCACTTTGTCAGGCTTTGTTTGGGCCTTTAAGGTAAGAATTTCTATATAATGTTTTCAAAATTATAATTAATTATTTAACAATTACTAATGTTTGTTATTATATTGTTTGTAGATTTGGATATTCGAGGCCTTTCCCGCCATGAAGACATATGCAATAAAAACTTCAAATGATATTCCCATGGCTATTTCCTGGAAGAGGAAACGTCTGTTGGATTGGGAAGACTTAATACCATATGCGACAATAAATAATGTAAGTTAACACAAATACTATCATATATAAACAAGTTATTAATAGTAGACGTTTAACTTTGTTTGAGTTTTTATATTTTTAGGAGGCCAACATTCCATTAATGAGACTGACACCCACGGAGGCTGAGCTTGCCACTGATTGGTGGCAAGCTAGTCAGCGTTTTCTTGATGGCACGAATGATGAGCAGCCTCCACTTCCTCCACTTCGAGAGCCATCACCTCACCCAGAGCCATCACCTGATCGACCCGACTAAACACCTCTACAACGAGAGCCATCACCTATCCCGTCACATCATCGAGCCTCTTCTCCACCATCACCTCATGATAGGCGACCGGCAAAGATGCCACGACTTCTATCTCCCTGTTCTCCACCTCCACAGGATGAGTCAAGGGAGTTACGTGATGAGGTCAATGCCTTGCGTGAGGAGATTGGTACTCTATGCGATAACGATGGTGCATGGCGTGTGGAGGTGTCTACTTTACGTGGTGAGGTTGCCGCTCTACGTGAGATGGTAGTATCGTTGCAGAATGAGGTTCATACTCTACGCAACGAGGTAAGTTTAAGATTTTCCATATTTAACTTGATGATAAATTTACTCGTAATTTCACTTAAATTAACCATTTCACTTAGATTGCTTAGTAAATTTATTCGGTTGCTGCCAATAATGCTAAACTGTTTATTAACACTGTGAAGTTAGTATTTGTCTTTTTGTTTTGTCTTTTGGTTGAAGTAAATTTATTCGGTTGCTGCCAATTCTGCTAAACTGTGTATTCTTTAACATTGTGAAGTTAGTATTTGTCTTTTGGTTGAAAGTTTGAAATATATTTGTCTTTGTTTTCACTGTTTAAATATCATGTCTATTTATTTACTGATATTTGTATTTAATTATTTAGCGGACCGATAAGATGGATGCTTTACGTCGGGTTTTTCTTGCACGACAGAGTTCACGCATCAGACGGCGTACACGTGCTATTAAGTCTCCGTATACCCCAATAGTGCGAAGACACCTCAAGAAGAAGCCCGACTCGCCTGTCATCCCTCAATAGTCCACTCCTATCGTTGAAGAGGCCCCTATCATTCCTCGAGAGTCCCCTCCCACCGTTCAAGAGGCCACTGTCATCGTTGAAGAGGTCTCTCCCACCATTCAAGAGCCCGATTCACATGGCGTCATATGTAGGATTCTTGAGAAACCCTCTGACGTGCCGGACATGATGGATACAAGGTCGCTCTCGTATGAGTTACCGGCCAGTACCATACCGGTATCTGAAGTGGAGAGGAAACAACTACCGGACACAATTCTGGATAACACCCTTTGGGCTAAGACCGCAGTTGATTTTTATCTACATGAGCGGAGCCAGGGGTGTTTCACTGACATATGCAAGCTCAACGATGATATCTATTTGTTGCTTGATCGGTCTTGGTGGGGCGTATTATTAGGGGTCGAAGACAATGGCTATTTCGATGGAGGGGTAAGTCTTATATTTTTCTTATATTTTAATTTGATTATTTTTTTTAAATTTATGTAAGTTACTAATATATGTTTTTTTTTGTAAAACAGCATATCGATGCGTGGGTGTCACGTCTTCTAATAATTAGGAAACTTAAGGAAAATAAAAGAAATACACGATATACAATTATGCCGACGTCTTTTAACGCCGTTCACTTGAAGAATCAACGAGATGAATCATTTGCGTTGGGCAATGGACAAGCTAAACTTTATCCTGCATGGTGGGAGGTCGATAAGGTTAGTGTTTATTTTAGATTGAGTTTAAAGGTATTCATAAATAAGTGCGCAAATGAATGAATTATTACTTATGATTGCAGGTGTTTATCCCTGTTTTGGAACGTAAACATTGGCTTCTCGTCGAGCTTCAGATCCCATCCCTTAAGGCAATAGTATATGACAGCATGATAAATTACATATCATTGGCTGATTTAAGAGATATTATTAAGGGATGGAGCTCTTATTTGGCTAAATTCTTGGATGCGATAAATTATTGGACTCATTCTGGAAACAAGAAGCCAAAGATGCTCAATAATACAGTTAGCAGAGACGAGACCGCACCACAACAAACGAAAGGACCCAGAGGGGATTGTGGTCCTCTCGTATGCTTGGCGTTGGACCGTTTGATCACAGGAAGTATAAAGTATCTACCTCCCACCGATAGAGATAGAGCTGCAGTAGGCTTGTGGTTTCGGCATTATATGGCTAGATCGATATATACGAGACGCTGCCTACCTGCATCCGCGTTATAAAAATGTCCATAAACAATTGGTATGTTTATAGGCTTGTGGTTTGAAAATGTTTGATTAAGTACCTAGAATTCAATAATTTGTTATTTGTAGGTTTTAGATGTGTAGAAAGTGTTGTTTGAGCAAATGTTTGGTTTATGCAGGTTAATCTCAGAAGTGAGCTGCGTGAAAATGATGTATGGCTGCAAAAGTTGATTCAATAGTAGATGAGGAAATAAGAATTATTGCTTATTTTTTTATTGTTTAATTGATTTTTAAAATGTGATTTGTAAAAGTTGATTTGTTTAATTGATGTTAACATAATTCTTATTTGTGCTTGTTTAATTGATTGAAATGTAATGGTTGATTTCGTTGATTTCAATCTGCATTATGTTGAAGGCAAAAAGTACTATCGCAATGCGAAATGAAAATCGCAACGAGAGAATCGCAACGCAAAATTAAATTCGCGTTGCGATTTTCATTTCGCATTGCGATTCCCTCGTTGCGATTTTCATTTCGCATTGCGAAATTCGCGTTGCGATTTTCATTTCGCATTGCGATTCTCTCGTTGCGATTTTTATTTCGCATTGCGATAGTAATTTCTGCGTTGCGATAGACATTAAGATGATTGCCTATTAAGTGATAACAACTGAACAGATCATAGCAATTTTCAAACTCAAGTTACTAATACATGCCTAACTGAAAATGTTAAAAGTTCACACATAAAATCTACATAATACAACGTTTGCATTTAAAAATCACCTAAGTTAACAGTCCCAAAAGGTGAAGCAAGTTGTGATTGGGATTTTAAAGATGATTGCGATTTTGATTGCCTTTTTCTTGACACCATATGAGCTTTGGATTTTGATGATGATCCATATTTTGGTAGAGGAAAAGATGATTGTGATGGCACTGGTGATCCACATGTCAACCTTGTATGACCACTTTCCTTGCACCGACTACATGTCGATCTCTTCTTCTCTTCACCCTTAGACGGTATACGATTGTGACTTTTTGGTCGGCCAGGTAGCATTCTGTCCATGGCTGGTGGCAAAACTGTTTGTAAGTCATCTGGTATGTCCCACTCAGAAGGATGTGGAATAGGGTAGACAATCTCGGCATAAGTCTGTCGATATACTTCTGTAGTGTAGCAATCCATAGCGTATGTGCTTGAATCATCTTGGTTTAGATGAAGAGCAACTTTTATAACATGGCTACACGGATAACCAGATGTTTGCCATTTCATACAACTACACGTCCTTGCATTTAGATCGACAAGCCCATTTAAGTTATTATCCAGTACTTCAAACAAAGTGTTTGAACATGGTTCAACTCTCCATGACGTTGACTTCACAACACGTTTCGTTATCTTTTTTTCAGTCCATGGTGTAACACGATGTTCCAATGTTCCTGTAAATTTAAATAAATAATACTTAGTAAAATATATGATAAGTTACGAATTCAAAGAAATAATACATGCATGGTTTCTTTTCTTGTAGTACCACTGTTGAATAGAGGCTCAAAAAAACTCCATTAACATAGTAATGGGTAATTTCCGGGAATGACGACTTAGAGCGTTGATTGATTCTGCACTATTAGACGTCATGAAACCATATCTTGCTCCAAGTTGATGTACTCTTGACCATCTTTCAAACCCGACATCTTCTAGTGTTTGAGCACACTAAGGCAAAACAAGTCTTAAACAGTTTATATGCTTATTGAAATCCACTTCCCGATAAGCTTTTACAGCCTTCCAGTATGTCCATTTGTGCTTTTTTATACCAGCAGACCTTGATTTTAGATTTCTATACAAATGAACACCACAAAGTCCATGAAAAGCATCTGGGAAACACCTTCTAACAGCGTTGTCAATTGAGTTTGC
Source organism: Hibiscus syriacus (assembly GCF_006381635.1). Lineage (NCBI taxonomy): Eukaryota > Viridiplantae > Streptophyta > Magnoliopsida > Malvales > Malvaceae > Hibiscus > Hibiscus syriacus. The sequence continues at coordinate 925,959 of NW_024063076.1, read as the reverse complement.
CCTATCGGATATGATTGTTAGATTGCTAATAGGACCTATGCAATCCCTAAGATGCCCCATAAACCATGTCCATGAATCAGAGGTTTCAGATTTGCCAACCCCGTAAGCTATTGACAATATCCCATTGTTAGCATCTATGGCTACTGCTAATAAGTTTACTCCAAGGTATCGACCTTTCAAATGTGCTCCGTCAACTATAATAACCGGGCGCATGCAAGTAATAAACTAACGAATCTACAAAATAATATACACAAAAAATATAATCATTTAAATGTGAAATGCATGTAACTAACAAAAATGAGTCAACAGAATTATATTGATTTACTAACCGCAGCACCAATGGCGATAAACAGCAACTCAAAGCGTCCATCTCTATCTGTTTTGATATGAGTTACCGACCCAGGATTTTTCAGCTTTAAATTGTGACAATAAGCCGGCAGTTGGGCAAACGATGCTTCTGGCGACCCCCTCAACAATTCCAAGGCATAACATTTGGCTCTCCAAGCTTGAGAATATGATATACTAATCTTGAACCGAGCATTCATGTCAGTCATAATTTCATGTCCCCGATATACCCTGCCATTCAAAAACATTAACTCAGCCAGAAAACCACTCAACACCTTTTTGTTTGCCTGTCTATGGTGAGGAAAAACTTGGGTTCTTGAACATGTATGTTTATCAATAAAAGTCCTAACTTGAAACATTTCGCAATCTTTTATCCTCTTTGCAATCATATGCCACGTACAGTTTTTGTCAATCATACACCTTGTTTCGAAACGATCTTTGCTTGATTTGTTAACTTTTAGTTGATAGCCATCTTCCACACATTGCGTATACAAAGCTATCTTCAAGTCTTCCTTTGTATCAAAACAATCATCTTTCTTGATACGAATAACTTTTGTGTAACAATCAACTGCTTTCTTTACCAACTCTTCTTCCGGTATCTGAAGTAATTCTGGCATATTCCAGTATACTCCCGTGGCATTTTCTTTTCTTCGGGGACTTTTTCTTCTTCTTTTTCTTCTTCTTTTTCTTCTTCAGGATTATATGAATTACAGAATGGATGTTCAACATGTTCATTCACAGTCGTAACTTCCTCCTCATTATCATCAACAACATCTTCCTCGGCAACGGTTGTTTCATCATCAAAATTCGGGTATTGACCAATATCAAAATCATTACACGCAGGGTCTGTTTCTTCTTCTGAAACATCATCAAAATCCGAGTATTGACCAATATCAAAGTCCGGGTATTGACCAAGATCAAATTTCGAATACTGACTAGTACTCACAATTTTTTCTGTTGGCTCATCATCGTCTAATTGGTCAATACGAAAACCGGAATTTGGTGCTGAAAGTTGATTGAGATTTGGATTAGAGAAAGGTTGTGGGTTTTGAGAAAAACTTAGTTGATTACTACCCGCTACTGACCCAACAATACTACTTCTAGGTTCAACAACATACAATGTAACATCATCACTTGAAACACTAATGTAAGCAATGAATCGTTCAACATCTTCATTGTCGGTTAACAAATAAACTTTATCATTTCTCTGATAAGATAGCCTAAATCCACTTAGGGGCTCTAAATTCAATTTCTTTGAAACACGTAACATTAGAATTTCATAAGTTAACTTTTTTAATGACAGTTTTAGTTGAAGATTCATGGGTAAAGGCATATATTGTAAAACACCATGAACATTCTCCCATGACCCTCCAAAACACAAATCTATCCAAACATGATCAACATTAGATGATTTCATGGTTGTAAATTAATTTACTAAACAAACGAGCTGCGAAACTAAGACCTGTTGCCGGATGGGGAAGGATGTAGGAACGGATGTCGCCGGAGAGAGTGATAGATGGAGATGGAATGAGTTGCGATTTAGGGATTTAGGTTATGAGTTGTTGCTTCTGCGTAGATATATACACAAAAAATTTGTGTTGCGAAACTAAAACCTATTGCGAACGTTGAAAATCGCATTGCGATTCTGTATTATCTTGTTGCGAAAGTAAGTATCACAATGCGATTTTCCTAATTCGCAATGCGAATAAGTAAATCGCAATGTGAATTTGGAAAATCGCAATGCGATACTGACTATCGTAATGAGATAATACAAAATCGTAACGATATTCTGACTTTCGCAACGAGATTCTAAAAATCGCAATCATCTTCAAAATCCCAATCACAACCGGCTTTACCTTTTGGGACTTTTAACATTTTCAGTTAGGCATGTATTAGTAACTTGAGTTTGAACATTGCTATGATATGTTCAGTTGTTATCACTTATTAGAGATTCATTTGACTATCGCAACGGGGAAATCGCAACGCGAAAATGGCTATCGCAACGCGAAAATGGCTATCGCAATTCGAAATGAAAAATCGCAACGCGAAAATGGCTATCGCAACTAGAAAATCGCAATGCGAAATGAAAATCGCATTGCGATTTTCTCGTTGCGATTTTCATTTCGCATTGTGATTTTCTCGTTGCGATAGTCAGTTTCGTGTTGCGATAGTCTGTTTTGCCTTCAACATAATGCAGATTGAAAATCAACAAATCAACTATTACATTTCAATCAATTAAACAAGAACAAATAAGAATTATGTACACACCAATTAAACAAATCAACATTTACAAATCATTTTTTACAAATCAATTAAACAATCAAAAAATAATAATAATTCTTATTTCCTCATCAATTATTGAATCAATGAATCAACTTTTGCACCCGTACATCCATTTCACGCAGCTCACTTAAGGATTAACCTGCAAAAACCAAACATTTGCTCAAACAAGACTTCCTACACATCTAAAACCTACAAACAACAAATTATTGAATTATAGGTACTTAACCAAACATTTTCAAACCAAAAGGAGTATATATGTTAACAAAACTTGCATTTGACTTACCAATTAACAATGGATACTTTCATAATGCGGATGCAGGTAGGAAGCGTCTAGAATATATCGCTCTAGCCATATAATACCGAAACCACAAGCCTACTGCAGCTCTATCTCTATCGGTGGGAGGTAGAAACTCTGTGCTTCCCGTCGTCAAACGCGCCAAGCACATGCATACGAGAGGACCACAATCCCCTCTGGCTCCCGGCGATTATTGTGGCACGGTCTCGTCTCTGACAACTGTGACATTGAACTTCTTTGGCTTCTTGTGCCCAGAATGAGTCCAATAATTAATCCCATCCAAGAATTTAGCCAAATGAGAGCTCCATCCCTTGATAATATCTCTCAAATCAGACAGTGATATGTAATTTATCATGCTATCATATACTATTATCTTCAGGGATGGGAGCTGAAGTTGGACGAGAAGCCAATGACGACGTTCCAAAACAGGGATAAACACCTGCAATCATAAGTAATAATTCATTTATTTGCGCACTTATTTATGAACACCTTTAAAAAATTTAAAAAATAAACATTAACCTTATCGACCTCCCACCATGCAGGAAAAGTTTAGCTTGTCCGTTGCCCAACGAAAATGATTCATCTCGTTGATTCTTCAAGTGAACTGCGTGAAAAGCCGCCGGCATTATTGTATATCGCAAATTTTTTTTATTTTTCCTAAGCTTCCTTATTATTAGAAGACGTGACACCCACGCATCGATATGCTGTTTTACAAAAAAAAAAGACATATATTAGTGAATTACATTAATTTTTTAAAAAATTATTCAAAATCATATATAAGTCAAATATAAGACTTACCTCCCCATCGAAATAGCCACTGTCTTCAACCCCTAATAACACACCCTACCAAGACCGATTAAGCAACAAATACATCTCATCGTTGAGTTTGCTTATGTCAGTGTAACACCCTTGGCTCCGCTCATATAGATAAAAAATCAACTGCGGTCTTAGCCCAAAGGGTATTATCCAGAATTGTTTCCGGTAGTTGTCTCCTCTCCACTTCAGATACCGGAAGGGTACTAGCCGATAACTCATACGAGAGCCAACTCTCATCCATCATGTCCGGCAACGGTGGGGGTTTCTCAATAATTCGATATATTACCCCATGTGAATCGGGCTCTGGAATGGTGGGAGGGACCTCTTCAACGATGACAGTGGCCTCTTGAACGGTGAGGGGGGACTCTTGAGGGATGATAGGGGCCTCTTGAAATAATGGAGGGGACTCTTGAGGAATGACAGGTGAGTCGGGCTTCTTCTTGCAGAGTCTTCGCACCATTGGGGTGAACGGAGACGTAATAGCACGTGCACGCGATCTGATGCGTGAACTCCGTCGTGCAAGGAAAACCCGACGTAAAGCATCCATCTTATCGGGCCGCTAAAAAAAATTAATACATAAATCAGTAAATAAACAGGCATGATATTAAACAAAGACAAATATGTTTCAAACTTGCATTGTATTCACCCAAGTCATTATTCTATCATAGTTCACAAAATGCATCAGATAACATTCCAGAAGTAAGCACTTATATAAATATTTAAAAGGACAACATATATAAACATTCAAGAAGAAGAATAGTTTACTTTCACAACACGAAACTTACTTTCGCAACGCGAAAATGACTATCGCAACGCGGAAATGACTATCGCAACGCGGAAATGGCTATCGCAATGCGAAATGAAAATCGCAACGACAAAATCGCAATGCGAAATGAAAATCGCAACGACAAAATCGCAACGCGAAATGAAAATCGCAATGCGATTTGTGTTTCGCGTTGCAATTTTGTCGTTGCGATTTTCATTTCGCATTGCGATAGCCATTTCCGCGTTGCGATAGTCATTTTCGTGTTGCGAAAGTAAACTATTCTTCTTCTGCAAATTGAAACTTGAATGGATTGCATTACTTCAACCAAAAGACAAAAACAAAATCAAAAACAAATACTAACAAAAACAGTTTAGCAGTATTGGCAGCAACCGAATGAATTTATTAAGCAATCTAAGTGAAATGGTTAATCTAAGTGAAATTACGAGTAAATTTATCATCAAGTTAAATATGAAAAATCTTAAACTTACCTCGTTGCGTAGAGTATGAACCTCATTCTGCAACGATGCTACCATCTCACGTAGAGCGGCTACCTCACCCGCGTAAAGTAGACACCTCAACACGCCATGCACCATCGTCTTTGCGTAAAGTACCGACCTCCTCACGCAAGGCATTGACCTCATCACGTAACTCTCCTAACTCATCCCGTGGAGGTGGAGGTGGAGAATAGGGAGATAAACATTGTGGCATCTTTGCCGGTCGCCTATCTTGCGGTGATGGTGGAGAAGAGACTCGATGATATGATAGAATAGGTGATGGCTGTCGTTGTGGAGATGTATAGTCGGGTCGATCAGGTGATGGCTCTGGGTGAGGTGATAGCTCTGGGTGAGGTGATGGCTCCCGAAGTGGAGGTTGCTCATCATCCGTGCCATCAAAAAAACGCTTACTAGCTTGCCACCAATCAGTGGCAAGCTCAGCTTCCGTGGGTGTCAGCCTCTGTAATGGAGTGTTGGCCTCCTAACAATATAAAAGCTCAAACAAAGTTAAACGTGTACTAGTAATAACTTGTTTATAAACATATGGTAGTATTTATGTTAACTTACATTATTTATTGTCTTATACCATAGTAAATCTTCCCATTGCAAGGTCCGTTTCCTCTTCCAGGAAATAGCCCTGGGAATATCATTTGAAGTTTTTATTGCATATGTCTTCATGACGGGAAATGCCTCAAATATCCAAATCTACAAACAATATAATAACAAACATTAGTAATTGTTAAATAATTACTTATAATTTTGGAAACATTATATAAAAATTCTTATCTTAAAGGCCCAAATAAAGCCTGTCAAAGTGTATTTGGAACCATCGCCATGCAAACTTTTTCGATCATCCAAGACAGACGATAACTTATTCCATATAGCTTTCCATAAATACGAGCCCCATGGAAATAGGTTCCACGCATTTAGATCTTCTACCAATTTGATTAGATCATTCGGAATAGGTTGTCTGGCCTCTCTGCCTAAAAAGCCGGCATGCAAAAGTATTAGAAGGCATACTCGGACAACATCGACGTCATCCATCCGAGTAAAACCATCTTTCTTATTCAATAATATCGTCAGGTCTTCCACGTGTAGATTCGGCCTCTCCAGCTCAGGAAAAACCCGGGATAACCATGATGGGCGGGTAATGTGTCTAGTGTACCGACTTACATCATCGTGTCCGAAGCGTAGACCGATGATTAAGCAAAACTCCTCCCGCCCAAAACACGTATTCGCCGGTGGAAAATCAAACCATATCTCTTCATCACGACGTTGTATAGTATCTGGTAGATCCCTAGTCATGGTTTGAAGAAACAGGTGTGTCAACATCGCATCTCCACCGGGATGTTGTACTTTCAGCCATGGCCCGAAGCAAGTATCCTCAAACATTTTTCTTTGTGCAGGTGAAAGCTTCGACGCAATTGTTTTGGCCAGGCTGACTTTATTTCTTAAGGTCAATTGAGCCGAATAAAAGTTCTACAAAAACAATAAACATACTAAGTTAGATATACCAAAAACTACACTGTGAATATATACCAAAAAACAATAATAAACATAAAGAGTAGTAGTTTATTCTTCAAACTTAAATTTGCAACACTGTGAATTTCTTATTTGTCTTTGTTTTTTGGTTGAAGTATTGCAATTCATTCAAGTTTCAATTTGCAGAAGAAGAATAGTTTCTGAAAATGAAAATCGCAACATGAAAATGAAAAATCGCAACGCGAATTTGACTATCGCAACGAGAGAATAAAATCGCGTTGCGATTTTGTCGTTGCGATTTTCATTTCGCGTTGCGATTCTCGGTTGATTTAATAAGCAATCTAAGTGAAATGGTTAATCTATTATTGAAATTACCAGTAAACTTATCATCAATTTCAATATGAAAAACCTAATAATAATGCAAAATTTTCAAAAAGAAAATAATTAAAAAAACTAACCCTCGGTGGTTGATCTGGTTGATTTTCCATTTCTGATTGTGAGGGTGGCTCTGAGAGATGGAGATAGACGGATTTCGTCGGAGATGGGGACGGATTTCGTCGGATATGGGTGAGAGAGTGAGAGATGGAGATGGGACTGAGTTGTGATTTTAGGTTTTAGGTTATGAGTTGTGATTACGGGATATACTGTGGACGGTTCAGTGTTCCAATATATTAATATTCGTGTTTGGAATTTGAAAATAAAATACGCTTTGCGATACTAATGGCGCTTTGAAAATCGCATTGCGATTATGTATTATCTCGTTGCGAAAGTCAATATTGAGTTGCGAAATTAAGTATCGAGTTGCGAAAGTCAGTATCGCGTTGCGATAGTCAGTACCACGTTACGATTTTCCAAATTTGCATTGCGATTTCCAAATTCGCATTGCGATAGTCAGTATCGCATTGCAATTTTCCAAATTCGCATTGTGATTTACTTATTCGCATTGCGAATTGGGAAAATCGCATTGCGATAGTCATAATCGTGTTGCGAAACTGGAAACTGATTTGCGATAATGGAGATCGCGTTGCGAATTAGCGATCGCATTGCGATTTTGTTGGTCATTTTGGCAAATCCGGAAAAAGTTGGTTAAAATCGTATATTATATGGGATTTTTGGTCACTGAGGTTATTTTCTCTTAAAAGAATTATAGGAGTCGATTCAAAAATAATTTTTTTGAAAGGAAAATGCAAACCTCACAATACACCAAAAACATCTAAAGAACAATACAAACATTAACACCCGGATACAACCAAACCAAAGAAACAACTAAAAAAAACATTGGTAGTGGCACATCTACTAGAATTAAAAACAACAATACAAAATCAACATCAATCATTGTGTCAGTAAACACATGTTTCATCCATCCTAAGTTAAAACAAGATATTTCATAATCCATTTCACTACATTTCAGTGTTCTCTACCTAGATTAAAAAGAAATCGACTAATTGTACCAATAGCGTAAGCCAAGTTTGGTTGTGCATGTTATCGCATATATCAAACTACCCACGGCTGAAGAGTAAGGAACTTTCTACATCTCTTCCTTCTCATTTTCTATCAAATGACTATGATTAACACTCAATCTAAAGTGAGTTGCAAAGGGAGTATTCACCGTTTTTGCTTTGTCCATACTAAACCTCTGAAAAACTTTCTCAATATACCTCTCTTGTGATAACCAAAGTTTATTGACCATTCTATCATGTGTCAACCTTATGCCAAGAATTTGCTTTGTTGGCCCCAAATCCTTCGTCGCAAAGGATTTACTCAACTCTTGCTTCAATTTCTCAATCCTAAAAGCTTTACAACCAACAATAAGTATATCATCAACATAAAGCAAAAGGATAATAAAATCATCACCGTAAAATCTCTTAACAAAAATAAAATGATCATAAGTAGTCTTCTTACAGCCTTGCTCCCCCATAACAGACTTAAACTTCTTGCACTATTACCTTAGAGGTTGCTTCAAGTCATACAAGCTTTTCTTCAACATACACACGTAGTCCTCTTTCCCTTGTGCAACAAAACCCTATGATTGCTCCATTTAAAGCTCTTTCTCTAAACCACTATGAAGAAAAGTAGTTTTCACATCCATTTGTTCAACCTTTAAGTCATAACAAGCTGTCAAAACTCAGTATAGTTCTGATAAATGACATCTTCACAATCAGAGAAATATTTTTTCAAAATCAATCCATTTTTAGTATAACCCTTGACGATCAATCTAGATTTGTATCGTGGAGATGAAGACTCATCTTCTTGCTTCAATATGTAAACCCACCGATTCTTTAAATCTCTCTTACCCTTAGGCAATTTCACCAACTCAAAGGTATGGTTATCATGCAAGGATTGAAGTTCGTCTTTCATAACTTCAACCTAATGATCTTTGCATTCAATCTCCATAGCCTCTTCATAACATTCAGGTTCTCCCCCGTCAATCAAAAGAACGTACTCATCAGAAGAATAACTGACAGAAGATTATCGATCTCTAGAAGACCTCCGAAGTGGAATTGTTGGTGGAGCTATAGGTGCTTGTCGTTGATCATTCACTACATAGTCCATAGAAGCATCAAAGTCACATATATCTTGTTGGTTATAATGAACATCACCATGCACATCATCTTGAACATCACCGTGCACATTATCCTAAATAGGATCTAGTGAAGAGTCTAGGGGAACCAAATTCACATCGATCAAGTTAATACTATCTTATGAATATGCTTTCTTCATCTTATCAATGTCATCAATGGTTTGATCCTCAATAAAGACAACATCTTAGCATTTCACGAGCTTCTTCCGAACTAGATCATAGAGTTTATAACCAAACTCACATCTAGACTATAACGAATAAATATACATTGTCGAGTCTTGGCATCATACTTGGATCTTTCATCCTTTAGAATATGAACAAATGTTTTATAACCGAACACACATAAGTGATCATATGGCACGTCTCTACCAAACCAAACTCTATCTGGTACATCACCTTGCAAAGGAACAATAGAAGACAAATTAAGCACATGTGCCATTGTATTCAAAGCATCATCCCAAAACAATATCGGAAGCTTTACATTTTAAATCAAATGTTTAATTTTCTAAATCAATGTTTGGTTTATTCTTTCAGCTAAACCATTCAACTATGGAGAATTCGATGGTGTCCTTTAATGTATAATTCCTGTCACAGATAATACCCATGAAATGACCTTGTATACTCGCCACCATTATCAGTACGAATACACTTCAACTTCTTCTTCATTTCCCTTTCAACTTATGCTTGAAACTGTCCAAATGTCTCAAAGACTTGGTCTTTTGACTTCAAAGTATAGATCTACAATTTCTTGAACAATCATTAATGAAAATCACAAAATAAGGTGCACTGTCGCGTGTTCTTACTTTTATCAGACCACAAACATCTGAATGGACCAACTCTAGCAAATCTGATCATCTATAAGGAGGGTGGATTCTAAAGGAAACTTTTTTTGACTTCCTCACTAGGAATGGGCATAATTCTTCAATATAGCATTCTTAAACTCGAAAGTTGATTCTTCTTAGCTAAATAATTAAGCCCCTTCTCACTCATGTGACTAAGTCATTTATGCCAGAACTCGATTGAGTTGTTATTCATTGTCACATTCATAGTCTCTTGAGAAGTCAAAGCCTACATCAAGTACAAATTCAAGCTCTTCTTTTCTTGAGCCACAACCAAGGAGCCTTCAATTAGCTTTCAGTGCCCCTCACTGAAGGTTTTACAAAATCTCTTGTCATCAAGCTTTCTTATAGTAATCAAATTCAAACATATATCTGATGCATATCTAACATCCTTGAAAGTTAAATTTGTTCCATTATTACTCACCAAGCTAATATCTCTCATGCCAATAATTGAAACCAAATTGTCATTACCCATCTTCAATACCCAAAATCACCAAAAGTATAAAGATGTGAAAAAATCCCTCCTTGATATGGCATGAATTAAAAAATCAATATCAATCACCCAAATGTTTCATCACATGCTAGGTTGACCAAATTCTCATCATAAATAACCAACATATCTTCACGAGTAATAGTAAAAACACACATAGATTTTTTATCATCCTTCTTATAGTGTTTATCACCACCACGTTTATTATCTTTCTTCCACTTAAAGTAGCATTTCTTGATATACATTTTTTACCACAATGATGCCACTCAATATTCTTATATCTTGATCTTGACTTGCTTCAACTTTTATCTCAACCTTTTCCATCTTTGTCTTTGTTTTTCTCCTGTTTTCGGTAACCAAAGACTCAAAATGTGATGTAGAACCATGAGACCTTCTTCTACCTTTTCATTCAATACACCACTCTTAGCCAAATCTAAAGTAATAATACCTGGTGGAGCAGAATTAATGAACGAGACTCGAAAAGTCTCCCAAGAGTCCAATAGAGTAGCAAGCAACCAAAACCCTAAATTCTCATCATCAAATTTGACACCCATACCTAACAACTGATTCATCACACTCTGAAAATCATTAACATGGTAAATTGTAGATGTTCCTTCTCTATATTTCAACGTCATCATTTTCTTCAACAAAAACAATTTGTTATTTTTCGACCTCAAGGCATATAAGCTTTCAAGCTTCTCTCACAATGTACGAGCATGTGTCTCTTAATCAATGTGGTTGTAAACATTTTCTTCAACAAATTGTTGAGTTAATATTTAATGGCAGAGTTAAAATAGACTTTTACGGTGACAAAAATGTTTCACAAAAAAAATAGAAAACAAACACCCATTAAATGGGTTCAACGGGTGAATGGGTTTTCCCATATAGTGGGAACGACACCCAACAAACCCAACATCAACAAGAAGCCAAAAGATAACCAGAGTCAACTACAAAATGTTCATAAATAACCTCTATATAGCAAATCAGTATTGCACCAACAACATTAACTTGTAAAAGGATAGATGGTTATAGATTTTATTTTCCTAATCATAAGACCAATTGAAATCAAAGAATGGTCAAAAACAAAATTACTAACAGAGGTTACATTTTCAAGTCACTTACATCTACTCCACCATGCGATCTTAGCAAGGAAAACTCTGAACATTTGGTTCTCGTCAATCATAATTCCATTGAAAACTATCTCATTGTGAAATAACCAGATTGTCCAAGTTAGCCCGTTGAGAGCCACTAACCACACTGTAAGAGAGTCGGCTCGGATCGAACACTTAACCCACATAAGAAAAAAGGATTTGATATCGTCAGGCATAACGAATGAGACATTCTAGATTTTTCAACAACAAAGTCATAATCTCCAAGACACTAGACAATGACAAAAAAATGTGAACTGGTGTTTTGACTTCTTTGTAGAGAGGACAAACATGTTGATTAGAAGAAGAGATACCTCTAAGACGAAGTTTGAACTTTGTAAACAATCATGCAAGAACTAACCTCCGTAAGAATTGAACTTTTGAAGGGGTTAATTTGATCCAAACGACCTCCCAAACTTTGTCTTCAACAGCTTTGGATGAGGAAATAAACTCGCAATTCTCTTTTAGCATACAAGTCTCATTTTAATTTATCTTCCACCTAACACTATCTTACTTCATATTGTTTACCGCAAAACAATTTAGTATCCTAATAAAAATGTCCAAATAATTAGGTGACAAAAAAGTAAATTTTATCGAACTCTAGTTGAATCCATCATAACTACCTACAAAGATAGAAGATTATCACTTAGACCATCTACGAAGATTCTACCGTTCTCTTTATCGGTCACGATATAAGCAACTCAAGGAAAATCAATCATGATTTTCCTTAACAGTATATTTACTCTTTTATCCCTCCTCATTTGATCTCATTCTAAATATTTTCATGGAAAATTATGCCCGACTCTCTTTTGAATATGTCATACTCTATCTAATAAGTTTAATCATACTTTATTGTCGACTAATAAACCTCTCAAGTCAATCTTCATGCATTGACTCAAAAATCCAAATTATTACAATCAAAATATAATTTTTCGAAAATTCAAAATTTCATCATATATTATAGTAATGACACATTTAAGATTTTAATAATCTAAATATCAGAGTTATTTTTGTAAAGTATTTAGAGTCTTATCAAGTCAATAATCAATTGTCTCGGGATGATCGTCATCATGAATAAGGGTATAAGTTCAATATTGAGAAAGATTATCAATTAGAGCATTTCAAGATAAAATTTGCAATTAAAACATTGAATTCATGAATATCTCAAATGTAAAAGATATGTCCTAATAAAAAATAGGGTAAATTACACATTTGGTAATTGAATTTTACTCTCTCTTCTATTTCATTCATTGTACTTTCAATTTTTTTTAATTTACTCACTAGACTTTATAGATTGAATTTTTTTTGTTACTCCGCTGTTAAATGATTAAACGACGTTAAGACATGACAATTTATCAAAACTATGTCGTGTTAAATTCCTGAAAAAAATAAATTTTAGATTAAAACGATGTCGTCTTGATTAAAATACGGTCATGTCATAGCGTTGTTAACTATATAACGGAGGAGTGATAAAAAAATTCAATCTATAAAGTTCAGTTACTAAATTGAAAAAGTTAAAAGTACGATGAGTGAAATAGGAGAAATAGTAAATTTCAACTACCAAACATGTAATTTACCATGAAAAATAACATGTGGCTTGAGGTAAATAGACAAAAAAAAGAAAAGAGGTAGGAAATTGAGTTGGTTTTGACCAGTCTGACAGCTATTGCTTCTCTACACATTCGATTGAATCATCAAATATCTTACAAGACTATATAAAATGAATTTGATTATATTATTCACAAATCAATTAATAATTAGCATAGTTTAAACTTCTAATTGACATGTACGGACTCAGAGCATAATATAGACTTCGGTTTAATCATAGAATTTACTAAAAGTAATATTTGACATTAATAAATACAATTCACTTATTTAACCTCGTCATAAAGTATATTAAAGATGTTATATTAAGTGTTTGAAACTATCATTAAACATTATTCTATGGACTAAATGATCAATTATATCAGATATGAAACATCTATAGCAATTAAACTCGTCAAAAAGGTAGAACCCAACCATATCAAATGTTGATGACCAAAATCTCACTTTTTTTTATAGAGGTGACAAACGAACTCTTATTCTCAAATATAACACTTTAATTGTTAATTGTTACTGAATAACGAAATGTTGATATAACACGTTAAATCGAGTGACATGATATCGTTTGATCACTTGGGATAGTTTGAGTCCTCTTTTTTTATAAATGTTTGACATGATTACTTATTAAAATCACATAATGATAGCCCATCTCATCAAATTGCTCAAAAAAAGTATGCATTTAAGTCTAACCAACCATGAAAATGCATAGATGGATTATCAATTGAGCTAAAGACCGTTTTTAAAGACATATTCGAGTTGAAAAAAATCTATCGTTGGCCATATCCACAATGGGATCTTTTTGTCAATTATCCCTTCCTTGCAAATTATTTTCCATTCCCCACGATCCGAGTTAAAACACGAAAAGATTCAATGGTGAATGTAAGATCAACGATGGATGTATTTAGCTCAAACCTACCTTCAACAATGATCTTCGGATATATACATTTCCATGGTTGATCAGATTAAATGCATAAATTTTCTAAACAATTTGGTGAATCAACATATTTTTTTTTGTGATTTTTAATAAGTAATCACGCTATACACCTATAAAAACTAGAGGGGTGTCACATGGTTAGTCAACGTCATTGTCTCGCATAGCCAAACAATGTCACATTATTTCGTTTAATATGTCACATCAATATTATATTATCTTTTGTTAAGAACGAATGACCAATTTATTATAAATCGATAATATCAATGATCAAATCATTATTTTTCAAGTATTAATAGGTAAAAGGAAAATTACTCAATCATTAGTGACCATTATATAGTTTAACCGAAAGAGGATTTTTTTTTTATTTATTTAAAAAGATTATTATTATCCCTCAGAGTCTGAGTAAGCCCAATAATTCCTTCCTCCGTTCTCATTTTTAGATACTCTTGTTGCCCTAGATTTTCTCTCTGTAAGTTCTACCTAGACAAGCAATGGTGAGTTTTTTATTTTCTCTTCGTATTTTCTCTTCTTATTTTCTGATTCAAGTCTTTGCATTCGATCTATCATTCTTTGACTTGCTTAGAACATTTAATTTATTTTAGATCTAGTTTATCATGTATGTTGAACATAGAGCTCTGCGTTTCTGCTGATTACTCAGTCTGAGTCTTTCAAAACAATTCATTGCTGGGTTTACATTTTATTTTTATTTTTTCCCAATGGATGATTTTTGCGAAAGTAATAAAATGTTTCATTCTTCTATTATTGTTTGATCTTCCGCTTGATGATGTATTGGCGTTTTTTATTGTTACACTTGAATGAAACTTTAGGATTTATTATTGATAAAAAATAGCTCGACTTAATCTTCATTGATCTGCCATTTTGATTCCTCCGAAAATTCATGTTTTCGCATAGACATATTAATAAACATTATGATTTAAAATGGTTAACGACTTATTGATCGTATTTTTAAGATTTTCATTAATCCGTTATATATGCTGGCTTTTGTTTCGAAATGAGGATTCCTTGTGATAATTTTTCCAGTAGCCGTTGTTGATAGATTGTGCTTTCTGAATTTAGATATTATTGTTTAATTCATTCATTTTTATCCCCACAAACGAATGTGCATCACTGCTGAAGCGGATTCCTATCGGTGACCTAGGCCTTCTCGATTACCTTTATTGTTGTTGTTGTTGTTGCCGCTGGTTGACTTTATACGATGAAAGTAATTAGGTTCATCTCTCAGAGTTGTGCCAGTTAGTTAATACTCTTAAGCCTGTTAAATTTTGTGTAATTTCAAATTTATGGTTCTTTGTCGAAACCCTGGAGACCGAACAGAAAAAAGGAAGTGGGATCAGATCCATGGGGTTGACCTGGTTGTTTGGAGTCATTGACCTGTCTTTCTGTTCTTTTCTGAGGGAGAACACAAGACCATGTGGTGTCTTTAAATAGCCTGTTAAGTATTTCATTTCTTTCGAATGGTTAGAAAAGGCAAAAAATGGGAAAGACCTGATGGATTGATTGGTCATATATAGTTTGAAGGGGTCATTGTTGTATTAAAGGTTATGTATTCTATGAACCATTCCTTTACAGGCTAATGCAGCTTCTGGAATGGCTGTGCATGATGACTGCAAGTTGAAATTTCTAGAGTTGAAGGCTAAAAGAACTTATCGCTTCATAGTATTCAAGATCGAGGAGAAACAAAAGCAGGTTGTTGTGGAAAAGCTTGGTGAGCCAACTCAAAGCTACGAGGATTTCACTGCAAGCCTCCCTGCTGATGAATGTCGATACGCTGTATACGATTTTGACTTCGTGACTGCTGAGAATTGCCAGAAAAGCAGGATTTTCTTTATTGCATGGTAAACAATGCATGCTTGAAACTATTAGTACTTTTTGAATATTCCAATCTGTATACATTTGATTCATTGCTGTTTATGTTAAGGTCTCCCGACACGTCAAGGGTGAGAAGCAAGATGATTTATGCAAGCTCGAAGGACAGGTTCAAGAGAGAGCTGGATGGTATTCAAGTAGAGCTGCAGGCAACTGACCCGACCGAGGTGGGACTCGATGTTATTAGAAGCCGTGCCAACTAAATGGGGGTCTCCAAGAAGCAGGAATAATGGAGATGGTGAAATGCATTTTACTTTTGTTTGATGTAAAATGTTAATAGGTGGTGGGGTGCTATGATTTTGGTTTGACGTTACATTCAGGTCTCTGTCTAGAACAATTAGCAATTTCGATTTAAATCTTATGATTTTTTATGCATGCGTGAGGTTATCAAACGGAATGTCTTACAATTGGTATCTGATATTCTTTTGAATTTTGATACATTCTTTTTAGAATTATTTTTTCATTGCAACTATGAAAATGGATGTTTGGTTACTTGCATCACAGGCTAAAATGGTGCCATCATAGTTCTCTCTCGGTCAAATTACTGTTTTGGTCTCCCTTATATATTTAAATTTGAGATTTCGTTTTTATATTTTAATTTGGTTTAACATTCACTTATCATTTTAATTTTATAATGTTATTTTTTTTTTCAATTGCGTTGTGAAGCTCTACTGTTTTCTCCATATTCATTTCCTTGCAATAACGATCCAAGCAATGATGGGTTGCCGGTTGCCGAGCAATATGCAAAGCAAACTTAATAAGCTTTTGCCAAGCGGCTTATTTGGCTCAATAGGGATTTTGGATTATAATTTAGGGATTTACCCATCCTTCAATTTTAATTAAGGATCTATTGCATTTGTTACAATGTCGGGTGGAACTCGTCACCCATAGAATATTATTTTTTAATGGACCCAGATGAGTGGGTCTCATGTGAGTCATTAATTTATTGTTTTTAAGTGGACTCGTCACATCGAACTGACGAGTTTAATGAAAATATTTTTTATTATTAAAAAAATAAAATAAGAAAAAAATTTAAAAAAATAAGGGAACTCGAGGTGACGGGTTCCTTCGAATTCAAAAAATTAGTAGTTGGTCAATGGGTAGTTGTGCAACGGTTACTTGACAATAGTCATTTGGGGTTTTTACTTTTCATTAGACCCTAAAGATGAAAAAATTGCAAAATTTTGACTTTATGTGAAAATCTCGAAAATGGCTTCCTAAGCAGAATTGTCAACGTCCATATTTCATTGATCAAATTCTGGCCAGAAGAAGAACGGAGTATTCGTCAGCGCGGGATAATTGTGAGAAATTCGTATCCGCGGATGTTGATATATCTTCAGCAATCCAGTCTTTTTCCAGCCATATTTGTACGTGGCTTCAAGGTGTACCCGACATTGATTCAAGCTCTGATCGAATGGTGGCAGTCTGAGATGCACACTTTCTATTTCTCGAGTGGTGAAACGACAATTACTTTAGAATACGCCGCTTACCAACTCGGAGTTCCCGTGAATGGAGCCCCTGTGGTGAGGTGGAACAATTACAACCTCAAGACGTTGTTCTATGAAGTTTTGGGAAAGGTACCACCATCCAAGTTTATCAATGGCTATCAGGTACGAATAACGTGGTTAGAGTCTGAATTCTATGTGACCAACGATTCTACCAAGGACAAGGTTATTTTTGCGTCCCAAGCATATCTTCTCCAACTGATCGAAGGGATATTATTATTGGATAAATCCGATGATTTGGTGTACACTCAATATCTTTGAATATTAAGTGACTTTGTTAAGTGTCGCAATACCAATTAGGGCTCGACGATTTTAGCCTTTCTGTGTCGGGAGCTTTGCAAGACTACAATTGTCGAGTGGGGTCGAAAATTCGATGTACGAGGCTGTCTAATATTGCTACAATCGTGGGTTTGGTATCAATTCCCATTTTTTACGCCGATTACAACAACCCCGGTCGAGTTTCCTCTTGCTGAAAGGTAATTTTTTGACTTTTTTTTTAATTTGAATTAATTTTTTATATGTTTTAATTTTTTTTATATTTTTAAATATTTTAGATGGTGCCATAAAATAACCGAGACGAAGTTGTCAGGTGCCACTACAGAAGATAAACGGATTAGGATCAGAATCACCGGTCGATATGTGATATACAATTGTTTATTTATTAGTTTTATAAAAAAATTAAACTTTATATATATTAACTTTGATATTTAATATTTACAGTTTTCTTGGTTTCCGTATGCTGACGACGAGATATACTGGTTATTGACATTGCATTTTTTTAGGGGTTTGATTTATGGTATATCGCGACGCCATTATTACATTTTGCGATTGTTGAGAGGCATGTCGTTGATGGAGTATTATGACAGTATGCGTTGCATTCTTCCGATTCCTACGCAAATCATTGAGATGGACGCGCTTTGTAGAATTGATACGCGTGAGAAACATACCGAAAATTGGACGGTGAAGCACGCTTACTACATCGAGCTATGGAATCAACGAGACTTGTCGTCCCCCCGCGGTATGATATTACACCGCTAGATCTAGATTTTGACCATTTTCTCTATCTCCGAAATTATGAAGAAAATGGGGAACCATATCTCACGACACCACAATAGTGGGGAGAACGAGAACAACATCAGGCTAGATTCCCCAAGTCCAAGAAGAAATCATCGGCGTCTTCTTCTTCTGCTTCAACATCTGCAATTGAAGATTACTATAATGCATCTCAGGCTAGTTTCGGTTTCTATCATGCATATCATACTTCAACTGAGACTCAACCGACTTGAGTTTGAGGTTCATGGGATACAATGCAACACATTTAAACATCTTCAACATAACATGCGGTTGAGGGTGAATGTGATCATTTCATATATGGTCAACAACATAGTCAATTCAATAACAACAATGATGGAGTCAAATACCATAAGCCCATCACCGTATTTCGAAGGTGGATCTCAGAGTGTGTTAAGTACACCTCCTCAGCAAGATGAAGATGACGACGACGATCAAAGTCGACGACCCCAACGTACTTGACGAGCCTCGTGCCATTATCATTCAAGCACTCCTCGACATCGTCAAGAGCTTAGAAAATATAAATAAATTTTATTAGTTTGTAAACAATGTTATTTTAATAAAAAAAATATTACTATTTTTTAATTAATTTATTTTTTAAATTTAAACCGGGTGAATTCGTTACCTCGATGTGACGAGTTCCATTGTGATCGTTGCAGAACTGCTCGTTGACCAATGACTAGATTTTTGGATTTAAAAATTTCTAATTTTATTTTTTTAATAATAAAAAATAATTGTTTATTAAACTCATCAGCTCGACTTGACGAGTTCACTTAAAAATAATAAATTAATAGCCCACGTGAGACCCACTCATTCGAGTCCATAAAAAATAATATTCCATGGAACACACCGTCTTGAGATGACGAGTTCGCCCAAAACTGTAACAAATATCATAAATCACTAATTAAAATTGGAAGATGGGTAAAACCCTAAATTAGTAATTCATAAGCCCTATTGGGCCAAAAAAAGCCTTTGCCAAACTATCTTTTTCCCTCCCTCATTTATCTGAATCTCACTCCAAATCTTAGTAGCATAAACTTGATTTAATGATGGGCACGTACAAGTTGTAAATATGTTAAGAAAATATTATCTTGTAATCGCCATAAGTATTAAAAATATCTAATTTAAAAAATTAGAGAATTGTTTAGATATTTGTAAAAGATCTGGAGGAAGGAAAATTAAAAGGGTCTTTAAGGATAATTTACCCAAAATTGAGATAGTGGGAAATGACAATTCAATTATTTATAATCTTTTTACTTGTCACTTAGAAAAAGCAATAAAAAATTAGATGAAGATATTCTCACAACCAAAATTAAGGAAGATAAAACAATCTTCCTCGTTTTCTTATTCAATTAGACTGACAAGAAGAAAAGATAGCCAAATTGAGAAATCAAGATTTTATCTACAAAGTTAACAAAATACATCTTTCTTAAGACCAATTCTCCAATACTAAATGTTTATTCAAATAAGTGATAAGTTAAGTAACAAGCTACGGTTTTGAGCTTAAGCAGGGAAACACTTCCATAAGAGAAGGTCAAAGAATGAGTCACTAAAAGAAAATGGGAGACTAATAAATGGAAAGTTTTTATAAGATTGATTTTGAGTATCATACAACTTGGAGACAAAGTGAGAGTCTTTATCAGAAACGGAGTCTTTATCAGAAACGGACGCAAGATTTTATGTTAAGGGGGGCAAACTTGAACTAACAAAATTTCAGGAGGGGCGAACTTGATCTCATAAAATTTTAGAGGGTGAAAATAGAATTTTAATAAAAAATACATAGAAAAAATCTAAAATATATGGTAATTTTAAAATTTTATGGTGGGCTACTGCCCCGCTGAGGTCCATCACTGGTCTTTATTATGTACGTTTGTGGTAATGAACAATTTAAGGTATGTGATTAGTGTTTTTTTTTTATTTTGAAATTTGAAAAACTTTATGGAATCTTCAATTCTATTTGAGATTCTCTCTGAGAATATAGGAAACCTAATGGGAACGCTACGGTCTCCCCAACTAGGATGGTCTGAGCCTTGTCAACGCAGTGATATCCTTGCAGCAGCCAAGACATGTGATCCCAGTGAATGATCTACCGACCAGGAAAAAAGCAAGGAATAACGAGAATATGCATAAGATCGTGGAGAATGTTTCGACCGGCTTGGAATCAGATGATCCTGATGAAGTCATGAGGGACATGCCAGAAGAGGGGCTACTCAGATTAAGAACAAATTATCTTTTAGGGATGTGGCTATTGGTCAAAGTGGAGTGAACCAAAAGGTTAATAATGTCTCTAATTTAGACGATGAATTGCTTCTAGAGGATGTTCGAATTGATACAGGGGAAGCAGTGTCGGATATTCATTTTTCTGAGCAGATCCATCAATCCATTGACAAAAAACTGTCAAAGTCAGTGATTGTGCGCCTCCTGGGAAAGTTGATCGGCTACAGAGCGCTTTTAAATCGTATAAAATTGTTATGGAAGCCGTCTGGTGAGGTACAAGTTGTTGATTTGGATAATGAGTATTTTCTTGTTCGTTTTGCGTTGGAGGAAAATAACCATAAGATTATATCTGGTGGTCCCTGGATGATCTATGGCAGCTACCTTACAGTTCAACCATGGTGGAGGAGTTTCTCAACATCTGAAGATCACCCAGAAATGATTTTTGTTTGGGTTCGGCTTCTTGGATTACCATATGGCTACTATAAGAAGAGTTTGTTTCAGACTATTGCTGGTGCATTGGGTGCAGTAGTTAGAGTATATTATAATACTACCCAAGGCAAACAGAGACAATTTGCTCGCCTAGAGATTATCACCAATCAGTATGAGCCTTTGATTCCAGACATGGTGATAGATAGCATATACCAAAGTGTGGAGTAGGAGGGGCTATGTACTATATGTTATGTATGCGGAAAGTATGACCATGGGAAAGATAATTGCTTAAAGGGAAGTTCTGGTGATCAGTTTGATATCAACCAGGAGAAAATGGTGGAAATGGCTCCTAATGAATCTTATGGACCATGGATGCAAGTGATCAACAAGAGGAAGAATGTGTCATCAAACAAGAAAGTAGGGAACTCTGAACGAAGCGCTGCCAGGAGCGGAGGTAATAATAACAGGCCATAATTTGATGCTTTAGCAGTAATAGATGTTGATGAATAACATGTTAATGTGGAAAACAATATAATCAATAAAGGAAAAGAAGTGAGGGAGGACGAGCATCAGTTGGAAGGGGAAAATGGTTGACTTATGAATCTATCTAGTAGTGGAGAAATGGCTATTTACAAAGTTGTGGGATTAGATAAAGCGACGAGGAAGAATATTGAGGCGAACGAGAAGTAACAAAAACAAATAAAGAGATAGTTTTGATTGCTTCGACGGAGAAAATGGTGAAGGTTCAGTCGGATTTGAGCATGGGGAATCATACAACTATACAAATTATGGATGAAAACTTTGGGGTGTGCTACGTGAGAGAAATGTTAGTGTAACATCCTCAATATCGGGTTAGTGATTAAAGTGTAAGATTTTAAAATTCAATGACCAAATTAGATAAATTGAAAAGTGAAGGAATTAATTGAAATGTATTGTGTAGGATAATTTAACAAATGAAGGAGAAGGAAAGGGGCAAAAAGGTCATTGAACAAAGGAAATAATAAAATAATAATTAATGGGTATTATAATACCCATGTGGAGCATATGTTTGGAAATCAAGTTTCCAAATTTATCTTCTTCTCTTCTTCAACGTGAAGTACCCCAAGCAAAGGTGAGTTTCTTAATTAGTTGATTATTTGTTGAATTAAAGGTTGAGTTATGATCCTAAGGTGATACTTAAGCTTAAAGAAAGCTTAATTTGTCTTATAATCAAAAGATGAAGAAGTTATGAAAGATTAAAGAGAATGTGTTTTTAAGTGAATTTCTGGAAAAGAGTTGATACATTAAATTTGAAACTAAATTTGACTTGTCATCAACTTAATTAAGAGATATGAAGTGATAGAATTGGATTTAGAGCATCTTGAAAATTTGGCATGATTTTTGAAAAGGAGAGGATATTAAGGTTAAAGATGAGATAAATGGATATAAATGAGTTTAAGCATGTGTATGTGAGTTAAAGATATGAAAGAAGTTGAAATATGACACAATTAAGTTAGAATGAAGTAGTTTTCGTGCAAAAATGGGAATTCTGGGCTAATGTGCATCGGTACACATTCAACATGTACCGATGTATCAAGGATAAATTTCCAGAAATTATTTAGTGTGTATCGATGCACAGGGAGTGCATCGATGCACCTCTTAAAATGAAAACATCGAATGCCATGAGTGCATCGATACACTATAGTGTGTACCGATACACTACAAAGGGAAAATGGAAATATATCTTTATTTTAGTTTATGAAATGAAAGATTAGAGTATGTCAAGTAGAATGTTGATATGTATACTATATGTGTGATTATGTAGACATAGAACGTAATTCTGTTCCGGAACAATTGAAGAATTAAGATCGAATCAAAGCAAGCAAGGCTAAGGTGAGTGCAAATTTAATTGTACTTATGTTATTGAATAAACATTGGCTTGCGATGAGCCAGTGACGGAGTTACTATGGTGAGAAGTGACTCCTAAAATGTGATTTGAATTGTGATTCTTATGTGTGTATGAGTACATGAAAATGAGTATATGTTATTATATATGAAATTATAATATAGGATATGTGACGAGATATGTGTAATACATGAAAAGGTGTTATAATTTGTGTAATAAACTATGTGAATTGATATAAATAATTAAGAGAATAAATGGAAAGGTGAGATAAAATAAGTAATATTTACTTATAAGGTAAAAGGATATTATATGAATAGATAATATTGATAGGGCATATAAGACTACATGTCTATCTTTTAATGTAATAAAAGTGTATATGTGAAATGACATGATAGGTGATAAAAACCGTGAGCCTATATGAATATGTGATATGAATGTAATATATGTGATGTATGGAAACATATGAGAACAAGAGATGAAAATGATTTACATGTCATATGAACACAGGAGAAGTGTTATTTCCTATAATTATAATACATGAAGTCATAAATATAAGCAGGTGAATGACATGATTTGTATGATGTATGAATTCATGAGTAAAGGTATGTGTGAATATGATTTGTATGCATTATATGTCATGTGAACATAAGAGGACAGAGCATAAAGTATATGATATGAGATAAGTGAAGGTATGCATATATGATATATGTATGAAATGAGATATATGAGAAAAGGTACATGTAACATGTGAATTATATGGAAATGATCTACTGGTAAGCGAACTACGTGACTATGTGATATGTGAATATACTTGAAAAATACATGTTATATGATGAGATATATGTTTACACATACATGTAGTATGTGACAGAAAAGAGGAAATATGTGATCATAAGAGCAATTATATGAATCATAATGATAGTGTCCATGTTATGTGATATGAGAGCTATAGGTATAGTTGGCATGCCAAGAGTCGAGGGTTTACTTATGTCTTTCGGGACATATGGACAGTATTACCTATGTCTTTCGGGATAGACGAACAGTATTACCTATGTCTTTCGGGATATATGGACAGTATTACCTATGTCTTTCGGGACATATGGACAGTTTACCTATGTCTTTCGGGACATATGGATAGTTTACCTATGTCTTTTGGGACATATGGACATATTATTATACGAGCAGTGGTGACAGCATAAGTGTGCACAATCTCAAAGTACTCACATACCTTAAGTTCTCAATAGTGTGCATGGGCTTACAAAAGATGTAAAAAGTGTATAAATGTTTGCATTTTAAAATGTTATTATTGTTTACACTGAATTACATGTGTACATGGACTAATAAAGAGAATTAATAAATAAACTTGGTATGATGGTATATGTGTATGCATGGATTTTGTTATACGAAATGTTATATGGTTTCTATTATATGTTTTATATGCCTCACTAAGTCAACGACTTAGCGTGTGATTGTTTCATACTTAGGTTCCGAGAAGAGGAAGACTGATAAAACTTAAGCAAGACAAGTCAGTTTCTCCTTTCCAAAGATCAGATCATAAAAGAATTGAATAGTTTGTATTTTGTCATACGGATGGTGGTTGGCATGTAAATAAAGGTTTGAATCCGATATGTTCTAATCGGTTTCGTAAAATCATATGATCGAGTTTTGTAATATTTTAAACATATTTATGTAAATGGTAACTGTATAGCAATGGAAGGTTAAATTTTTATGAGTTTTATGTATTTTTACGAAAATTATTGTAGCAGTGCATCGGTACACTGTAGCAGTGCATCGATAAATAATTTATATTCGATTTTTTTGTGCATCAGTACACCATAGCAGTGCATTGGTACACTGTAGCACTGTTCACGGTACTGTTCATACTGTATAATACTGTTCATAAATAAGTTTTTGCCTTAAATTTTTATAATTAACATAATTCAACAGTATATTATTGTATTTTCTTAATATGAGTTCAAATGTTTTGTTATTTTGTAAGAATATTGTTTTAAAAAGTCAATGTGACATTTTAGACTCGTATCCGGGTCGGGTACGAGTTGGGGTGTTACATTTAATGGTATCAGCGCTACGATTTAGCCGATTTTAGACTAAAAATGAAGTCAAAAGTATTTTAAAAAGTATACATGCCAACACAAAGTGAAAGATTTTTTGATCTGATAGTGTAAGGAGTGTGATGTCTTGTTAATAGAGTTAAATGATTATGTTATATTAGATGTCTGGCCATGAGAGCTTCCAAAGTGAAGCGAAATGCGATAGACCCGAAGGCAATAGCAATTCACCTGCCCTGGCCAGGCATGGAGAAGAGCGAACACCTCAGGAATGCCTGTATAAGATTAGAGAATGTTTCATGATGTTGAATGATATTCTGATGTGTTTTAATTTTATACTCCTTTAACTCATAGAATGAATGTATCGGATTAGTTAAAAGAGTTAAGAGCACCCGAGTTCAAGGGTGAATGTGGGGAAGGCTCTGTTGTTACAGACCTTTGTATAAAGGATATGAAGATAATGTTAGAAGGTTTTCATTTCTCCAAAGTGGAGAACTTAAATTGAGAAGTTTCGTTACTACGTGGGCAAGTTACACTATGGTGGACAAATGTCACGATAAGAATGTTAAAAAATTAAGTGATGTGATTAGAATTTGTAGAAGGGTTATAGAATAAGTGCATCAGTGACAAATTTATAAGCTGAATGAAATCAGAGTTATGAATTTGAATTAAAGGGATAGTACCATATATAAGCAAGAGTGTGGATATGATAAGGGTTTGTATTTTAGAAGGAAAGAGTTAGCATTGGCTAACAAGATTTCGTAATGAAAATGTGTTGGATATAGTTGTATATCTTGATTATGTAAATGTGATGTAGTGAAAAAGATAAGGATTTGCATGTTTAAGAGAATATAAAGAGTAATAGAAAAGTTTAAGAATGAGTATATAAGTGATCAGTTTATAAGACAAAGAAAGTTACAACGTTTGATTTTGAATCAGAGGAATAATACTGTGTGTGAGTAAAAGTCTAAGTTTGAAAAGTTGAGTACAATACCGTGGAAGAAAATTTCAATAAAAAATAAGGTATATGATCGGGTTGATAAGGGTTGTACCATAGATTGAAAAGTTAAAGATTGTGTTCAAAAATTTGAATATGCAATCGAATAATACTAGAGGATCTCCACTATTCTAAAGTGGAGAATTTAGATGAAGTAATTTAGTTGCTATGCGGTCGAGCTAAAGTATGGTAAACAAATGTTATTATGGGAATATTAGAAGATTCGTTGATGTGAATATTGCTCGGAAGAGTTTAAGAAATAGGTACATCGGTGATTAGTTTATAAGATGGAAGAAGTTAAAATGTTGAATGTGAACAAAGAAATTTCATGGTATATGAGAAAGAATTGTGGATTTGATAAAGTTAATCAAGTATGATGTGAATCTGGATTTGGTTGTGTATTATGATCATATAGATATGATGTAGGTAAGGAAATAAGTATTTGTAAATGATTAAGGAAGAAATTATCAGTATAAGAGATGGTAAATGAATAATGTATAAATAAAGGGAATTATCAAAGTTACAAAGATACGATGAAGATCGATAATCAAGGATAAGTATAAGCGATATGAAAAGAGTATGAGAGTCTGAAGAAAAGATATGATATATGTTACAAGGAGATTTTGATTTGTGGATGAGTAAGGGATAAGGAAATTAAAGGGTTAAGTATGATAAAGGTTATATGGAAGTGTAAATGATAAGTTTGATATAGAAGTATGAAAAATGTGCAAGGTAATGTGAAAAGATTGTTTGATTCCATAAAGTATATGTTTAATCACAATTGAAGAAGATTTAAGGTGGTGTTCTTGGTCAAATGATGATGGAATAAGAGTTTGATTATTGTTATAAGGTAATTAGAGATGGATTTATGATATGGAGTAATGAGAATGGAGGTTACTGTCTATATAATGAGCGACATTATATGGATTTTAGAAAGGTCAAAGAAAAATGCAGAATTGAAGGAAAGAAAAGACAAAAATGGATTGGGTTCTTTGGAAATTAAAGGCAAATCATTGATTATAAATTGCGAAGGGATAAAGTTGTGAAAGCAACGTAAGAACATTAAAAAGATATGTTTTTATTGGTAGGTACAATGAAAATTCGAGGACGAATTTTTTTATTAGTCATAGTGTTGTTCATTACTGTTCACGATACTGTTCATTACTATTCACGGCACGATTCATACCATATAGTACTATTCATAAATACGTTTTTGCCTTAAATTTTTATAATGAACATAATTCAACATTATATTATTATATTTTCTTAATATGAGTTCAAATGTTTTGTTATTTTGTAAGAATATTGTTTTAAAAAGTCAATGTGATATCTTATACTCGTATCCGGGTCGAGTACGGGTTGGGGGTGTTACAGTTAGAATCCCATCGAAAGCTGGTCATAGATTGATCTCAAAAATTGGTATTTGTTAAGATTTATAAAGCTCGGTCGATAAACTGAAATATGCCAATAGGGGGTGAATTGGCTTTTTAAAAATTTAGGGAATAAAGAGAGAAATGATAGACAGTTTGCACAATGATTTATAGTGGTTCAACTTCCTCAATGAAGTCTACATCCAATACCTAAGTGAAGACAAAACCACTAATTTGTTCTTTTTTTAAAAAGATCAATAGTAACCTTTACAACTCCCTAGTTTTTCACTTAGCTAAACTAGAACCAAAACCCCTTGATAAAGGATAAGAAATGTGTAAACAAGAAGAACTCTTTAGGTAGGTGTTTACAAAGATTTAGCTCACAAAAATAAAACCTAATGATATAAAATTGAGCTCAAAACACAAATATTTACAAGAGAAAGAAAATAATGATTGAAAAGCTTTTCTCTTGTATTTGATTGTTTGGATATGTGTTAGTAACCTTTTTCAAGTGTCATTGGGTTGTTTTTATAAGTTGGAATGAGTTACTAGTCGTTTTTAGCCTTTGGGGATCAAAATAGCCATTACCTGCAACTTTTAAGGCACAAAGGATCGATCATTTTACAAAAGGATAGATTATTTTTCAAATATTTCGACTATTATACCAAAGAGATCGGTCTTTTTTGGGAAGGGATCGATCTTTTTGTCAATGGATTGATCCCAAACTAACTGTTGTCCAAGGGATCGATCATTTTTCAAGGGGATCAATCCTTTAGTCAAAGGGATCGGTCCTTTTACTATGGGATAGATCCTTTGAGCAGAGAATCTTGGAAACATAACTTTAAAGCAAAAAAAAAACAATCGAGTGTGTTTTAAAAATGTTCGAATAAGTTTGAAAAACATTTAAAAACATATTTTTAACTTTTATTTGGACTTTGAATTGTTTTTGAAGAGTTTGAATAAATTCAATTTAGTCCAAAAATATTTTGCCCTTATTTATTATATCAAAATATAAGTTCTACAATCTCCCCCCTTTTTGATATAACAAAACCTTTGAAAATTAGTCTTTGACAAAAGCTCCCCTTAATAAAAGATTTAATGAAAAAGAGAAATATTTTAGAAAACATTAAAGCTCCCCCTTTTTCATTTTTGAAATTAAATTTTTCAAACCCTATACTTCTCTTCCTTTTTGTTATATAAAAAATAATTCAAACTTTAAGGTTCAAAAATAACAATAGAGAGTAAGTAATAATTTTAACATTAAAATCATTAGAAAAATCAAAAGCTTCCTACCAACAAAAGCATTATGAGAAAAATTGAACTTTAAAAGTTTGACACTTAAAAGACATTGAATTTCAACAAAGATGAACTAACAAGTTAGAAGCATATGAAATTCAAAATATCCAAGTCTAATATACTTTATGCAATACCAATTGTTGAAACTAAGTGCAAGTGCATAAAGCTATCCAAAAATGTTATGTATTTGAAAAATTGATATAAATTGTTAGAGAGATGTCATTTGCAATAAATCACATGCATAAACATTTATATTAAGGTAAAAAATTAAAATTTGTAAAAACAAAGCATTAAAACCAATTTTGACCAAAATTCATTATGATGAACAAACATTTATGAAAAAAATCATTAAAACTTTAGAAAATGTTCATCACAACACTTTTTAACATACATGAGACAGAAAACATAAAATCATTTAAAATCAAAACTCGTGCATGCTTAAACTAAATGAGTTACCAATTATGCAAGATAATCAAAATAATCTTAGAGGTTATCCATTTTATATCAAGTGTGGCTAGAGCATTTGAGTATCTTCACTTTCATCAACATTGCTCCCACACACCTAAAAGAGACATTTATTTGTATTTTGGTATCCAAATTGCTTTGGATCCTTGAACATTAGTTTCAATGCCCCTTATTCCTTTAGGAACCCATACTTGTCTAATTTTAAAACATTTTTTCTTTAAAGGACAAGTATGTTCCAAATGACCACGAGAATGGAAACATTAGCATTTTGCCATTTTTAAACATAAAGAGTTATTGTAACCCCTTAGACCCGGCCTATGCGTTTTGACTAAGTCTAGTGGATCACATACATGATTCTTAAAGACATTTTCTGAAACCGTTATTCAATCATTGTAAAATCACATTATAAATGACATGATATTATACTATCAAAACCCAACTTGTAAATATAATACCAATAAGTAATAAATTAATTTAAAACAGGTCTTCAAAATCAAAATCACAATAAACCGAACAGTAATAGCAAAAGTGTCATCATCCTAAAATACGATACTTTAAAATAAGGTCTATGTCATCAAAATAAAGTCAACTAGTAAGATAAAACATTACAATCAGATATACTTCAAGAGATATCTTGATCCTCCAAGTGCTCAAACCGATGTATCTAACCAACAGTATCTAAAAGGGGGAAAAACATTTTCGAAAGGTGAGCTAGGCTCAGTGTGTCCCAATATTACCTTAAAATCACAATAGGTACATTAAACAAATCATAGTCCAGTAAATCTCATAAATTCATAAAAGAGTTTAACTTTTGAAAATCATAGTTTAAACTCTTTTCTTGTACACCATCAGTAATTTCCAAAACTATTTTCCATATAGCTTACTCTAAGCACACATCAAAAAGAAAGCCAACCTAAGGATAAGCTTTAGAGCTTGTATCCTTAAGCCCGTAAGTCCAAGTCCATATAGCTTACCCTAAGCACACAGCAAGGGAAGACAACCTAATGTATCTTGGGGCCTCAAGAGTCACATTAGGCCCATTCTGTTTATTAGCTTGATCAGAGCTATAATATTGTAATTCAATCCAAAAGTTCAATTGCACCGTGACACAAATTCCATAAATCATCACATTAAATTGGTGCATCAATAAAACAGTAACCAAAGAACTCAGTGTACCTCATATTAAAACTAATAAAACAGTTCAGTAATAATTAGGGAACACACCTCGATAATAGGTTCAAATAGTAGATCTACTGATTGATGGTTTCACCACGCTCTACTACAGTTTTTGAACCTATTTTATAATAACACTATATTACTTATGGGTAACATAAATAAATCTCTAAAATCATAAAATTTACAGGTCATACGGGTGAATACTGGCACACGTGGTTTAATTGATCTAGAAGAGCTGGGTCGAGCTGTCGAACGATCCAGAGAGTCTTTTGTACCTTCAAACAATAATAATTTATCAGCCCCAAATCTTACTTAATTGTTCAAAGCTAAATTCTTAAGTATATAAGCATTTTCAGGGTTTGACTATCAATTTGGAGGATTTCGGGTTTGAATTTGGCCAAACGGATTACGGAATCGGAATCAGGACGTCGAAAAACATAAAGTAGGACTTTTCGAAAATTTAAATTCTTGGTCAAAGTCAAAGTCAACCATTTTGACCATCAATTTGGAGGTCTTCAGGTTCGAATTTGGCGAAACGGACAGCGGAAACGGATTTGGCACGTCGAAAACTATCAGAATAGGTATACCCGGAAAAGATTAACGGTCGTTTAATGGTCGGTCAAAGCCATTTTAAGTTTTGGTCAAAGAAAGTCAACGGTCAACGGTCCGGTCGGGTCAACGGTCGGGTCGGGTCGGGTTGGTCGAGTTGGGTCGGGTCAAGCCGGTTCAGACCGGTCAAAACCGGTCAAACCGATGTTCCAGCTGCTCACTCTCCCTGCGGCGGCGCGTGTGGCGCGTGAGGCCTCCTCCGGGGGTCTAAAAATTACAGAAAAATTTCCAAAAATTATTTTGAGCGATTTCGAGATACTTACAATGATCGGTTCAAATTTTTGAACGGTAGAGAGCTCGAATTTCAACTCGGCCGAATCTTTGACTGCTCCACCTCCTCACGCGTCGCCGTCGATGACGAACAAAGTTGACACCGGCAGACTCGCAACGACACAAGGAACACGATGGTGCAGGAGGTGTCGTAAACGGATCAACGATCGGCGGTGAATTTAAGATTTTCCCGGTGATAGAGCTCAAAAAACGTTGATGCTTTGACTTGAAATTCCCGACGTTTGGCAGCGTTTCGCTTCAATTAATTTAAGGGGATTATTCCTGACTCGATAACGAAAACGATGGTGATTTCAAAACGACGATCGGAATTCGGATGGCGTCGGGATCTAAGTTGGAAACCGACGTAGGGGGAAGGGAATTTGGGAGTGTGGTTTTCTGTTTTTGAAACAGAAACCACACGTATATAACATATAACCCCAAACTTACCTAATTTTTTTGGGGTAAATTCAGGGCTTAGTCCCTAAATTTTCTTTAACTCTAAAACAAGCTCCAAGTTTTAAAATCTTTCAATTAAGTCCCCAAATTTTTGCCAATTTTCACAATTAACCTTCAATTTCAATTAAATACTATTTTGTAAATATTCGGGTTGTTACAATTCTCCCCCTCTACAAGAAATTTCGTCCTCGAAATTTACCTTATAAGAATAGTTGAGGAAACTGAGCCTCCATTGACTCCAATGTCTCCCAAGTAGCTTCTGAGGGGCCTCGATTACTCCATTGAACTTTGACCATTGGAATACGCCTATTCTGAAGAACTCGCTCATCTCTTTCTAAGATCTGGATGGGCTCCTCCTCATATGACAAATCAGGTCTCAGCTCTACCTCATTAACTTGAATGATGTGATCTGGATCTGGATGATATCGCCTCAACATTGATACATGAAAGACATCATGAATACGACTGAGGTGGGAAGGCAACTCAAGCTGATAAGCAACAGGTCCAACTTTCTTCAGAATACGATACAGCCCAATAAATCGCGGACTTAGTTTACCCTTAAGTCCAAATCTCAATACTTTCTTCCATGGAGATACCTTGAGAAATACCTGATCTTCAACGTCAAACTGTATATCCTTCCTCCTTTGATCGGCACAAGATTTCTGCCTATCAAATGCCTCTTTCAGACGGTCACGGATCAATCTGACTGTGTCCTCTGTCTCTCGCACTAACTCAGGTCCCAACGTCTTCTATCACGTAACTCAGTCCAACAGATCGGAGTGCGACATTTACGCCCATAGAGTGCTTCGTAAGGTGCCATACGAATGCTGGTCTGATAACTGTTATTGTAAGCAAATTCAGCCAAAGGCAAAAAGTTCTCCCAGCTACCATGAAAATCAATTACGCAACCCCGCAACATATCCTCCAGTATTTGAATCACTCTCTCAGATTGACTATCAGTTTGTGGATGAAAAGATGTGTTATAATCCAATCTTGTTCCCAAAGTCGTATGTAGCGCCTTCCAAAATCTCGAAGTAAATCTCGGATCTCGATCAGAAATAATAGACACTGGAACACCATGTAATCAGACAATCTCTAAAATATACAATTTCGCCAGCTTGTCCAAAGTATAATTTACCCACACAGGAATGAAGTGAGCTGACTTTGTAAGTCTATCAACAATAACCCATACTGAATCCTTTTTCGAAGGAGTCATAAGTAAACCAATAACAAAATCCATAGTAATACGCTCCCATTTCCATTCCGGAATCTTGATAGGTTGTAACAAACCTGATGGATGTTGATGTTCTGCCTTAACTTGCTGACAAGTCAAACACCTAGCCACAAAATTCGAGATGTCTTTCTTCATGCCGACCCACTGATACTTCTCTCTCAAATTCTGATACATCTTATCTCCACCCGGGTGCATAGCATATGGACTACTATGAGCCTCAGTAAGGATAGTCTGCCTCAACTCAGCATCATCAGGCACACAATACTGACCTTTGAAGCATAAAACTTCATCCTGATCAAGGGCGTAATCTGAGCTTGTCCCTTGCTCTACTTGCTCAAAGATGGAAAGCAAGGAGCTATCAAGGGGCTGCTTAGCTTTGATCTCATCAACCAAGGTCGGCTTAACTTGTAATTCTGCTAACAGAGTGCCATCGTTATATAAATTCATCCTGGCCATTAAAGATCTCAACTCTGTTACCGCCTTTTGACTTAAAGCATCCGCTACAATGTTAGCTTTTCTAGGGTGATAATCAATCACGCAATCATAATCCTTTAGAAGCTCTAGCCAGCGTCGCTGTCTCAAATTAAGCTCCTTCTGGGTCAGAAGATACTTTAAGCTCTTATGATCCGTGGAAATGTAACACTTCTCTCCATAAAGATAGTGTCTCCAAATCTTCAAGGCAAAAATTACTACTGCCAACTCCAAATCGTGAGTAGGATAATTATACTCATGCGGTCGCAGCTGACGGGATGCATAAGCCACCACCTTACCTTCCTGCATTAGAACACAACCAAGTCCTGAGTGTGACGCATCACTATACACTATAAAATCCTTCCCGGACTCTGGTTGAATCAATATTGGTGCTTGAGTCAATACCGCCTTTAATTTCTTAAATCTCTCCTGTTGTGCCTCACCCCAGTCAAACGGCACATTCTTCCTTAACAACTTTGTCAAATGAGAAGCAATGATCGAAAAGCCCTCAACAAAACGTCGATAATAACCAGCCAAGCCCAAGAAACTGCGAATCTCAGAGATATTCTTGGGTCGTTTCCAATTCACAATAGCTTCAATCTTGCTTGGATCGACCTGAATACCTCGCGCTGAAAAAATATGCCCCGGAAACGACACTTCTTGAAGCCAAAACTCACACTTGCTTAGTTTGGCATAAAGATGATGCTCTCTCAAAGTCCGTAGAATGATCTTCAAATGGTCGTCATGCTCTACCTCAGTACGAGAATAGATCAGAATATCATCAATGAAGACCACCACAAATTGATCCAAATATGGTCGGAACACCCGATTCATGAAATCCATGAAAGCTGCAGGAGCGTTCGTCAAACCAAAAGGCATCACTAAGAATTCATAATGACCATATCTAGTGTGAATCGTCGTCTTTGCAACATCAGATCCTTTAACTTTCAATTGATAATACCCCGAACGAAGATCAATCTTAGAGAATACAGTAGCTCATCGCAATTGATCAAATAAGTCATCAATCTTGGGTAGTGGATATTTATTCTTGACCGTCATCATGTTCAATTTCCGATAGTCAATACATAATCTTAGCGACCCATCCTTCTTTTTCATGAACAGAACTGGAGTTCCCCAGGGTGAGGTACTATGTCGGATAAATCCTCGATCGAATAATTCTTGCAATTGGACCTTCAACTCCTTAAGTTCTTTTGGAGCCATGCGATAAGGTGCCATAGAAATAGGTGCAGATCTCGGATAAGTCTCAATCTCGAACTTTATCTCTCTATCAGGAGGTAACCCAGACAACTCCTCCGGAAAAACATCAGGAAACTCGCTAACTGTACGAATCTCCTCGATCGTGGACAATGCACCTTTGGTGTTCAAAATACAAGTAATGAAAGTCTCATATCCCTTCCGGATCATACTATCAATTTTCATCGCTGAAACTATATTGGAGAGATAACCGCGACGTTCACCAATTAACACAATAGTCCGACCATCAGAAGTTTTCAGAGTAGCTCTCTTGTACTCGCAATCCAGATTTACCTTGTGTTTAGTCAACCAATCCATCCCAAGAATTAGATCAAACTCCTCTAAAGGAAGCTCCATAAGATCAGCGAGAAAAATTTATCCCTTAACCTCCAGAGGACAACGCCAAAATACCTTATTCACTAATATCGCCTGTCCTACTGGACTCGTAACTGTAACATTATTTTCAGTGTTCTCGATCAGAATCTGAAGGTTTCGAGATATCGAGCTCGATACATAGGAGTGAGTGGAGCCATTGTCCAGTAATGCAAAGTATGGAATGGAATATATAGTAAATGTACCTGCAATAACCTCAGGCTCATCTCTGTCATCCCGACATCTAGTGGCATAAACCAAAGCTGGTTGTCTAGCCTCAGAAACTGTTGGCCCTCTATTTTGCTGAGGTCGGGCTCTACTGTCTGTTCTAGATGCTGATCCTCGAGTCTTTCCTTGATTACGATCTCTAATTGGGGTCTGTACTGTAGTCTGAGAACGCACAGGAGTCTGGGTAGCGGTCTGCTCAAACGAAGCTAGCTGAGGACAATCCCTCCGAAAATGACCACTAGATCCACACTGATAGCAAAGACCCATCTTCTTACGACACTCTCATGTGTGTTGTTTACCACAAAACTCACAGAGAAACCCATGATAATACGACGAGGAACCGCCTCGACTGCCAACTAACGATGAGGAAACTGTAGGCCTGAAACGTGTATTGCTTCTCTGAGGGGCTGAAGTACGAGTCCTCTTCTCGGACTGTGCTGATGACTCCATCGGGCTTGAAAATTTCTTAGATCGTTCCTGTTCAACACGCTCTCTACCAGAAGTTAAAACCTCCACCTCTTCAGCATCTTTGGCTCTGCCTACCAGCACATCAAATATCTCATCCTGATGGGTTACAACTTGCCTACGCAGCTCGTATCTGAGTCCAAGGGCAAATTTACGACATCTATCTCTCTCAGTAGGTACCATACTGAATCCATAATTCAGCAACTTCAAGAACTCGATCTCATACTCAGAAACAGTCATGTCTCCCTGAACCAGGTCTTGAAACTGCTGACGTCTCTGAGCTAAGTAGCGCTCTCCCAGAAAATGACTCTGAAAGCGATCTTTAAAGAAATTCCAGGTCAAACGATCAGTATGAACACTACTGGTCACTGACTCCCACCAAGTATAGGCATTGCTATCTAACATCGCCACATCACCCTGATATCTCTTAGTTGAGTCTAAACCCAACTGATCCATGCGCCTCTCTGTATCCTAGAGCCAATCCTCAGCTTCAGTAGGAGCTCCACCAATCTGTCCCCCAAAAGTTCTAACTCCATTGGCAATCAAAGTCTGCGAAATAGGAACCTCTGATACAACACCAGTAGCTCTGACTGCTCCCTATATCAACTGCAGAAATTTTCTACCAAAATTCTCATCCAAAGCAACTCCGGTAGACTCTGACTCAATATCGGTCGCTCCTATGATCGGTGTAGTCATGCCAATACCAGCGGCAGGAGGCAGATTCGTTGGGGTCGTAGGAGCAGGATCACCTATCGGAGGTGGGGGATCTACTCTTATCTCATCGATCGGGTCTGCAAATCTAGCCACTCGACCTCGTCCACGGCTAGTTCGACGACCACGTCTAGCACTCATTTTTGGTGGATCTCAAGTTTACTACAGGAGATAAAACTTAGGGTTAGACAAGCACTTGGAGTCTCGAACACAGTTAAAATCTTAATAACTTGTGACATGGCCTTAGTAACTTGTTTTGTAAAATATTTCTAAAACCGTATTTTCAATGTGGACTCATACACAGTCCGCGGTTTAAAAACAAAAAGCTCTGATACCAATAAATGTAACCCCCAAGACCCGACCTATGCGTTTTGACTAAGTCTGGTGGATCACGTACATGATTCTTAAAGACATTTTCTGAAACCGTTATTCAATCATTGTAAAATCACATTATAAATGACATGATATTATACTATCAAAACCCAACTTGTAAATATAATACCAATAAGTAATAAATTAATTTAAAACAGGTCTTCAAAATCAAAATCACAATAAACCGAATAGTAATAGCAAAAGTGGTATCATCCTAAAATACGATACTTTAAAATAAGGTCCATGTCATCAAAATAAAGTCAACTAGTAAGATAAAACATTACAATCAGATATACTTCAAGAGATATCTTGATCCTCCAAGTGCTCGAACCGATGTATCTAACCAACATTATCTGAAAGGGGGGAAAACATTTTCGAAAGGTGAGCTAGGCTCAGTGTGTCCCAATATTACCTTAAAATCACAATAGGTACATTAAACAAATCATAGTCCAGTAAATCTCATAAATTCATAAAAGAGTTTAACTTTTGAAAATCATAGTTTAAACTCTTTTCTTGTACACCATCAGTAATTTTCAAAACTATTTTCCATATAGCTTACTCTAAGCACACAGCAAAAAGAAAGTCAACCTAAGGATAAGCTTTAGAGCTTGTATCCTTAAACCCGTAAGTCAAAGTCCATATAGCTTACCCTAAGCACACAGTAAGGGAAGCCAACCTAATGTATCTTGGGTCCCCAAGAGTCACATTAGGCCCATTCTGTTTATTAGCTTGATCAGAGCTATACTATTGTAATTCAATCCAAAAGTTCAATTGCACCGTGACACAAATTCCATAAATCATCACATTAAATTGGTGCATCAATAAAACAGTAACCAAAGAACTCAGTGTACCTCATATTAAAACCAATAAAACAGTTCAGTAATAATTAGGGAACACACCTCGATAATAGGTTTAAATAGTAGATCTACTGATTGCTAGTTTCACCACGCTCTGCTACAGTTTTCGAACCTATTTTATAATAACACTATATTACTTATGGGTAACATAAATAAATCTCTAAAATCATAAAATTTACAGGTATTACGGGTGAATACTGGCACACGTGGTTTAATTGATCTAGAAGAGCTGGGTCGAGCTGTCGAACGATCCGGAGAGTCTCTTGTACCTTCAAATAATAATAATTTATCATCTCCAAATCTTACTTAATTGTTCAAAGCTAAATTCTTAAGTATATAAGTATTTTTAGGGTTTAACTATCAATTTGGAGGATTTCGGGTTTGAATTTGGCCAAACGGATTGCGGAATCGGAATCAGGACATCGAAAAACATAAAGTAGGACTTTTCGAAAATTTAAATTCTTGGTCAAAGTTAACCACTTTGACCATCGATTTGTAGGTCTTCAGGTTCGAATTTGGCGAAACGGACAGCAGAAACGGATTCGGCACGTCGAAAACTATCAGAATAGGTATACCCGAAAAAGATTAATGGTCGTTTAATGGTCGGTTAAAGCCATTTTAAGTTTTGGTCAAAGAAAGTCAACGGTCAACGGTCGGGTCGGTTCAGACCGGTCAAAATCGGTTCAAAATCGATCAAACCGGTTTTCCAGCTGCTCACTCTCCCTGCGGCGGCGCGTGTGGCGCGTGAGGCCTCCTTCGGGGGTCTAAAAATTACGAAAAAATTTCCAAAAATTATTTTGAGCGATTTCGAGATACTTACAACGATCGGTTCAAATTTTTGAATGGCGGAGAGCTCGAATTTCAACTCGGTCGAATCTTTGAATGCTCTACCTCCTCACGCGTCACCGTCGACGGCGAACAAGGTTGACACCGGCGGACTCACAACGACACAAGGAACACGATGGTGCAGGAGGTGTCGTAAACGGAGCAACGATCGGCGGTGAATTTAAGATTTTCTCGGCGATAGAGCTAAAAAAAACGTCGATGCTTTGACTTGAAATTCTCGACGTTTGGCAGCGTTTCGCTTCAATTAATTTAAGGGGATTGTTCCTGACTCGATAACGAACACGATGGTGATTTCAAAACGACGATCAGAATTCGGACGGCGCCGGGATCTAAGTTGGAAACTGGCGTAGGGGAAGGGAATTTGGGAGTGTGGTTTTCTGTTTTTGAAACAGAAACCACACGTATATAACATATAACCCCAAACTTACCTAAATTTTTTTGGATAAATTCAGGGCTTAGTCTCTGAATTTTCTTTAACTCTAAAATAAGCTCCAAGTTTTAAAATCTTTCAAATTAGTCCCCAAATTTTTGCCAATTTTCACAATTCACCTCCAATTTCAATTAAATACTATTTTGTAAATATCCGGGTTGTTACAGTTATTTTTAGAAAATAATTCTTTTTCTTTTGTTAAGCTTTCAAGCTTAACTTTCAAATCAATATTTTTTTTTCTAAATCATTGATTTTGATTTTTGAAAGTTCTAAATCATTTCTCAAAGTTTTATTTTATTTTTCTAAATCAAATTTTACTTTTAAAATCACATAATTTTCAACTATAAATTTTGAATTAATTTCTTATATTTGGAATTCATTGTCTCAAATTCCAAATACAACTCATCATAGGCATCTTGTAATTCTTTAAATAAATAAGAATTTGAATTAAAAGAGTTAGAAGTTACCATTGAATATTCTTGAATGGCCATGAGACATAGGTTGTCTACTTCATCATTTGATTCTTCATCATCACTCCAACCCGCCACAAATGTCTTCTTTTTGCTTGATCATTTATTCTTTAGGTGAGGACATCCATACTTGATATGTCTCATCCTTTTCCACCCAAAGCATATCGGGGGACCTTTTTTCTTACTCGATTATGCTTCTTGCGTTCTTTGGATGTCATGAATCGTTTAAATTTCTCGAAGAACTTGGTCATTTCTTGTTCATCATCCTCTTCTTCATTTGAGGTGTTTTCATCTTGAGTGGAGGATTTCAAGGCAACACATTTTCTTTCTTTTCTTGTTTCTTCTCTTCTTCTTGTTTTTCCTCCTTTTCCATCATCTCATGAGTGAGGGGAGCTAATAATTTCATCAATCGATAGAGTTTTTAAGTTATTCACTTCAATGATCGCTATCTTCTTCGATTGCTAAGATTTTGGAAGATAATATATCATCTTCCTAACAAGCTTCTCATTAGGGATGATCTCTCCAAATCCCTTGAGACCATTGAATATCACAGAAAATCTATCCGTTATAGCTTTTATATCTTCATTCAGTTTTATCTTGAAATTCTCATAGCTATGATCGAGAAAACTGATTTTTGTTTCACTCACTTAATTGGTTCCTTCATGAGTGACTTGGAGCTTGTCCCATATCTCCTTGGCATTTGAATAAGATGAGATTTTTCCATATTCATCTGGTCCTAATGTACAAAACAAAATGTGCATGGACTTAGCATTGAGTTTGAACACTTTCTTCTCTCTTTCACTCTATTATGCCATAGCTATAGTTAGATTAGAGCGACCCATCAAGATAGAGCTCCAAGCATCTAGATCGGTAGCTTGAATGAAGATCATCATCCTATTCTTTCAATAAACATAATTTGCTCCATTGAAATAGGGTGGCTTATTAACTGGTTGAGAATCTTCAATGTAGTAAGCGCCGGAGGAAAAAGTCATATTCTCAGTTGCTTTAGGAAATTGATAAGAGCCTTCAAGGATCTTCACAAGGTTGTTAGACCTTTAATTTAGAACCTGCTCTGATACCAATTGTTAAGATTAATGAAGCTCGATCGATCAACTGAAATATACCAAGAGTTGGTGAATTGGATTTTTGAAAATTTAGGGAGTAAGGAGAGAAATGATACACAATTTGCACAATGATTTATAATGGTTAAACTTCCTCAATGAAGTCTACATCCAATACCTAAACTCCTCACTTAGGATTTTCCAATAAATCCACTAATTTGTTCTTTCTTTTTCAAAGACCAAGAGTAACATTTACAACTACCTAGTTTTTCACTTGACTAAACTAGAACTAAAACCCCTTAACAAAGGGTAATAAATGTATAAATAAGAAGACCTCTCTAGGCAGGTGTTTACAAAGATTTAGCTCACAAAAGCAGAACCTAAGGATATACAATTGAGCTAAAAATACAAATATTTATAAAAGAAAGAAAATAAGGATTGAAAAGTTTTTCTCGTGTTTGATTACTTGGATAGGTGTTGATAACCTTCTTCAAGTGTCATTTGGTTGTTTTTATAAGTTAGAATGAGTTACTAGTCGGTTCTAGTTACTGGGGATGTTTCAGAGCCGTTGCGGATCAAAATAGTCGTTACATACAACTCTTAAGGCACAAGGGATCTATCCTTTTACCAAAGGGATCGATATTTTTTCAAATATTTTAACTGTTATACCAAAGGGATTAATCCTTTTTGGGAAGGGATTGATCCCAAACTCACTGTTATCTAAGAGATCAATCCTTTGATCGAATGGATCGATCCTTTGAGCTAGAGAAGCTTGGAAACATGACTTTAAAGCGCGAAAACAGTCGAGTATGTTTTGAAAAAGGTTCAACTAAGTTTGAAAAACATTTAAAAACATATTTTTAACTTTTATTTGGACTTTGAATTATTTTTGATGACTTTGAATAAATTCAATTTAGTCCAAAAACATTTTGCTCTTATTTTTTATATAAAAATATAAGTTCTACAATATTAAGAATACAGGAATGGCCAAAGGTCCCATAAAAAAGAGTCAAAGCTAAGAAAAGAGAAGAGAAATACCTGACCAAGTCGGTCCTAGCAGACTGGATTACTATCATGATTAATGAACTTTGCCAAATTACGCCTAAATCAAATATGGGAGATCCTTATATGAGGGATCTAGGAAATGATAATCCTAGAACAGTGTAATGGAGGGGAAACACAACCTTCGAATGAGACTTAGATGATGACCGCTAGATTTAAATCTGATTCGTTAGTTTTATCTTCCTTTATCTATGGTTAAAATTATTTTTTGGAATATCTAAAAATTATTGATCTTATGTTTAATCGATACTTCAAGATGTTCATGAAAGTTTAGAAACCTAATATTGTTACTCTCCTAGAGCCGAAAGTAAATGGAACTAAGGCGAATGAATTCATTCATAAATCAAACTTCAATTATTTTTTGTTAGCTTTATCAATCAATCGAAATAGCCAAGAGGGGTTAATTGGCCTTTAAAAACTTTGTGGTGGAAGCTATCAAAAATTAAACTTTTGCACAAAGAATTTAGAATGGTTCAACTTTCTATACCAAAGTCTACATCCACTAAGTTAGAATACACACTAAGGATTTCTCAAATCCACTAGATTTGCAAACCTTTAAGGACAATGTGTAACCTTACAAACACTCCAATATTTATACCCTACGAGTAATTACAAATTTAGCAAACAAAAGAGAAACCTCACAAAGGCAAATATGTTTGCACAAATTTAGCACTCACCAAAAATCACACTTGAGCAAATTTAACAATGTAGCTCACATGTGTTTTATAAATGAATTTGACAATTTTTCTCTAAAACTCTATTTATGTTGGTTTGATATTGCAATTGACTTTCTTATTATTCTCCATTTGAATCTTGGTCTCTTTTATGTATTCTAACTTCAATCTAGCCTTTTGGAGTCATTGAAGATTGATTTCAGCCGTTGTAATCATTAATTTTAAGCATTTAATGCTCACTTGCACATTTGGTATCGATACCGAGAAGATGGTATTGAGATCGAACATCCTAACAGTCAAATTTACCTTGGTGTTGATATTGTTTGAATGAGTATCGATACTCAACTACCGATCTCAATACTAGGAATATGGTCTCGAGACTGAGAAGCCTTCTGGGACTTTGATATCGAGACTAGCACACTGGTATGAGACTAGGAGGGGTTTTGGCTAAAATACAAGTGTTTTGAGCTTTAAAACAAAACTTACAATATTTGAAAATACTCAAGAACACTTATTATTATTATTCACACTTCAAAACACTTTAAATTTGTTTATAACAAATTCTTTATAAAATTGTGAAATGAAAATTTTAACAACTTAAATCATTTAAAAATTCATGTTATATCAAAAGAAAAAGTTAGTTCAAAAATATCCCCCTTTTGATATAACAAAATCATTTGTGAAAATTTGCTTTAGCTTTAAAAATGATTTGTCAATTTAGTTTTGTGAAAATAAAATCTCCCCTAAGTAAAATAATTTTTGGCTGGCAAATTTTACACTTACACATATTTCTCCCCATTTTTGTTATAACAAAATCAAATTTAGCTTCAAAAGAGAAAATATGTTAGTGTAAAAAAGAACTCAAATATTCAACAATAAAAATAAGATCAAATTCATACTTAACATAAAATAAACAAGTTTAAAAGATTAAATAAGCATAAATTCATAACAAGAGTAGTTCAAACATAAAGTACCAAAATAAAATAGTATCAAAGATAACGCAACATAAAGTGCTAAAATAAAATCCATAAAGTGCATGAAAACAAGTCATAATGCAATAATCCTAAAAGCATCATAAATATGTCTATCCTTCCGAATGTGGTGGAGAAGGAGATAGAGGCATCAAATGATGACGAATCGAATGATCGTCATGCACAATCGCATCCAAACAACGATCCACAGTAGACTTAAACATGTCTAAATGAGCATTTATGTTCCTGAAGCTTTGAACCATATAATCATACATGGTCTACATCGAAATATCCTCTTGAGGTAGGGACATCGGTGGCTCATCCATTTCATTTTCTTGTTCCTTAATGACGCCCTCGAGATGTCGTCTAAAAGCATACCACTCACCGATTCTTATATCAAAATCCCAATTAGCCTTGTGGTCAGATTTGAGATCAATGATACTAACGAGAGGAATGAATGGGTCATACATGGCGAACACTTCAAACTTATCCCTAAAGATGTAACTAAGGATACAACTATAGGGAAGAGTTATTGCATAGTTTGTCCCTTTAGACATGACATCGACAAGCTCAAGGAAAATGATAATGGCAAAATTAGGACAAATATCGTTCTTGATATGATAAAACCACCAATAATCACAAGCATGCATATAGGTATCTTTACCACTGAAAAGACGAAAAACCATGTAATGGGGAGTAAAAGGAGACGATCGGGGAAATAGAGAGAGGTAGGGCTATAATTTGGAAATCACTCCATAGGAACATGTGCATTTTCTTTATAAGGACCATCATTATTATTGATTTTTAAGAACGAGGAAATTGAACTGAGACCAATAACGAAAGTTTTTTTCATGAGGTAGGATTATATCCCTACAACTTTGTTTACATTATCCTTCTCATGAATAAGAATAGCATTCGAGAAGAAAACTCAAACGAGGTTAGGATTGACTAAAGGAGGAATGCTAAACAAATCCAACCAATCCCAAGTGACGACCGTTTCAAAAATAAGAAATTGATAATCCTCATACATAAG
The DNA here is from genome assembly GCF_006381635.1 of Hibiscus syriacus. Taxonomy (NCBI): domain Eukaryota; kingdom Viridiplantae; phylum Streptophyta; class Magnoliopsida; order Malvales; family Malvaceae; genus Hibiscus; species Hibiscus syriacus. The sequence goes on along the minus strand of NW_024063076.1, from coordinate 881,671 downwards.
AAAGTTACGATCAATTGTAAGTTCAGTTCGAAGAGTTTTTTTTTAAAAAAAATCTATTGAAGAGTTCGAGGGCATTAGGATTACGAAAGCATGCATTTTTAAAACTAGTGGTATTTTAGGATTGACCCAGTTTTCTAGGCCACTAGTCCTAAGATGTTTCAAATTAGTTCTAGGAGGCATATTAGAAAACATAGTGGCTAAAAACAAGAGAGAACTATTTTAGGAATTTTGTCGAACACTTGGTGAACAAACCTAAAACAATGAATCTAAGAAAAAATTGGTGAATGGGTTATCCTCCTGCAATGGAAACACATATAATACAACCCAATAAACTAATAAATTTCATCAAAATTGTTCAAATATTGCATAAGTTTGAAAAACAACTGAAATCCTATATTGAACAATTTATAAATATTTTTGAATAAAACATGTTTTTGATGAAATGGAAATGCGTTCAAAAGATATGTAATAACTTTTAGTAGCAAGAATCATTATAAAAACATGATTAGAGCCATTAAAAAATAAACCATAAAAATTGTATAAATGAGTTCATTCGAAAATACCTCAAAATTTTTATTAAAAATATGGATTTTGATGAGCCCCTTGATGCAAGTCCACTTGATACTATCCAAGGATGATGAATGTGAGTGAAAATTTGAGTGAAATCGGAATTTTGTAGGGTGGATTTGAGAGGATTTTGATAACAAGTAGGTTAAGGTTTTAAAATAATGAAGAATTTGGGCATTTTTGAAATAAAAGCACGATTTCACGCGTACAAGGACCTCAGTCTCGATACCGAGATAGGTGGTCTCGAGACTTTTTTATGGGTATCGATACTGAAAGATGGTATCAGTACCGATTTGGGATACTGGAATTATGGTCTCGATACCGATGGAATGATCTCGATACCAACAACCTGAAAATGTCAAAAATGACATTTTAAACCATTAAGACATTCCAGAATAAGCACCTAATGATTTTAAGACTATGAAAAACACTAGAAACTTATTTAGGCACTATAGATAAAGATTGGACACTAAATTTAATGTTTTGCTAGGTACTTTACTAAAATGTATGTTATGGATTTTTGAAGAAAGTATTAGTTATATCAAACAAGGTCCAAAACATATCAAAAAGAATTTAAGGCCATAAGATATCAAATTAATCATATAAGGCCACAAGAATCTACTTCATGCAATATTAACTCCCCCTTACTAAATGTAATAAGTCACCAGAAGGAGACATACAATCAAGCACAAAAATAAGTATAATCACATAAAAACATAAAATTGCATGAAATTGAAATATTTTACCACTTGAAGTAAGGTTGATTGGTTAAGTCTTCCTTTCTTCAAGTTTTATTCCTTAGTGTGTTTTTGGGGCTCCAAAATAGCTTGACTTTGCTCACCATAGATGCAACACACCTACAATAGACAATTATGTACTTTTTGGTACCCAAATCTTTTTTGGTCCATTTATGTTAGTTTTGAACAATCTAGTCCCCTCAGGTATCCATGAAGATGGGATATCCAAAAAAAAATTATAGAAATGAGTCATTTAGGGATCCATATACTCCTAATCATTTTTCCGTTATAAAATTTGGGGGAATAAGTATGTCTATTGTAAAAGCCATTTTTGACAAAATTTGATTTGGAGCAATCTCCTCTTTCAAATTTACTTTTAATTTTTTTTCAAAATTAGCATTTTCTTTCTTAAGATTATCACCTTTAATGATCCTCGTGAACTTTGGAAAACAAGTTTTGCAAGTCTAAATTCTTTTTCTCAAAAACATTTAATTTTTCTTGTAAATCATTGACTTGGCTTTCAAGTTCACTATTAGTCTTAGAAAATGAGTCATTTTTTTATTTTCAACTTTCAATGAATATTTTTGTGTTTTGAGATCATGACTTCACATTCTAAAAATAATTCATCATAGGCATCTTGCAACTCATCATATGTATTTGAATTTGAATTAGATGGGTTAGATGATACCTTTGAATCTTCTTGGATGACCATGAAGCAAAGATTGGCTACTTCATTCTCTTCATCATCGGTGGAGTCTTCATCACTCCATGTAACCACAAAAGCCTTCTTCTTTGGCTTGCTTGATCCTTTCTTCTTTAAGTGGGGACAATCATACTCAAAGTGTCCTGATTTTTAATAATGGTAGCATATGATAGGATCATTCCCATTCTTCGATTCATACTTTCTTTCTTTTTTCTTTGGATGACATGAATCTCTTGAATTTCTTAAAGAGATTGGTCCTATCTTCATCTTCATCATCCACCTCTTCACTTGAATCTTGTTTGTGTTCATTGGAGGATTTGAGAAATGCCCAATTAGCTCATCGAGGGTGTACAACTCAAAATCCTTTACTTCTTCGATAGCGGTTGTTTTGCCTTCCCAAGATGTAGGCAATGAGGCAAGCTCTTTTCTCACTACTTCTTCATTGGATAGGCCTTCTCAAAGTTCTTCAAATCGTTAATTATTAAATTGAACCTATCGAATATTGTCTTTATCGGGCTTCATCTTGAAGTTCTCGTAATTGAGAAATGCGGATGCCAATCTTGGATTTCTTCACTTGGCTTGTTCCTTCATGAGCCATCACCAACTTGTCCCATATCTCCTTAACATTAGAGCATGAAGATACTCTACTATATTTGTCTGGCCCAAGTGCACAAAAGAGAATGTGCATGGCTTTAGCATTGAGTTAGGCGAGCTTCTTATCTTCATTGGTCCACTCCGACCGGTTTCTTGGAGGGTTGGGAGAATCGCCGATGATTGTATCCCAAACATCAAGATCGGTGGCTTGAATGAACAAACTCATCCTATTCTTTCAATATGAGTATTTTATACCATTGAAGTATGGAGGTCTTGAAATGGATTGGGAGTCTTCAACATTGTATGAGCCAAATTTGAAGCCATCTTTATCGATTGATAGAATAAGTTGATAGAGCTCTTCTAAGATATTCATAAGGTTGTTAAATCGTCGATTGTGACTCGCTCTTATACTAGTTGTTAGCTTTATCAATCAACTGAAATAGCCAAGAGGAGGGTGAATTGACCTTTAATAACTTTGTGGTGGAAGCTATCAAAAATTAAACTATTGTACAAAGAATTTAGAGTGGTTCGACTTTCTAAACCAAGGCTACATCCATTACCTTAGCATCCACACTAAGGCTTTATCAAATCCACTATATTTGCAAACCTTTAAGGACAATATGTAACCATACAAATACTATAAGGTTTATACCCCAAAACCTTGAATGCACACTCTCCGCTAAGAGTAATTACGAATTTAGCAAACAAAAGAGAAACCTCATAAAGGCAAATATGTTTGCACAAATTAAACACCAAAAATCACACTTGAGCAAATTTAACAATATGTCTCGCAAGTGTGTTACAAATGAATTTGACAATTTTTTTAAGTTAATAAAATATTTATGTTGAGAAAGAAATAAGAATTGTGAAAAAATAATTAGCTATATCTCCATCATCAACCTTGTATAAATCATTCCAATGCCTTGTAAGGATTCCATTAGACTTCCCAAGAGAAAATAAGCTAGCCTGCTCACATTGTGAAGATATCCAAGGTGATTTTCCTTTGTGCTTGACTTTCTTCGCAGGTATTGTTGCTGGTTCTGCTAGTGTGGGCCAATGAATGAGAGTTGTTTAACTATACAAGATTAGTGTTTTCTGATTCTCTTTATAGGTTTTTCTTTGTATTCAACACTTCAGAAGTCAAAGCATAAGTATACTTAACCAAGGGCTGGTTGATATCCAGGATCATATTCATATGTTTGTTTCATTTGCTGATTTTTCCATAGTTGCTTCATGCAGGAACAACTTTTGATTGGTTTGAAATGACTAGGGCCCATTTCCAAGTATAAGATTCATAGTATAAAAAAAACTTTTGGTTGGTTTGGAAAAAAATAACATGCAGTTTAAACGACTATATTGATGTTCCATCCTCCAGGACATTGCAGTGGTAAGTAATTCCGTTTTGTTTGATCGTGTTGCTCCATACATTGCAGTTTATCCAATCTACCACCACACTACTTTTAAACGACTAAGAGTCTATTTGGATCAAGGAATTTAACATTCCCAACAGGCATATTTGTTTACTGATGAAAGATACCCATGTTTGGTTGGGTATAATTCCCAAGTGAGGGTAATGTTATAATACCAATAGTAATTTTTGGGATTTTATTCCTGGGAATGTTATTCCCGTATGTATGTTAGGTTTTATTTTATTCCCGTCCTAAGGGCTAAAATACCCTTCTTCTCCAGCTTATTTCTGCGCGATATCTTATTCTCCACTCCCTTTCTTCTCCCCGCTAGCATATGTTTCTGGGTTCCTGCTCACTTGCCTCCCCAAATGCCTTAAATTTAGACCCTCTAAGATAACTTCCCAAGTTTCCACTCTCAGTGTTGAGACCTCCATCAAGGACCCTCAAAACGACATTGAATCATTGTTTTCATCCGACACTGTGGAAGAGATTGATCGGAAGCGTGGCAACAGGCAATCCAACACCGGTGCTTCGGGTATTTCCTCTAGTGTAAAGCTCGAAAACATTAGCAAGAGCTATAAAGGAGTAACGGTTTTGAAAGATGTGAGCTGGGAAGTGAAAAAATGCGAGAAAGTTGGATTGGTTGGAGTAAACGAAGCAGGGAAAACGACCCAAATGAGAATTATAGCTGGGCTAGAAGAACCCGATTCGGGGAACGTTATAAAGGCTAAGCCCCACATGAAAATTGCGTTCTTGAACTAGGAATTCGAGGTTTCGATGACTAGGACAGTGAGGGAGGAGTTTATGAGTTCCTTTAAAGAGGAAATGGATATTTCTGAGAGGTTAGAGAGGGTTCAAAAGGCGATATAAGGGACTACCAAGGATTTGGAGCTGATGGGAAGGCTTTTGGATGAGTTTGATTTGTTGCAAAGAAGAGCTCAGGCTGTTGATTTGGATGAGGTTGATGCTAAGGCTAGCAAGTTGATGTCGGAGCTCGGGTTTTCTCTTGAGGATTCGGATAGGTTGGTTGCCAGTTTTAGTAGCAGTTGGCAGATGAGGATGTCACTTGGAAAGATCTTGTTGCAGGTAAAATTATTAATTTGATATCATGATAGTTGCCTAGTTTAACCAAAGGTTTCTTTTTTGCTTTGTTAAATGAAGTAGGGGAAATGAATTTCTTGAGCCTAATTTGTAGAGGTTAAGAGGTATAGGAGTTCACTTCTAGAATTGCATAGGAGGTTGATTCGTTGATGGCTAACAAATATATTGTTTTTAAATGTATATTTTCATAGTAATAGTAATGTTCAAAACAACATTGTTTACTTTTGCATAAGTTATAGCTATGATTGGACTCGGGCTGCAAATTTTTACTATTAACAGGTTAACTTGTTATATATCTTTTGATGATGTGTAGGTTGTTAATACATGGGTCATGCGTACGATACATAGTAGAGTAAATTGGTATTCTAGTTATTTTGTTGATATAGATGTAAATTTGCAGGAACCTGATTTTTTTCTTTTGGACGAGCCTACAAGTCACCTTGACCTCGATATAATTGAGTGGCTTGAAGGGTATCTCAACAAGCAAGATGTTCCAATGGTCATTATATCCCACGATAGAGCTTTTCTAGATCAGCTGTGCACAAAGATTGTGGAGACTGATATGGGTGTTCCCAGGACATTTGAGGGTAATTATTCTCAGTATGTTGAGGCGAATGCATCATGGGTTGAATCTCAATATGCTGCGTGGGAGATGCAACAGAAGGAGATTGAGCAGACAAAAGATTTGATAAGCCGGTTAGGTGCTGGGGCAAATTCTGGTCGTGCTTCTTCTGCTGAAAAGGTACGATTGAGAAGGATTTATTCCTGAAATATATTCCATTTCATTTTCTAGGAATGCAAGCTGTCTGCTTTGGCCATTGTTGTATAAAGATGATAAGTTTTATGTTGTCATAACATTATCTGGTAAAGACTTGAAAATGTACGATTGATGGAATGAAATTATTCCCAGATTGCCAATCTTCTTGACTAACTGAAATCTTTCAAATGAGTGTCAGAACTTCTTCTTTCTTTGTCAAGTTTTATAATCACTTCTATCATATGGATTAGTTTTCTATTTTGGACCACAAATGATGCACAATTTGGATCACATGAGGATGTGTATTTTTCTTGACATGATCATGGCCGCTTGTATTAGCGACATTCAGGCGGCTTTCTTGCCAGGTTGGAAAATTTTTGATAATATTTTGTTTGCTCATTAACTTTTGCATTACATGAATTCGACACTTGGGATTCCTGCACTTCTGCTAATATGTTAGGAATACAACTGCTAGAGCTTTTAATATTGTTGCTTCTGCACTTGGGATTCTTGTACTTCTGCCATTTTTGAAAGTTGTGTCAGAGTAAGAAGTCATGGCAAGCTAGGCATACTGGGATCAAGATTGTTCAACAAATTGCTATTTTGATTGGTTGTGCGGTTCTTCCTCACTTAAAGTCCCTAGTCGAAATCATAGAACATGGGATTCAGTGTCCGATTCGGGCAAAGTAGTTCTTAGAGCTGGGTTTGATTTAGCTAGAGACCTCTTATCGGATGATGATTTCCGGGAAGTTTTGGTACCGATGATATTCTCTTCCTTTCGGTTAACGTCGGACCCATTCGACAATAAACCACCAGTTTTGGTACTGAAAAATTCGGGTTTCTGATTCTCAGGCTCAACAAAAACAGAGTTCTTGAATGGTGAGACAACTGACTGTGGGGAATCCATGATAGCACCAAGAAAATGAACCTGACAAAGCAAAAGAAAGCAACTTTTTGCATATCAAGTCATCCAAAAATAATAATAACTAGAAATCAAAACGATTCTATGAACAGAAAGCTTGATAACCAAATTAGAACCCAGCATCACCAAGTTTTCAAGCCCGAGTACATGAGAATTTGAAGTTAAAAGGCTTAACTAAGCTGGAACAAGCATGATTTTGCAAAACTTGCTATAAGGAGATTAACTTTCACACAGGCTGCTAAAGCTAAAACCTAACACATCCTACAATTAAGAAACCAAAACTTGCCAAAATCCAGTAGCCAAAGAAAAAAATGTGAGTTTTTTTATTAAGCTAGCAACTTAAAACCACCCACAACATGCAACAAAAACAAAAGCTGGAAGATAAAGTATTGGCTGCATTTTTTAAGGCCGTTGGTTTTATCATTACTTTGATAAAATATTAGCACAGATAATGATGAATGACGGTGAAATTTAAAATTATAGACAATATGATTTTTAGTGTTATATTTTCTTACTTATTTGAATTATGTTTTTATAATATAAATTCATGAGATAAATAATAATGATAAAGTATGCAGAATTAAATATAAATATAAAAGATAAATAAATAAATAAATTATTGTATATAGAAGATATAAAAAAAATATATCTTAGATAACAAAAATAATTTACATCTTTTTATTATTATGAATATCTATGAAGAATTTTCACAATGTAAACATTTAATTACATGATGTAAAATTTTAATATATTTTTACATAAATTATGTAAAATTTAATATTAATTAAAATTAAAATAATACATGATATATTTAAATACTCAAGTAATATATTATCAACAAATAGAATTTTTATATAAATAATTTTTATTTAAACATTTAGAATTTCACTTGTTAAAAAATATAGAACAAGGGTAATTTGGTAAAATATACATTCTAATAATATTTTAATCCTTCAATTAAACATTGTAATCTTCCATTCCTGCCAAACCAACCAAACACAGTAATGTAACATTCCCAGTAATCCTATTCTCTGATAATCTTTTATTCTCACTGATAATCTTTTATTCTCACTGATAATCTTACATTCCGTGAACCAAACGCACCCTAAGTTATAACCGGTTAGTGACAACGGCAAAAAAGAAAAAGAGAATGGCATCGCTCAGACTTGAACCGGAGACCTTCAAAGTGATTGAATGACGTGATAAACAAGTACACCACGACATTACATGGTTGCTTGTCGGCATTTGTGAATCACATTGTTTAATATTTATTGACTTTCAGGTTAGAAAAGTAAAACATTTGGCATTGCCCAGACTAGAACCGTAAACCTTTCGGCGTGTCAGACCAACGTGTTAATCAACTACACCACGATACTACATCGGAAAAAAATATAGCTTAGCTTAAATAAAATATAACTTAAACACAGGTTAATAGCTTTTCTTTTATGTTTTTGGATACAAATCGCTACTCTGTGTTTCTCTTTGGCGGAACCCTACCTCTGCTCCTTCCATCTCTGTGTCTCTGTTCTTACGTTTATCTTTCTAGAGTTTTTCTTTCTTCTTTGTTCTAACTGAAAAAAATATTTAAAAGAATGTCAAGTGCCTTAGAGATGTCTCTAGAAGACCTCATCAAGCGTAACCGTAAGTCCGGATCTGGTAATCCCCGCGGTCGAGGCCGTGGATCTGGAGCTGGACCCGTCCGTCGCTTTTCTAACCGAGGAGCTAACCGCTCGGCACCGTATCCCACCTCTATGGTACATAGCTAGGGTTTTGGATCTGATTATGCTTCTCTTTGTGTGTGTGTTTTTTTTCTTCTTAATTTCGTTTTGATCATTTTATATCAACTAAGTTCGTTTGATTTTGTTCAGGCGACGGATTCGTCGTGGCAGCATGATATGTATACTGACAAGGGAGCGGCGTTCCAAGGACAAGCCGGTCGGGCCTCCGCAATAGAAACTGGAACGAAGCTCTACATCTCTAATTTAGATTTTGGAGTTTCTAACGACGACATCAAAGTAATTTTTTATAATTGTTTTCTGCTATGTTCTTTAGTATTTAATGCATTATTTTTCTTTTTTGTTTCAATTTGTTATTACGTTACCGCGATATTGATTTGAATTTTATTTCTCCGTAATTAGGCCTCTTTTTTGGGGGGGGGGGGTGGCGAGTAGCTAAACTATTATTTAAATTTAAAATTTTCATGTATTTGAATGAAGTCTAACTATACTTCGCAACACATTCAATTTTTTAAGATGGATATTGTGTTGTTGTTATGGCCTTTTTTTTGGGGGATTTTTTCTAATGTTTGTGTTCATATATAGGAGTTATTTTCTGAGGTTGGTGACCTGAAACGCTATGCAATTCATTATGACTGGACCGGTAGATCGAAGGTATCTGATCGTGTTTGCTATTGATTGTTCCTTTTGTTGAAATTATTTGCATCACATTGTAATTTAGAAAGAAAAAAAAAACTCTTACCAGGGAACAGCAGAAGTTGTCTTCTCACGGAAAGCTGATGCTTTGGCTGCGGTCAAGAGATACAACAATGTTCAGCTTGATGGGAAGCCAATGAAAATTGAGATCGTGGGGACAAACATTGCCCCCCCTGCTGCACCTGTAGCTGTTAATTTTGCTTTTGGAAGTTCAAATGGAGCCCCTAGGGGGTACGAGTTTTTTATAATTTGCATGAAACTAACCTTGTTTATTCTTTATTTTAGATTCTGTCAATTCTTATGCTGTTTCTTTTGAGATGTTACATGCTGCTAAAAAAATTGCCTATACTTCCAGTTATCTTGGGTTTCTGAAAAATTCTAAAGCTGCATTTTATCTTTGATTCATTTGGGTAGAAGTTTAATCTTATGCATCCATTTATTTTAAAATTCTTGTTTTTGATTAACAATAGTCTGATAGCTTGAGAGAATTCATGGTTCTACATCTTGTTTCATGCAATAATTCATATTTGTAAGTCTGTTTGCTTTCATTGTATGGTGAATTTGGTACCAAAATTTTTGTTGGTGAATTTGTGTGGAATATTTGCTCCATTTTGTTTGTTCATGCTATTAATAAACCGTTTTCTAGTACTGATCAATTTAAGTAACTTATCTGATCTTGATGTTGTTATTTTACAGTGGCCGTGGCAGGGGTGGAGGATTTCGTAGGCAACGTGGTGCTGGTGGAGGCCGTGGCTTTGGAAGAGGCCGTGGACGTGGAAGGGGCCGTGGAGAAAAGGTTTCTGCTGAAGATCTTGATGCTGATCTAGAGAAGTATCATACTGAAGCAATGCAGACAAATTGAAGCAATGATCATCTTTTGGTTGGCTTCAAGTCTTTCCTACTATGGACATTATGTGCTTGATGCTAAACTATTTCCTATATCTCTACCAAAAGAACTCTTTAGAGGAACTAGTCATGGAGAGAACTATTAGTATCTTGAGTTTTATGAAGTTTGGGCTTTTACTGTTGATTGTTCCTTTGACTTGGGTATAAAGAATGTGGATTAGTGGAAAGCTATCATTCTGTAATCTGCAATTATGACATTGACTCATCCCACAAGTCAGGAATGAAAGAACTTTTTCTCTCGGTTTTCCATATGCAAAGGAAAATTTGGCTGCATCCTGTGGAAGGAGTAATCTCGCCGTTGCCCAAAGCTTGCATTGTCTTTTGGTTGCTCCTGCATTTTGGGACGAGGTAGACTGCAATCAAGGTAGATTCCTTTTATGTTCTCTTGTTTCCTTTTTTCAGAATCTGTCCTTTGAATTATGTGTGAAGCAATTGCTTTTCTTATTTAGACTTCACCCTATATATTGGTGCCAAGGGATACTATTCTTTCCCCTTTATCTATGTAGTCTCCTGATGTGACTTATCGTAGTCAATCATTGTTGAATCTCTCTGCTTCAGTTCAACCGTGGTGGAGAAAGGCTGTTGACGGATTTTGCATATAGGGCTTGGTTTCAAGTTGAAATGATAATAGAAATCTGTTGAAGTACACTAAGATTCTGAAGTTTTTCTTTCAGTCTCTATAGCAAGTGAATCAAGTATTAATCACTCCTGGGGCATGTGTATGCCTGCATTTCATTTTTGAGGTTCTGAGGAGGTCTAGAAGTTTGGATTGGGTGTTAAAATCTTGAAACCCATTAGTGAGTAGTTAGGGCGTGATATACTTTATGAAGAGCCAAGACTTAAATGGTGGGAATTTGCACGACCTTTTTTTTGTCATACAGCGAGCTGCTATGCTTATTGTTTGGGTCAAATGGCTTTAATTCAGCATGAGGAAGCACGTCTTCCTCTGAATCGATTTTAGGAAATTGAAAGCCACCAATGCTTTATATGGTTCTCATAGTTGGCATAACTCTATAAATCACGACTATGGAAGCTAGCTTCAACCTTTGGACAATGAAGTTAGTGAGTGCTGGTTTTCCTATTTACGGGTCTGCCTAGTTATTGGACCTAGTGGTCTCATCTACTCTCTGGTTGATATCTTTATATGAATTCTACCTATTTTAGTTTTATATGGACGAGAAAGTACTTTGTTACCATCTCAAGGACAATTCACTGTGTTAGTTTAAGAAGTGATGGTTCTTTCACTCCAGCAGTGTTCGGTCTGTCACCAATTTTAGTTTAAAACGGTGGAATGTTGAACTGATTTGTTCGTCATGTTATATGCTTATCTTTCCAATTTTGGATAAATATATGTTCGGTTTAATATTTTATTAATAGAAATCTAATTCGAAACAATATCATATTGGGCGTTTAATTCGGTGAATGAACTGGAGTTTAATGCTAAAGGTTACACCGAACTGGATACGATTTAATCTTTTGCGAATGTAAATTCATCGAGTTACTGCTCCCCGTTGTGTTCGACTTTATGCTACTGATACATTTCGCAGCCAAGTCTAAACTGGGTTCGGCCCCCTTCGATGTTATTAAATGTTCAAATGATAATTATGCCTGTTTATAAGCAAAATATACGCTGATATTTTTCATTCATAGCAGATGGCAACTAGCCCTAGCTAAATGTCCTATTGTCTTGGTTTTCTGAGCATTGGATTAGAGGGCCGAGGTTCCAACAGAACTGATCCTTCCTACTTGAGATCCAACCAACCCTACGCTAAAGGGCTGAACATTTATCGCGTAAGCTTAACGCCCGAGTCAATAGCCTGCCCATAAATTGCAATCAAACTAAAACTAAACTTTTTAGAAAACAACCTTCAAAATATTGTAATGTTCTATAAATGCCGTTTGACGCTTGGACTCTGGGTCAAAAAATTCAGTTATTTAAATTTAAAAAAAAAAACACTTTACATGAGGGCCAAGACTCTACCCCCTTATCTAAAAGGCCAAGAAAGTAAATTAAAAAGAAAAAAACTAAGAGAAACATACTTGACACATGTAATCATACAACCTATAGTTTTGCGTAACTTATTGAACTCATATTTGAAAATGTATTAAGCCGATTTGCGCTCTCTTAAGTTTTCCCCACCTAGAATAGATCAATACCAACAAAGAATAGAAAACAGCCTTTATGCAAGACACTATAAAGTTCCAACATGAAGATGGCCAATACCAGGGATATAACAGTCTAAAGAGCAAGCTTATTAGATGTCGAGGGTAACGTCCTACCTGCAAAACAACAATAGTAGCAATTATTAGATGTCGAGGTTCAGTTCTAATGCTGAAGTTTTAAACAAAATCTAATTCAGGATAGGAGGCATAAAAATTGAGATGGGGTTGAGGCGACAAAGAAACCACTCTGCCCCCATCGCCCTTGCTATCCCTATACTTGCTTTGTAAGCAGATGACTAACTAAAATTCAGAAGACCAATTTTCCAATGGAAGTATATTTACTTGTAAGAGTCCACTCTAAGCTTCTACGTGCATGTAAACACGATTAGCTTATGAATAATGCATCAGAGATTCAGAGCAACTTGGATGCAATGTGTGGATGGATTTTCAACTTGGAAATTCGTTAAAGAGCATTTATGGGTTTGTTAGTATTGACTCAATTAATGAGTCTAATTACAGTTCATTTATGTCTCGCGAAGATATTCATTCAAGTCCTGACAACCCCTATTTCAAAAGTCGAAAATCACTGCTTTGTTTGTTTTATTTCCGAAACGCTAGTCACTGTAAAGAGCAGTTCCAAAGGGTACTTGCGGGAAAAAGGAAATGTAAGGCATCCCAAACCACATGACGGACAGCCCTTGTAGGATACATTGGACCACCAGGTGAAGTAAAGCTATACAGACAGGTTTTGAGCCTTGTACTTGTAGCCATTCTCAGTTCCATGCCTGCAGGAAGTAAAAATTAAGGTTATATTTGAATAGTCAAAAGCCCCATGATCTTAGAAGAAGTTGATGGTAATAAATCATACCTCGGAGAACCTTAATCTGCGAAAGATAATGCAGTAGGACCGGCTCCACCTTTAATTTTTGAAGCTGGCAAAAGAAAATTTTCCGGAAAGTGAATATGTTGGTCCTTCCAACCTTGGTTTTTAAAGGTACAAGGCGTACCTAAGCGCAAAAGGTCCCTAGAACCTAGGCGCTTGCGTGTGCCTTTTGCATGCGAGGCACACTGGTTGTATTATATATAATGAATAATTTTAATTTCAAAGTAAATTAATGAAATCTCTTATTATTTTATTTAAAAATTATATAAATTCTGATTTAGTTAATATTTTATATCTTTTCTTATTATAAATAATAAATTATAATGATTCGTTTTTAAAGTTAATATAAGTACGAGTATATTAATAAAAGGTCAAAAAAATTAGTGTAAACAAATTTGTTTTGAAATAAGAAAAGAGTTGGGAAAGTTTTGATGTGGTGTTGTCCACACAAATTAACAAAGAATAAAAAACAGTGGGAGACACTTATCCTAAGGTGAGGGGAGTCAGGGACATGCGGTGACACTATCTATTTATATTTTAATTACATTTTTAATATTAGTTTATTTTTAGGCTATCTTTATTATATTAGAATATAACAATAACAACAAAAACTGAAGGGACAGACGGTGGCACTATCTTATTTACTATATCAATCTATTATTTTATAGATTAGTTTTATCTTATTATTATAAGAGCAAAAGAACTACTTGGTCTGTGGTGGCTACTGTGATGGCTGGTGAAGAAGAAAATCACAGTGGTGAAGAAGAGAGACGTGCGATAGAGATAGGATATTAGGAATTATGTTTGGTGATTGTATTGTATCGTTAATGGAATATTTTAAGTTGGGTTTTTAATATTAAAATATAATAATTTATTAAAATAGTAAAAATGAAAGGCGCAAAGGCGCCCGACGTCTAAAGCCCGAAGGCGTGCGCCTCTTGTATCTCGCCTCGCCTCGCCTCAACCCAAGGGGCGCCATCTTCAGTGCCGGGCTGAACCTTGTATCTAGGAGAGCTCGAAGCGCGCCTTTTAAAACCAAGGCTACGACAGTCGGTGAAGAAGAAAATCACGGTGGTGGAGAAGAGAGACGTGCGATAGAGAAATGATATTAGGAATTATGTTTGATGATTGTATCGTATCGTTACTTGATACTTTTTTTCCTTTTTATTGATATGCTTGGTAGAAAGATGTAAAGATTAAATCATATATATTATTTTATATTTATTGTTTGATAAAGTTGAAAAATATAAGGAAAATGTTTTTTAAAATTACATATTTTTAAGTTAATTTATATTTTTTTTTATCATTTTCATGAATTAAAATAATTTAGTTTTACACATGATGATAAAAAAGTGGTCAGTTCTCTCATTTATTTTAGTTTTTTTTTCTCAAATACATTCGAGAAATTCATTTTTCCTATTTATACCTTTCATCCTTCTGTTTTTCTCAAATAAACATTTTCCCATTTTAGTAGTATTTACACAAATGTGATTGTAAAGTCGTTTTACCTTTATTTCATCTGCATTGAGGATTGCATTATGGGATGCAAAACTTCAATGTTTATGTTCAGTATTACAAAGGTTCATAGGCTTAACTCATAAAGTATAATACAATCCGGAATTTACAGTTGAAACTGAAGTGTGCCATAAAGACACAATAAACGATGGCAACCCTTCCTCCAGCAAACCAGCCACAGCCGGCCATGGATGAGCATGCTCTACATCAGATTAGAGAAAATCTTCGGAATATTCTGTCCATCTCTACCACAAATAAAGTGCACACACATTTGAACTAGCACATGCTCGACAATGGTTACTAAATGAAGGTTCGTTTCAGAATATAAAGACAGAATGGGAGGCCAGGCGAGTCAGGCCACAGGCAGATCATTAGCGGTGGCACTCACCAACCCATCAGCATTCTTCTGACTCTATCGACAATCTGATTTCTAGCTGACATACTTGATAATTGGAATCCACATTTCTCATCCAAAAGAAATCTGTAGACTTCCCATTCATGGTCTGAACTCGAATGTCTTCCGATTTCAGCCTAAAACCCGAAAAATCAAATGGTTAATGAAAGTTAAAGCAATTGTTTGGCTGCTGTCCAGGAAAAAATGATTCAACTAGGAAATGATTGGGTGAATGAACTAAAAGTCTTCTTACCTTAATATCTCTAGCTCAAAACTGCAAACCACGCTACCATAATTGTATTGAACAATGAAAACATAAACTAAACCGTCTAGATTGATATACCAAGCATTGCATCATTGTTATCTTTATGTTATGTGTTATGACCCAAAGGCAACCTATGCTAACGCAACACATACAACAACCATGGCTAAGTCAGCAGTAGGTGCTGGGTAAGAGTACATGTGAGAGGAGGCATGAATATTGTGACAATCTGTTATCCTCTCTTCTTTTCTAAATCTCCTCTAATCTTCCTTCTTATTTCTCTTCCTATCTTCTTTACATCTTCTTTACTGCTGTATTTTCTTGTTCTTCAATGAAAATCCAGTTTGAGTATTTCAATTCATATTAGCGAGTTCTTGAATTCATAACATTATGTCTTAGCAACTTTGCAAAAGCTACAATCTATTGATAGGCTTCAAACCACTTTTATTTTAACAACACTTACAGAGAATATGCAAATTCCAAGAGCCTTTAGAGCTAGTGTAACATCATAGAAAACCCGTGGTCTTCCCTTCCCAGCTAACTCAACTGGATTAGCAACCAGAAGTTCTGTATCTGGCCCCCGGTTACCAATGACGACATGCAATGGGTGAAGCATTTCCACCTTCAAGTGAGCATAATCCATTTTGCATCTCAGGGTCCACAAATTTCTTGCCATCTTTTTGCTGAATGAAGAGGTATAAATCACGATAATTGGAATTTGGTGAGAACAGACCATAAGCTATCTGGAAAGAAAAACAAATAGCATTAATCAACAAAGTTGAAAATTTATCCAAAAGAAAAAAAAAGAACCGGCCATGCTTTTCAAACATTAACAGTTTTACCTTGATATTGCGGTCTTTCAAAGTTCTCAAGATGTCGTAGAAAAGGCCTTTGTGTTCAACACAACTTATTTGAAGCAATGTATGAGCTGGGCTCAATGAATTGTCTACAACCACATTAGCTTTCTTCAATCTCGTCATATCAGAACTAAGAGCTTGCAAAAGAGACTCTTTATCAGATAGCTCAAAACGAAATAACTCTTCTGCTACAGAAGGAGAAAGAGATGAGATAGCATGATGATATTCATACTCTGGACCTGCCAACTTGAGTTCACAACTGACACATGATTCACCCAACACAGCATCTAATTGTTTATGCAAGTCATTTTGTCGTTCTTTGGTGTGTAAAAGCTCCCTGGCAATGATGAAACACAATTAAGATTAATAAACATATTGTTCAATACTTAATTCCTTCGGCACTTGGTTATTATTAGTACAATTACAAAATTTCCAAAGAACTGGTCCAAAAGTTCTAAGCTGCCCAAATCTACAAATAACAGCTCAATCATCAATAGAGCACATACCATGTTATTTTCACTCTTCGATGAAGAGGTACTCTGAAAAGAACTATAAGTAAGATTAACAATACAGGTACCAAGAAAAAAAGGTGTTCAGGTTATTTCCCATGACACGTAGATGGCAACAGATAGAAAGACAATATATAGAATAGACCAAGGTCTTTAGATAGAAAAACAAAATATAAAGAAACAAAGGCCTAAAGAAAAATAAAACACGATGATGAAGACGAAATAAAACCACAAACTACATGAAAAGACAATTATTTTATTTTCATTACAAGTGGACCACTTGATAATTGATTAAGTGATCCAAAAGTATTGACCTTCAGCACAACATTTAAATGCTAGAGCCTAAATACGTCAACATATCAAACAGTGATAAAGAGCTGAAATTTCTTAAAGAAAAGCTCATAAGCTACATGAAACTGCTATTACACTAGTGAATATATCTAAAAAGAAGAAGCAAAAAAGCAGTGCATCCATCTCAAAGAAAGAAAAGAAAATCTTACATGTTATCGGTTATAAAGAAGAGGTCGAGGACTCTGCCATCTGGGGTTGTTGTAACTTTCACCTTTAGAATTGCAAGCTCAAGCACGGTGAGAACCTGTGTGACATCTAATACAAGATCCTAACCACATTAGATTTGACTATGGAAAGCACACCAAACCAGAAAGAACACACACCCGCAATAATCAGGGCCGTAAAGGAATTAATCTCAAATGAGCTTTTAGTCAATGTATAAACCACCTTATAAACAAAATCCTTAACAATTATGAATGGAAAACACTTTATTTGTAACTGTTTCATTTCTAAAATTTCTTCCACAATAATTTGTTTAGAATCCAAATCCATTCTCAAGATATTTGCTAAAGGCTAATTTTACAACCTAACATAAGGAACATTTAATTGGAATCATGATTACCGTGTAGCAATCCTTTCCGATCAAGGCAAAAGAACTTCAAGAAGTAAACCGGAGAAGCCGCAGAGTGCGAAGGTTGATCATTCAAGTAAAATGTCACAGAACAAGGACATAAGGATTGAAGCCGGCTCTTCAAACTTGGCCACCTTATAAAATGTGAACTCGAATGAGGTACCACCCAAAATATCAAAAAGCACCAATCCCATCGGTTGAAACATCTACGACCAGAAAACATTGACCGTTAAAGCATAGCTAAGCTAATCTAGAAAATACCTGGTTTCAGCTCATATCAAAGTTCCAGAACAAAACTAGTAAAATAGAATTCATAATTTCGGGTAATGAAAATTTAGCCATACAAATCCAATAATTACAAATACGAAAAAGGGATCAAAGAATTCACCTCCTTTGGTGATGTATAGAACGAAATCAAGGATTATATGGCAAATATCGCATCCTAGGCCATGCTTATCTGGACAATTAACGGTAATTACATGAGGCTCTCCCGGCTTCTTTCCATTCTGGATCAAAACGGCGTCGTCGCTCGACACTCCCATACCGGCAACGGTAAGCAACCAGTAACAATGCCGGAACTCGATTCGCAAAGCTGAAGAGTGTCTTCCGTACTTTTCTACTAAAATCGGGTAAGCGGTTTTTCTCTGGTTCTGAAGGATAAGGACAACGAAATTCGAGGTGTTGGTCGTATTTGGAGGGGCAAACTCCGCGTCGAGAAAAGCGTGGGAAGCTTCAAAGGCACGTGGCTGTGCTATGGTAATGTTCAAACGGGATCGTCCGATCGAAGAAAAAGCGACGGGCATGGGTGATTATACATCTGTTGCATGTACGTAGAACCTCTATCGTCTTCCAGTAAAAATGTTACTGTCAAGATATTCAATTTTGACAAGGAAAATTCTGAAGTCGGTAACTGAAATTAGCAAATCAGCTATAAGAAATTCTACTTGGACAGCTGTACTTCGTTAATGGAACGACAAGACCCAATGCGCCATATCCTCAACTAATCTCATTTTATTATTTCACCGTCATTGACAAAGTGAAGAAAAAATCTAGAAGCACCAAACATAGAAGTAATGGCCAACTACAACCACCTAATTGACAAGCCCAAATGGCGAATCGACAGCGATGATTAAGTTATTTTACTTTAAAAAATATTTTTTAATCAGAGGAGTTGGTGGTACAGAGCTCAGCCATTACCAACCAAGTTATAGATCCATAGAACGGCTTGTGAAATTAACGACTGAAATACAATACGAAAAAATTATTCCCTCGAAACAGCAAACACGAACAAAACTGTATAGATGCAAAACTTTGATGAACTAATTCCTTTGATGATATTGAAAACATCAAATATTGCAGGAGCATCAACAACGATCCGATACAATTACATAAAAGCAAAGATCTATAGCCAATATCCATGATTCGACAACACAAGCTTAATATTTCAAAGCTACATCAAACATGAAGATTGCTTTACTTAACCTCCAAATCCATAGAGGGTCCTGCCTTGCCTTTTCAAGGCATAAACAACATCCATGGCTGTGACAGTCTTCCTTCTTGCGTGCTCAGTGTAGGTCACCGCATCACGAATCACGTTCTCTAAGAAGATCTTCAATACCCCTCTGGTCTCTTCATAGATCAAGCCGCTGATTCTTTTGACTCCACCTCTGCGAGCCAAACGGCGAATCGCAGGCTTTGTAATACCCTGGATGTTATCCCTTAGGACCTTCCTGTGCCTCTTGGCTCCTCCCTTTCCAAGACCCTTACCTCCCTTTCCCCTTCCTGACATTGTATTTGAAAGCTTTG
Organism: Hibiscus syriacus; assembly: GCF_006381635.1. Taxonomy (NCBI): domain Eukaryota; kingdom Viridiplantae; phylum Streptophyta; class Magnoliopsida; order Malvales; family Malvaceae; genus Hibiscus; species Hibiscus syriacus. Next base: position 862,232 of record NW_024063076.1, on the reverse strand, counting down.
GAAAATCTAGTAAAACTATTTAAGTTCTAAGAATGAGAAACAGGAATGAAATGCAAGTGAGAAGGTAATAAGATTGTGATGTTATTTATAGATCGAATTATAGGTGCCTTGGTTTTTTAAAAAGTTTGGCGGGAATCAATCTGAGTCGCACGATTAAAATGCTTATGGACGTATAGAAGTGTCGATCCACGTGAAAATAATGAGCAGAATGCATACCGTCGATGGTTATCAGGAGTACAATGTTTATGCCCTGACTCTGTGAGATTGGAATTTCGGATCCAGTTTTTCTCGAGAGTATCTATCCGTGTTATGTTTATTAAATTACATATAAATCGTTGATAGGATTTCATCGACGGTTGGGAGTAATTTTACAACATGTGACGCGGATTGTGCTTTTTGAGTGTTTTAGAAAGGCTAGGTATAAAATAAGTGTTTAAATTATACTTATTTTCAAGAATACGTGTTTAAAGTATTTTTCAACTCATTTAAGTGTCTAAGGTTATAAATGTTATCTATTTAGGTGTCCCAGCTGTCAACGACGTTAATTTCTTATGTTAAGTGACACATGTCAAAATCTGGTGATTTTGAAATTTATTTTTAAAAGTATTATTATATTTATTAAAAAAACATAATTTCTCTTAAATTATAAAATAGCCCCCCAAATCCCCAAAATCTCTAAATTCTAACCTTAATCCGTCATAGACGCACTTTCCGGCCACAACCATCACCGTCGACGTATTCCCTGCCATCCTCCTAGTCATATGTCGTCGCATTTGCTACTGATTGGTCGTAGGAATCACATGGGATCGCGATTTTCAACCTAGGGTTCGAGGGGTATAAAACATCGATTCGTCGCCTATCGACCATCAATTGATCACGATTTCATAAGGGTTTTGATCATCGGGGGAGGTGAGTTCGGGTGGAGCTTCGTTGATGGGAAAGGGTAGTGGTCGGCTTGGGTTTATAGGTTGAAATGAAGATTTTTAAAGTTTTGGGTTTATTTCAAAAATTTATGTTTTATTTTAAAAAAAATATACAATTTTTTTTTATACAACAATTTTAAAATTATCATATTATGGCATGTGTCACTTAACAGGGGAAATTAACGTAATTGACGGTGAACATCTAAAGTGGTAACGTTTATAATATTATACACCTAAATGAACAAAAAATACTTTAGACACCTATTTGTGAAAATATGTATAGTTTAGTCACTTATTTTATTATTAAGCCTTTTAGAAATTTAAATTTGGCGGGTTCAAGCTTTTCGAGAGAGTTTTGATTTATTTTTTGCGGATTACGGGAAAACAAGAAGCGAATTCAATTTAGATACTGCTCCAGAAATCTGGTTTGGAAATTGGACTTTGAGCAATTTATCAATCGAATCGATATAATAATTTTTGGCATAAAAATAAAATATTGTTCAAATTATTTTTTTCTTATGCTTCTTTTCTTATTTAAATGTTTGAAAATTTCAATCCAGCTCCAAAATCAGATGGCCAGTGGAGGTGGGAAAGAGATGGGTCGAAAGTGTCAAATCCAATGACACCCAAAATGTTCAATGAAGGCAAGATTGTTTTCTGGACGCTCTTTCTCTCTCCACATGTGTGTCTTAACTAGATGTCCTTGCATTATTTTATGTGCTGTTATCTTTTGGTTGTCTATAAAACAGTACAAAAAATAGATGTAGAGAACCCATCATCAAGTATAAACTATGAACAAGGACATTATAGCTGTACGACCAATATTAGATGTGGGTTATGGGCTTATGGCATTTGCACTTCTTCAATTTCTACTTTAGCATATTTGCTTGAACATCTTGTTAGGGATGCTTTCTAAATCTTAACTAAAACAAATGTAGAATATTCTTTTTTTCTTGTCCTTACTCGAAAGTGGGAAGACTACTTGATATCTGATTTGAAGAATTTAGCCCTTACCGAGGACATGACCTCTGATAGGAAAGTATGGAGACTTAAGACCAGGGTAGTCGATTAGTGCGGGCCACATCCATAGGGTGTAACATTTCTGTCTTCTTTTAATGTCTTTGTTGTAATTTCTATGACTTCTACTTTTTATATGTTTCTGTCATTGGAATTAATGAAGACTTAGAACTAGGGTAGCGGATTAGTGTTGCCTTAGTTTAGGTTTTAACCCATTTGACTTTATTCCTTCTCGTAGCTTGCTATCGTTGACTTCTGTGTATCATTCTCTTCATATTTCATCTTTTTAATTTTAGTCGGGTCTTACGTTTCTGTTTATATGCAGAGATTATTATGCAGGGATTTATTAGCTGGGATTACTTCCCATTACAGAAGCGCATATTAAGACTGTATATGAAGACTGTTTAAATATGTATTTATTTATTTATTTATACATGCATTGCATTTTATCTTTATTTTTAATTTTCTGACTGCCGGAGGTCTTCCACGGAAGCTGCTCTCAACCATGCGTTGAGGGCAGCCTACTACCCTACATCCCCCTTACCCCATTGCATATGGGAATAGGATTTTGTTGTTGTTGTTGTAATCCAGGTTTGATATTATAAATGTTATTAATTTAAGTTTTATATTGTAATGATCAATAAAAAAAATATTAAAAATTAATTAACAAATCGATATTTAACTCGTCGTTTAATTATTTATTTAATTTAATTTTTTTTTAAATATTTTTGTATTTTTCATAAAATACTCAAAGATTTTCAATTCAACCACTTACCACCATCATCGTCAATGATCACTCACCCATCAATTGGGATAGATGTGTATTGGAATTTAGAGATTTTGGAGGTTTAAACTATAAGTGAGGCCAATGATGGGTAGGTATACGGTTGATATGTAACAATCTAAATTCGATTAGACCTAAAATGTCATATTAGGTTGTCGAGGCAACCCCTGATTTTTAAAATATGTTCATTTTCTTTTTAAACATATTATATGGTATCAAAATAGACATACACAATAATTGTAAAAACACCTTTATAAATCGGAGCTCTATGAAACATATTTTAAAACAAATAATGCAACTTAAGTTGTAAACCAAATACATAAATAAGATCCTACGAATACACATGTCCATTAAAACTATATTACAATACTCTAAAAGTAATGCTAGAAATCCTGCTGAGATAGTGCTCTTCGAACGACTTACGCTAAAAAATTGCGGATGAAAACATTTGAACGTTGAGCTTACAAAGCTCGACAATATAATCGTTAATCTATAGCAGCATTATGAGTCTCACAAATACAAGCATGATAAAGGCATGATACTAAGTAGTAGGTACATGCATAATCCTAATAAAGTGCTACCTACTTTAGGTTCAACAGTTTTGCCACTGTAATATAAGTCTCACGCTTCTCTTAGTCTCCGCTAAGGGCCCCATCATGAGTAACACATATTGGGTCTTTAACCTTAGTATCATTCTACAATGCATCATCATGCAACACACAATTATAGTACCTGATATCATAGAGACGACAGGTACAATCACACAACAAGTAAGCATCATGGTATAGCTCAAGGTCACAGACCATCACAGAACTCACACCCCTATTTTCTTATTAGATGTACCTTGGGTAAGATCTGCGTCACATAGCATCAATATCTCCCAAGTATCCTAGGCTAGGTCTAGGTTACATAGTATTAGTACCTGGCTAGTATTCTCCTCTAGAGTACTTAAAACATGTATGGGTCACATGGCATCAGTATAACGTTCAACTAACGTTTTAAGTGCCCTTGTACTTGTTTGGATATATCCAAATATTTTCTTAGTCAATAAGACGATTGTCACACATAGAAGTAACTCAGGTGTCATCTGTGTTTCTTGAGCGGAAAACAAGATATAAGTCTTATGGAATTTCACCTCATAAGGTTCTTAGGTTATCACACAAATAACATTATTATTACATTAGTATCTTATCGTTATTATAAAGCTATTTCCTGGAGCTAAACGTCTCGACACATATCAATCAATGCTACGTAAAACAAGCAAGATAACTCGGCTACTAACTATCAAACTTATCATAATTAGGTGAGGTCATACCCTTTCCCGCCACTATCTTGCTCGTTCTCTCATCTAGAATGTTATGCAAAGGTTTACTAGTCTCTCACGTTCGTTAGCTTACTAATCTACTCTATTATGGCCATTTAACACTAAAGGGTGTTTTTGTTATTTTTACCTCTGAAATTGCCTTTAGTGTTTCACGCTCTACGATGATTGTCATTACTGCTACTCATTTGTTGTATTATTTGATGGCCTGATACATGACTTGGGTTCAGTACTTGGTAGCGACACTTTAGTTGCTCTCATTATATTTCCCCTCTATTCACCATTGAATTGGAAGAACGACTAGTACGTCCTCGATTTATTGACGTTCACGTAGTACACGATTCCTCTATCATACTTTTCACATGGTACATTATCTTGCTTGTATTTATTTATTTGAAATGATCAGTCATTCACAAACATTCGCTACATGTACCTTTATGGGTACTTTTAAAGTTTATTTCATATTAAGGGTATTTGGTAATTTATGTCACCTAAAGGGTATTTCAATAATTTCATGAATTAAGACCTTTTTCCAAGCTTACTTGTACATTTTATAGCAATATATAGATATTCGAATGTGACGAGTGATATTTTGAAACTTTTGGTATTGGACATTATTGATACTTGTATTGGTATAGATATTGATACTAGTATTGATACTGATATCGATACTAGTACCGATACTACAAGAATAATATTGATACTACAATACAGAAAACCCTGAATAAGGCTTGGAAATCACCCAAAGACCCTCCTAAACACTCAAGTTTAACTCCAATTAACAAATAAAGCTTAAGAGAATCTTATAGGGTCATTTAATACCATAAAAACACAATATTTACAAGAATAACATCATTTAGGGAATAAATTAAACATAAATCCTAAGATTCTTAAATATCTAAATCTAAAAAAATCATCATGATTATGAAAACCTCACCACAAAGGATCTGAAATACAATATATTGATGCTAGAATCTCGAAATAAAGCTCATTTAGATAGCTACTACTCCTATCTAAGACTTGGTTGCTTATTTACCAATTTCTCTAGCCAAACATGAAATATCAAGTTTTTCTTAACAAAATAATGTTGGATGAAGTATTAGGGACAAATTTAGAACTTATTGAAGTGAAGAAAGAAGTTCTTACCACCCTCTTGAAGCTATGAAGGTTTAATGAAATAAAGAAGATGAAGGAAATAAAAGAAAATAAAGAAGAATAAGAAAGAAAGATAAAGATAAAAAACCACAAGCTTTGGTCTAGTATCCCCATGCATGATGCCGTCAAAAATTTCTAAAATTCAACATCCCTTTTAAAAATGGGATAATCACATTTTTAGTCCCTTTGTTTTACCTAATATGCAAAAATCCCCCTTTTATGACCTTTTGGTCTCAATTCCAACCCAAATAAGCCCAAACTTGGTCCAAAGACTTCAATTACTAACTCCTCGAAGTTTATGTACCTCTCGGGTAAACACGGAACTACTAACCCAGAAGTTGAAGTATTTTATATCTATGGATGATTGTGTAAGTATATGATCAATGAGTGGGGTTGATGTTTTTGAGATTAAGGGTTTTATTTTTTTAGATTTTAAAAATATGTTAGGATTTTTTAATAATAATAATTTTAATTTTTTTAAAATAAAATTTTAAAAAATTTATAAGCGCACTGCACCACTTGTTGCATTTTAAGTGGTTGATGATATTTTTAATGATAGTTACAGTGTAGGCATTTAAAATGATAACATTTGTAACGTTAGCCACTCGTAATGACAAAAAAAGTTTATGCATCTAAGAGAGAAAAAATTATAGTTTAAACACTTTCTTTATTTAAACCTTTTTCGTTAATAGTAGATATAAATTATAATTAAACACTAAAGTTTTATCTTCAATAATTATAATTACAACTCTTGATGAGAGTGGGAAAAACTAATATTCACAGGTTTATCGTGATTCATCTTATCTACTATGCAATGACATTTCATTTTATTTTGATCAAATAAATATTAATATAATAGATAAAACTCGCTTAAACGATAAAGCCTTCGTCCATCAATTGGATATATCCGAAGGTGTTAAGATGCCCTTTCTTCGACCAGGGTCTTATGAATTTTCAATCTTAGTTTTTTAATAATAGTTCTATTGGGACATCATTCCTTTATTTGACACCCAGTACCTCATTTTAGAAATGTCACTATCTGTAAATATTTATCCTTTAACTGAGCTTATACCTCCTAAAATGTCTTATTGAGATGATTTTTTTAGAAAAGTTACAACACTTATGCTAAATAAAGATTGTTATTCTTCACTTTCGCAAGTGTTAAGAGTTTTTTATATCTTTACTAGCATAAAGACATCTTTGCTCATTGTTTCAACTCATTCAAAATATGTTGAAATATCTCCTCTATAATCAAGAGAGATGTGATGCCTCTAATCTTGTAATAGGAAATTATCCATTATCATTATAATACATTGAAAATCATATTATTTTTCACCATCGCACCTAGGATTAGTATATTTTCTTCAACGCAAGTGTTGAGATGTCCTTGCTCACGTGATTTCGCTTATCAACTGAATTATTCTAAAAATGGTAATGAATTAACTCTATCTCAAGAATGAGAGTGTTAAGATGTCTCCACTATTAAATAAATATGAGAGATAATTTTTCTATTTTTTGTAACGTCCCAAATCCTGGGTTAGGAGTTCAGGATAACCCGAGAATGACTTAAAACAAAGTTATTAGCTTGTAAGAAAACCATGACCAAAATTTGAATGGATTAGGCTTGATTAAGCCCAACATGAGTTAAAGAAGAGGTGTTTTAAATTAAGATTAAGATTGGAAGGACCAAAAGAGAGATTTATCCATTTTTATTTTGAAATGATGAATCATATTTATGTGATAGTGGGATGATCTCACGTTGCAGGCATATCTTTTTCCCCTTATTTGTCATTTTCTCTCCCAAAAGCTTAATATCTTCTCTTCATATTCTTTCTCAAGCGTAGGTTATATAAATGTAACAACTTTGTGGGTTTCCAAGTATAACAAGGGATTTTTAAGGTAAGAATCAAAACCCCCTCATTTCAAGCTATTATTCAAGCTCTTAATCTATTATTTTCATCGTAGCATCCAAAATATGGGTTTAGCAGGGGTTTTAGAAACCTAAGCGAAACCAGCTCATTTTTTTAGAGACTCAAGCCTCAAGAAACTTCCTAAACTCTTTTCTAAACTCCCAACAATGTTAGTAACACTTGTGGTTGATTCTTGTCTGGTGAGAAAAGTTGGAGAAAACTCTAAGTGCAAGGAAAGGGAAAACTCACTCTTGGTTGAACCTTGGGTGTTTTCAGCAGCTTAGAAATCCAAGTTAACTCTCTTCTAACTCAACTATACCACATGTAAGATAATAGGCGTGTTTGGTTAACTTGTATGAGTTATGAAGCATGTTCATGGCATAGTCAACATCTAGTGTTTTTCAGCATATTTATGAACTTATTATGACCCATATTATCAGAGTTAACACTTTAATAACGTTTAGGGAACTTCATAGAAATCATGGGAGTGTTGGAGAGTTTCGTTCCTAAAAAAGAGTATTTCTGGGCACGAGTATCGGTATTAGAAGAACAATACTGATATTATTCTCCAGACACTAAAAATAAAGGGATTTTGACCTAGAAGTATTGATATTCATACAATGGGTACTGATATTGTAGGTAAGGTATCGATACATGCAGGGCGATATCGATACCAAATTCACTTAGTAGATTCCAATAGCCACTTTTGGTATCGATACTCATTGAAGTATCGATACTCTATCAATACTCCCCAATAGGGGTATCGATACTTAAGTATTTTTCAAAACATCAAAAACAAATTTGATATCGATACTCAGGAAAGTATCGATACCACATACCAGAAGTATCGATACCAGCCCTTTACTATCATCCATATAAATATGAGTTTGACTAGATTCAGGTCGACCCTTCAACTTCCTTCGTAATTCTGGATTTGCCAACCATTCTTCAAAATTTGTTGGTGGCCAATAAACATCATTTGAGAGATACTTAAACTCACAGTTGCAAATGTTACACAGTATATAAGCTATAACAATCATCAACATACGAGTATAGGTCAACATTAACATGCATATATACAACAATAACGTGAACACATGGGTATCTGAAAGCTTGAAATCGTCTGTAATCCCATCATCTTCTATTCAGATTATCGATGTATGTGGCAGAATTACCAGCCTCATGTGGTCGAACAAGTTCTTGAACAACGTAATCAGAATCAAGTTTGGCGAAATTATGAACAGACATTGATGTTGCATGTGTTTGATTTTTGTTCATTGTATTCTCCAAATCTGGAGCCTAATTTCTACCATCGTTGATCATTGCCTCTATTTGCGAACTTCTGTCCGCCCAAACTTTACCCAATCAGAAATAAGTCTCCCTAACAATACTTACAATCGGAAGATGTCTAGTCCATTTAAACACTAAATTTATACATTCGGCAAGATTAGTTGTCATATGACCATAATGTCAACCCTGGTCATTATATGCATGTGGCCATCTTTCTCAATATATTTCAACTGCAAAGTTGTAAACATCTTCTCCATATTTGTTTGTAGAGTTTTTTGATGTCGACCTTACTAGTATAATTGAGATATATTACTATCATTCTATGTTTAATGTCGATTTGTTTGTAGAGTTCGCTGATGTCCACCTTACTCGTATGATTGAAATGTTGCTTCCATCTCTAATATCCCATCAACTAAGAATAATGATGAAGAAACAAAGATAGATGATGGAGTCTTGAAATGGCTTCAATTTGTACGTGAACGACAACAAGAAAAAGCATGGAGAATTGAAGAAATGAATATTAATTCTGATGAGTCTACTGATTACGATGATTAAAATATCATAAAGAATAGTCGTATATTTATGATTTTATTTACTGTTTAAGGTGTGGGTAAATTTTGTTGTATTTAAGTCCTTAACGTAATGTATTAAGTTTATTGTTTTCGAGACAAATTCGATCCAATGTTATTACTAAGCATGTACCCAAAACCCCTTCTATAGACCAGATCTCAACAAAACCATCTGATGATCCGACGGCCACGATGAAACCAAAATTCAATTTCCTCCACAAAAATCGATCTCCTCCTTAACCTCGAGCCCTTGTTTACAGCTACCAAAGTGAACAGCAAAGAATCGGAAGAAAAAAAAAACGAAAGGAAGATGAAGAGGTGGTTCGATCCATGGCCCGTGTTCTTCAAGAGAGAGTTCAACCGCACTTGGCCCTTCCTTGTTGGTTTCGCAGTTACCGGAGCCATCATCACCAAGTTCTCCCTTGGTCTCACCGGTAACATTTTTTTTTACTTTCAATTTGTAATCTTCATATTTTCATGCGTCAGCATATATTCAAATATACCTATCGATTTTTTTTCTAATTGTTATCCCCCTTTTTGCAGAGGAAGATGAGAAGAACTCTCCATTTGCTCAGAAGCACAAGAGGTTAAGAAACCCTAATTTCTGATTTCTTATTTTCGTTTTTTTTTTTGGATTTTGAATCAAGAATTAAAGGATTGTTTGGGTCCTTCACATAGATTTTAGAGATTTGCAATATTTGTTTTTTAATTGAGACAGATCTGAGAATCGTGTTTAAACTATAAGAGATAAGATTTTCTTATTTTTTTTAATGTTAATCACAACAATTTCCCTTTCTAGTGTCTTTTCCTCATAAGTTATGTTTCAAATTTGAAGAAATGTGCGGGTTATGTTAGATTTTGATACATGGAACGTTGAAAAATTGGAGTCTTTGATGGTTTGTGGTGCTTTAAGATTGAACATTCTTAATATGTATACAGTGGAAGCCGTTTTTCCATTGTCTGAACCAAACTGACTTGCCAAAAACAAAAAAACACTTAAGAGTTCACTTGAATTGACCTTTGGGATTTGCGTCTGTCCCTGAATTAGGCATGCTGGCATGACATTTTAGTCTGTTTGAATGCCGGAACGAAAAGAGTATCAGAATGATCTAAGAGAAACAAAACATAGCAAAAATGAAGTGAAATTTGTTCTTAGTCGACACCGATTTTCAGTAGTCAGTTGAAATTTAGAAGTATCAGGTTACAATCGTAAGAAAGTAGATCAGAGTTTTTATCCTGGGACTAAATTGTACACTTTGAAAATTAGGAATTTTATTGGTTCAGTTTTTTATTCAGGGATTAGATTCTTTGAGATCTCTTTTCAATATTCTTAATTACTTATAGCATAGGCAGTTCCGAACTTATAATAATTTTATTGAATTACATTACTATATTCCTCATCCATGGCCATGGAAAAAGGGACTTTAGGAAATAAATCTATAATTTGATGCATCTCAAGGATTATGACAGCATTGACAGTTGACACATAGGGCCATGAAACACACACACACATATATATTTAAAAATTCTAAGTTTTTCTTTAATCTTAGTCTATTACATTTTATGTTCTATCATCCTCTTTGGAAATGACAGATTATCTGATGTTGTGAATAATGTCTCCCTGGTTTCTTTGTTTATGCAGGTGATCAACTGATTTGACAAAGCCTATATGGCTGCAATCCCTTCTTATGAGAGGCTTGGTTCTTTCTTTCCCCAATGAACTATAACAATAACAGAAAGACATCCCGAGTACACTCTATTTGTGATTTTTTTTTGTCAACTATGAATGATTTTGCTTTGAATAAATGTTAAAAACATCTTTTACAATTATTGTTTGTGTTTGATGCCCTTGATTCTGGTTATGTGATCATGAAAATCGAAACTTGACATTTTACATCATTGTTTGCCAATTCTTAGTATGAGCTAAATACTGGCCAAGTATGAGTAGTACTAAGTCTTCTACTTCCCATCATTTCCCTATCTGGCTGGCGTTGGAGGTCTTGATTTGGGTGTGAATAATTTGAACGCATAACGCTTGAATCTGATTAAAGCACTTGGTTCCACTTGAGTTCGATTTGGATGGAACTACTACAATTTTTTCATATAAGCTCATTTAGTAAATAAATAAATGAAAATTGAATATTTTGTATGACTTGTGCTTGAACTCAACTTGAATGAAGATTCAACTTTTAGTATACTTTTGAAGAATGTATTAATGATTCTTCAATATTAATGGGGAATATGTTAACACTTTATTTTTTTATTTCTTTTATTTATATTATCTTTAAAATTTACATTCATCAAACAATTTTATCATATCTAATATGTAATTTTAAGTAAGATATTAAATAGACTTGGAATTTAAATAACATTTACTTTTCAATGTTTAATTTTTCCACACTTAACTATTTTTAACACTTTATCATGTCATTGAATTACTAAAATAAAGAATTAGGATATTTGAGGGTGTCCCATTTGAAGTAGCTTACTGAATTTGAGTTCAAAGTTATAATTAAGATTATAAGTAAATAAAAAACTGTATGGTAGCTGATGTCAAATGGAGTGGTTTGTATTGAGGGTGCTTGTGAGATATACCTGTCATATGGTATTGTTTTTAGTTATGGTTCAACAATCATATCTGTTCCTTGGTTATGTTTGTTTATGGGTTCTTTTTCCCTTTCAAATCAAAGAAAGCACCAGCTGACCTGTTCTTTGCAGTGATGTTGATACAAGAATTGGATTGTCGTAAAGAAATTGACTAAACCAAGTGCAGTAGTCGGTCAAGAAAATAAAAACACAATAATAATCATCAAATTTTATTAATTGCTTGTAACCAACAAAATTCATGGCAACTCCATCATCTACAAGCCATACCAAAATTCAAATAGTTTCACAAATTCTCACATTCAGTGGGGATATAATGGTTTATTTTCTATGAAATCATAAAGAACAAGACACAGCAGACGAGGGCATCAACTAGACTTCACTGATAACATAAGCTCCCACTTTTCCCACCACAAGCACTGAAATCGGCCAATCCAAAAAATTCTACCCGCTGTATAATTCATTCATGGTTTGTTCTCTTTGGAGACTCCGAGCCTCAATCGGAAATCCTCCTCCATTAGAGGAAGACCGTCACGCAACTTCACTTTCGGCTCCCAACCTAGCAACTCTTTTGCTTTTGTGATGTCGGGTTTTCTTTGTCGTGGATCGTCTGGAGTGTTCTCCACCATATTTATCTCCACCTTCGGATTAATAAGCTGCAAGTGCAACAATGCAACATGATACAGAAACCATATAAGGGTCTGTTTGTTTAGCTGTAATTGGTTTTCCAGAAAATGAATTACTGGAATTTGAATTACTGGAAAATGAATTACTGGAATTTGAATTCTGGAAAATGAATTACATTTCTGTAAAATGAATTACATTTCTGGAAAATGAATTACATTTATGGAAAACATCTGGAAAACGTTTTATGATGTTTGGAAGATGTTATTTAAACATTTTTTCCATTTTTAAAAATTATTTATTACAAATATTAAATATAATAAATAATATTATTTATCATAAAACTTAATATTATTATTTTAAAATATTAAAACAATTTATTTATTATTAAATATTATTTTTATAATTTTATTAATAAAAATATTAATATTGGTATATTTTAGTGAAATAAAATATTATAAAATATTATAAATTATATTAATTATTTATTAAAGTAATAGTGCTATATTATATTTTAAAAATATTAATTAGTATATTTTAAATATCTTTACTAAAATATTATTGAAATATATAAATAATATTACTCATTATTAAATATATAAAAAAATTATTATATATTATTAAAATAAAAATATAATATCTTGTATTATTATAATATAATTGATTATTTTATATAATATTAAAAATATAATATTATATTATTAAAAATATTAATAAAAATATTTTAATAATTAATATTTTGATGAAAATGATATTAAAATATTTTATTAATATTAAATTCATAAAATAAAATTATTTTGAGTATTTTTGCTTTAAATGACTTACGGAAAATGAATCCGTAAGTCATTTTACAGAAAACACAAAGGAAATTCTATTACTAGGAAAATGAATTACATTCCGGAAAACGAATTACGTGAAACAAACACGGGAAAACGTTTTCCGAAAAACGAATTACGTGAAACAAACACGGGAAAACATTTTCCGGAAAACGAATTACTTGAAACAAACACGGGAATTCGGGGAAAACCAATTCCGTAATTCCAATTACGGGAAACAAACAGACCCTAAGTTTCAAAAGTTTTCAGAACACTAGAAGACCCGAAAAAGGTAGTACTTCGCATCCCCCATTCCTTTAAATCTCCATGTTTTCACAACTTTGAACCCTCTCTTTTTCGCAGTTCAGTATTCAAAACATAATCTGAAATGAAACTATGAAACTCACCTCCTTTACCGTCTCAGCAAGCTCGATCATGGTAAATTCGCCTAAAAGAGAACAAAAAGCATATAGAGGAGTAAGTGCATGAAAATGGCCATAAGCCTGGGAACGTTAAATCCTATACAAACATTGTTTATAACATAAAAGTTGTGCAATAACCTGGGTTCCCGATATTGATTGGACCAGTGTTCTCCCCCTCCATGAGACGAATAAGGCCATCAACCTAGCAGTTTATGCAAATGTTATTCTTAAATTTATTAAAATAGAGGGATACCGTCACAAGGAACTAAAGCTAGTAAAAACATTAAAAATTCATAATAAGTAGCATACCATGTCGGAGACATAACAAAAACTACGAGTTTGTGTCCCGGGTTTCTGAACTGTCAGTGGTTCACCACTAAAAAGTGCAAAAGAGAAATGAAATAAGAGACAAACTAGCTCATGGGAAAATCTAGAAGGAAAGAAAGTTTTCTAAATGACTATAAGGTAACAAAATTTAGGCAAAACTAGTTGTTCTTTGATTAAGTCAGTAACTGATAAGTGAATTGGAATCTAGTTGACAACAAACTTAAGAATAAAAAGGAGCAGGTAATATAGTAACCATAATATGGCACACTATAACACAATATTTACCGAAGTGCTTGAGCAATGAAATTGCTGACAACACGCCCATCATCAATGTTCATGCGTGGCCCATATGTGTTGAAGATTCTAGCAATGCGGATCTCTATGGAAAAGGAAACAAGAACAATGATAAGAATTAATAAAAATAACAGTACACTATTATTCAGGCAAAACCAATAAAATTTACCTATCCCATGCTGCCTATGGTAATCAAACATTAGGGTTTCAGCTACACGTTTCCCTTCATCATAGCAACTCCGAACCCCTATATAAAAGAAGCATTCAGTACCAGAATAATGTTGTATAACATTATACATTCCGCCAATCTGTCTTTGATGTTCATTGCAATTCCTAGGTTCAATTCCTCATTAGAATTTTGAAGATTTGAAAAGAAATATAACATTATAATGCAAGGAAGTATTGTCTTTCAGGAGTACAAACATTTCATTCGGTACTGTCAGTAGGATCAACAAATGCATATATGTTTCCTCAATAGACTTACCAATTGGGTTAACATTGCCCCAATATGTTTCAGGTTGAGGGTGGATAAGAGGATCTCCATACACCTCTGATGTTGATGTAAGCAATATCCTGTTGCCCAAAATACCAATAGATTAGAGCCAGTGGAGAGGGGAACATGAATAAATTGACAGAGAACTACAATCCCTTACCTTGCTCCCACTCGCTTTGCAAGCCCCAACATGTTCAGTGTGCCAATGACATTCGTCTTTATTGTCTATGGTAAAACAAAGTAAAAATTAATGACCTGGTCAGAAAAATTTTAGAAAGCAATCAGAAACAACAACACCCACCTTCACAGGGTTGTACTTGTAGAAAATTGGAGAAGCCGGGCATGCAAGGTGGTAAATTTGATCAACCTCAATCAACAATGGCTCGGTAACATCTGCAAAGAAAAGAAGTGAAGCATATTCAATTACTAGGTAAAAAAAAAGGAAAAAAATCCATTTTGACCAATGTAGCAAAATGCAATCATTTTGTATTTTAAACTCAGAACGGTTTTGGAAGAAATACAATAACATATTTTCATGAAATACAGAACTTTTGCATTCACTGCCAATTTCTCTTTGAACCACTTTATTTTGCAATACTTTGCACTTTGCAGTAGAAGTAAATTGAATGATGACTGATGATTCAGAATTTATAATGTCAAATTCTCAAGATTTGTTTCCCTAATATAGTGATACTCTCATCTGAACGATATTTACTCCAAAATCCATTCATTTCAATTCAGAGAGACTGCGGAATACAAGATACAACAACAGCCAACATGGTTTCTACGGAGCAGCTACACTAAATTTAACCCGTTTGACCAATTATGATTCACCAAAATATTATACCATATGGTAACAAAAAAGAAATGCTTTTAGATCAAGAGACCCTGAAACAATATGAACTTACCGTGACGAATAAGCTCAAATCTAGGATGACCAATCCACTTTCTAAGATTGTCCTTTGATCCAGTGAAGAAGTTATCAACAACAATCACCTGAGGATAAGGTAAACAAAAAGAACAGTACAGAACATGATAACCGTAGTGCATGGATCCAATGCGAGTATCGATTCTGCTTATCATTTCTAGAGAAGGAAACAGAGCTTGGATAAGATCAGAAAAATCTACCAACCTCATTTTTCTCATTTTCCATCAATTTGTCCACCAAGTGAGAACCAATAAAACCAGCTCCTCCGGTAACCAAAATCCTCATGTTGGACTGTAGTAAACGGTAAAAGGATAGCATTAGTGGTATAAATGGAATGTAGATGAAGATAAAAAGTAATGAAACTGATGAACAAAGCTTTATATAAGATGTAATTAAATCAAGGACATAAAGGTCAAGAAAGTACTAAGATAAACAAGATCTCACACACCATTCACAAATAAACAAGATCTCACGCACCATTCACAAATCTAAACTGAATATTTAACCATAATGAAAGATCTATTATCCTAGAGCTACCTGTTCAGGAGGGACAACTATATTGGGATTCATCATGAACTATTGAACTTATCTTAAGAATGATTCTCTATAGATCTGAATGAATTGCTTTTGAAGAATTATTTATTTTTATAATACTCTCAACAACCTCATGGCATTTATTTTGAAAAGATAGAAAATTAAATGTCAAGAAATCAAGGGAAAAGATGTCGGTTTTGGAACATGGCCTACCACATGTTTCTCGGACAATCTTCTTTGAATGTGAAGGGGATTATCCAACAGTGGACAGATTCATTATAAAATGAAAATTTGCTAACAGTTAACACAATGGATCTAATTGGTATACTTTAGAGTGCAAATCAAGAGGGATCCATGAAGCTAAGTGTACAATCACCTACTTTTCATATATGGTATATAGTTCATTAGCTGAGGGCCCATAGTAGTAAACATTATCTGCCCCACTTTAGATTGCTTAAATTCAACCTTTTTTCTTAAGCCGTAATCAAAGGCTAAGCTCAACAAATCTTTTTAATATATCATAATTCACACAAGAAAGCAACTACTCAGATGCAGAAAACATCACAATCACTCCCTATTAATTAGCACAATGACAGAGAAAACTGCATAACATGTTAAATAAACTCAACTGATACCACCATTATAGTATTAAACAAACAAAAAGAAAAAAAGACCTGGAAAAACTTAGAAAAGCGCAATGGAGATGGCAAAGGTGATGGCTTTGAGGGTGATTGTTGTTCCCCATTTGATGAATTTGCTGCCATTGCTCAGATCTCGCGTTATAACTCAAAAACCTGCTAGAAAACAGCGCTGATTGAGATTTTAAACAAAGAAAAGAAGAAAGGATTGGTTTTTAGATAGAGATCGGAATAAGAATACCTGATTCAAAATTTGCGGGATTGATCTCTTACTTGCACCAAAAACCTGGGATCAGATAGCCTTATTTATAGCTTCAAATTTTTTTTCTAAAAATCGAAACTTCCTCCACCAAATAAATTTCTTTTAAAAAAGAAAGGATCGGAGAGACTTCAAACTTACGAAAAGTGAGAGATTTCAATGATAGCTCCTTGATAACAAAACAACAACTGCAGATCACACCAAACTGAATTCAAAGTTTAAATTTTAAAACCTCAAATATTAAAAATAAGAAAAATCAAAGTTATCAATTATTAAATGACAGATCTTAAGTGGCTAAACAAACGCGGGCTTTTAAATAAAGGGTAGGTTTGGGATTAAAATGTAATTACGGTGGTAGGAGAGTGAAATTAAGGAAATAACTCAATTAAGGTTATGTAATTAGGTATTAATGGTTGGTGCCTTGCATTGCTTAAGCAACAGTGGGGAGGAGGTGAAGAAGGAATAAAATGACTATACGAATTAATTATTTTTGGTTAGAGGTTAAACAACAAGTGGCTGTAGTTTAGTGGTAAGAATTCCACGTTGTGGCCGTGGAGACCTGGGCTCGGATCCCAGCAGCCACAATGGTTTACTCTTTTTTCGGAACCTTTGGAATAAAGCTCTTCAATGTTCTCTATAACAGCACAGATTTGCTCAAGCCTTTTGAAATCTGTCTTATTTTATATTGTTACATGTAAATCTAGTTTTTTGCTTTGCAGTAGAATTCATCTCCTTAAATCACTTTCCTCTCGTATTCTTCAGGGTCATATAACAATGTGAAATACCAGAGGAGTTGCATAATTTCGACAATTTCATTGTTATGACTTATGATACAAGAGCTTGTGAAACTTTATAAATGCAACCTAGTTTTACACTACCAGAATTGAGTATTTAACATATGTTGATAAACAAGCCTCGCCAAATGCAAGACAACTTCGGAACAATAGACAGGAATTTGACACTGAAGTAGGAGAAAGATTCTCTTTGAGCACACTTAATTTGTTCCATACCAATGCATCTGCAACATTCTTCATAATACTGAGTTTATCCAGCCATTGAACATTTTCGATACAAACACTTGAAACTCACTGTAATCCAATCTTCTCTTGCTAAAAAGTGCAAATGGAATTCTTAAAACCAATGCTAATTCCAGGAGATACAAAATCACAGACTAGAAGAGATTAGTATATACTCCATATATACATATAACTAGAGAACAGTCTTGAAGATAAGCAGTTCCATTGTGCACCGATGACATCGACAGGGAGTGAAATCGAACAGCCATCAACATGCTATTCCTGGTGCACATAAGCTGCATCATTACAAAGGCAAAAGCTTCGTCTCTGATCCTTTTCCTGGTGCACCAGCTTTAGGGCCTTTCTTATAGACTATAATCATTCAAATTCATTAGTAAACATTTACCATTCTATTATCGATATGTTAAGGCAAACAAGGCCATAATATCACGGTAGAGGGAATCGATATTGAGAATATGACAATAACTTATCACCTTGTACAAAATAGAGCTGTGGACCTAGCTCGACGATACAACAAACCTAGTTTTCCTAAATACTGCATCAATTTCTGGACAGAAGGATTTAAACACAATTGGGACAATGGACACTCTCAAATAATGTCAAAATACTTGGCCTTGAACAAGGAAAGAACTGGGTGGTTTCTAATAAAAAACATATCTTTCATTGAGATGGAAAGAAAGGGTTTTCTGGATCATATAATCCTGCCAAGAAAGCTTATAAGAACCCACAACATGTGCAGGCCTATTATAGCAGTTCTCAATAACTGGTCACAGCCCCATCTCTGGTCAATATCATCCTGACAAATTAGATCAAGGGTGCATAGATCCTCACTGTCACTAACATCTTCGCTTGTATGTATCGTGTTGAATTGGTTTGTGTGAGGACGCTTCACGTAATGGAAAATATTTAAACATTTTGTGCACCTACAATCTCCACCAAGATATGATGGGAGTGTCTGAAGATTCTCAAGGAGAACTTTGTGGTACATTTCTCCTCCAATCTTTAACTTTTTCCTAGTAACTGGTTTCAAAACCTGAGAAAATCCACAAATTGGCCCCAAAAAATTAAGAAGTGAACTCTTAGCATATATTAGTCAAAGAATGAGAGTTAACCTCTGAGAAATGACATGAACAACCGGTGGAAGCCGTAAAACAAACAAACAGCCAAAGCTGTTGGGGTAGTGGTCTTGCAAGAGGGAAGAACATGATCTCATTATTTGCATGGGAATTCTGAAAGGAGATAATCCTTCACAGTCCACTAAAACTGTAACTTCAGGATTTTCTGGGCTGACTAACTCCATGTTCCACTTGAGATACTGCATCAACAACCATTTCTCTTTACCCATAATATCATACACAAAAGCTACTAACCTGTAGTGATGATTAGGAAGACATATTTTTCTCTTTTTGTCTTATAACAAGTGAAAGGCAATTATTTTAAATAGAATTCCATGGATAAAATGCCGGTCCAGAAAAATAGATTCTTTTAAAAATGTTGAATTTTGAGTTCATGAAAAAGTCGCTTGGCAGACCAACCAAGAGGAAAAGAAAGCACTGTAACGGTACATAAAAATATCGTAGTGGATGTAATCCAGGATGATAACAAGGTTTCATTGACATATGCTATGGATAATCCAGCTGGCTATTTCAGATGGAAAAAGCTTTCACCAACTCATATTAAAGAGAGAATTTAAAGATGTGAAACCAATAGAAGTCTCATTAAATTTCAAAAGGTAGCAAAATGGAAAGATAAATAGTATTCCAGGGGCTAAAAACACACTGACCGCCTGAGCAAAATGAGATCTGTCATGAGATGACACGCGGCTAGCCCAAGCTGTACAACGAGGCAAGGTCGTTGCATGAGATCATATCCGTGCCAGAATACCATGTTCTCCCATGTCTCAAGCTCTTCTTGAGAATGAAGTCTATATGTCTCCCTCCATCTGATTGTCTTTTTAATTGATTATATGAAAACTACAAAGTCACCCTTTGCAGATGTATAAAATCTACGGAGATATTCGTCTCTGATTCTGCATAAACACTACAATGTCATGGTCTGCTGCAAGAAAAGAACCAAGCAATTAAAAAATGAACAACACTGAAGTTCATCATCAATTATTAGTAATGAATAAAAGCAGAGAAAGTAAACAACCTGATGACGAACTATTAAATCTAGTAATGGAAGAAGTTTATAATTCATGTTTAATAACCTCTCTGGTAAACTAATTCCTTGACTTTCCAGTTCCTTGTGGAGTTTGTCCAACCAGTCACACTCTAGATTTTGGGAAGCTTCATCGCTGATTTTTACACAGAATTAAGAGGTTAGTAAACAAAGCTTATCACTGATGACATACTCAAGTTTCTAACAGGAGTAACATACAATTGCATGTAAGGTTCCACTTGCTAGTCAACTTGAACACCAAAATGCTTGAAACATGCAAACCCAGAATATTCAAGGGGGAAGCCTGGTCTAATCATATTCAACCTAATAGGTGATGCATTTTCTTTGGTACTATTTGAACACATGTGTCGCAACCGTCTTTCGGTTGGGCCCCGGAATTGGGCTTCGACTTGGATTAATTGTGGATTGGAGTCGCCACCGACCACTTTAAAACGAATTTAGGTAGGCCGGACACCATCTTACCTGATCTGCGTTATACCAGAAATGTGTCGGGTTCGGGAGTCGATTACGGTCAAGGAAGGATTAGCACCCTTGAACCGTCCTTTCGGTACCAATTAATTTGTCGGTTGCCTTTAATTGCGAAAATTAGAAAAATTAAAATTATTCGATCCGAATTACTTACCATTTGATTGGCTGAAATCATGACTGAAACAAAATATGTTAGATAAAAAAGCGACAACAAAATGTTAAATAATAAAAAAAATATAAAAAATAATAATAATAATAATGAAAGAAAGAAATAATAAAATAATAATAAAAGGTTAAATTAAAAAAATATTTAAAAAGTAAAATGAAAAATAAAGATAAAACTTAGGATCAAATTGGAACAAATTGAACTTAATGAATTAGAAAATGAACTGCAAAAGAACAAATAAAAAGTTATGGGACCAATTCACAGAATATAAAAAATATAAATAGGGACCAAATTGGTTAAATCAGAAATATGGGGGCTAATTTACAGGTAGTGACCAAATTGAACTGCGACTCAAAATACCAGGGACTGCGGAGAGGATTTAAAAATCTTCTATTTGCAGATCAATCCTTCGTAAAACGACGCCGTTTTGATTTTCATATTTAAAGCCGAAAATAGGGTTTTATTTCTTCATTCCTCTCATTTGGTCACTTTTCCTTCTCTCTCCGCGCTCTCTCTCGTCTCTCAAACTCTCTCAAATGAGAGATATCAGGCCACAGCTCCGGTGGTCTCCCCGTCGCACCGGCCACCATGCCGGCCACCGCCGGCGGTGGCCGAAAAAAACATTTAGCCCGAGACACTCGCCTTGTCACTCTAAACCCCGATCCGAAACCCGTTTCCCCTAAAGGGACCCCAAACGGCGTAGATCTAAAGTGCAAGTTTCGGTTTTTTACCCCTCTCGCCGGTGTCCCTTCGTTTCACAAGGCCTTTGGCTTTGTGGTTTCTCTACGTGCTTGTTTTGGTTTGTTTACTGAGGGGCTTCGGCCTTTGGCTTGTATTTTTGTGATGATTTTTGTCTGTTGTTGATGGTCTTTTTGTTCGGTTGTGGCTCGATGATGCTTCTATTTTTATGGTCGTTGGTCTCTCGGTGTGGTACTGAGATGTTTTCGTGTTTTGTTCTCTCGATGGGTTTTTCGTTTCTAGGCTTCTGGGTTTACGGTTCTTTTTTGATGTGTGTCTGTCCCCCCCCCTGATGGCCGTGGTGGGATATTTATACCCACCCCACCGGGGGTCTGCTCCGATGATAACGGTAACGTGCTCGTGGTTAGTTGGCCGGGGATTTCGGGATGGGTCAGTCCCGATCTCCTCGGCCGGAAATCTCGGCGGCCGGTGTGACTGACCCTTGACCTCCTTGGCTTACGCGGCGCCTGTTTGAACATACGTTGGAAACCCTAGCATGGAATCCGGGCTGGGTCAGGCCCGTTCGGTGGACTAGACTTGGACTGTTATTGGACATGGACCCTGCACAAAAATAAATGAAAAATAAATTAATTAAAAATAAATAATAATAATATATATATATAAACGTTTTCAAAAACATATAATATATAAATTTTTAAAATGTTTTTTTTTTAAAAAAAAAAACTATATATTATATATATTTTCAAAATGGTTTTTTAAAAATTATATATTATATAAATGTTTTCATAACGTTTTCAAAAGTATATATTATATATATTTTAAAAACGTTTTCAAAAACTATATATTATATAATTTTCAAAAATATTTTAAAAACTATATAATATACATATTTTCAAAAATATTTTAAACTATATATTATATATGTATTTTCAAAAACAATTTGCAAACTGTATAATATATATGTGCATATATGTATAAAATAAAAAAATATGGACGGAAATTAGTGTCTACAGCTGCCCCTCTTTGTCCTTTTTCGTGGAACGAAAAATAGGACAAAGATAAAAAGACACAAATTTTCGTTCAGTGGGGTTGAAGAAAAACCCCCTGTCGGATTGAGCTGCGGATGACCCCTCCGTCGTGAAGTCAAGTCAATCTTGACATGATATGGAATTGAATCGGAATGCGACTTCTTGTTGCCCAATTGTAGTCAACCTCGGTCTTTTCCTCAGTTTAAGGACCTTGGTTAAAAATTCGGCTGGAAATATTTCTTTGACTTCACCATCTGGTTTGACAAGCCCTCGAGCTGAATAAAATCGAACTCGAAAAGTCTTTGTTGACAAATAGCTTTTCTCGACTTAAGCTATGTTGCTGGAAAACGATTTTTTTATTGCTGAGGCATAGTTAACCCAGGTCTTCTTTTGGACTTGAAAATCTCGATTACAGTCGGACAGGAGTGTGATTCTGATTAGAATCGAACTCGACAGTTTTATTGACAGATAGCTCTTTTTGCATTGAGCTATTATGTAAGCTTGATTTGCCTCTAAGTTGAATATAATCGACCTCGGAGGTCTTTAGCAGATAGCCCTTCTCGACTTAAGCTATGCTGCAAATGATGTGCCTTGGAGCTGAGCGGAGTCGAACTCGAAGGTCTTTTGGTCACAGATAACCCTTCTAGCCTTGAGTTATGCTGTAAATGTTATGCCCTTGAAGCTGAGTGTAATCGAACTTAAGGGTCTTTGGCAGATAGCCCTTCTCGACTTAAGCTATGCTGCAAATGATGTGCCTTGGAGCTGAGCGTAGTCGAACTCAAAGGTTTTTTGGTCACAGATAACCCTTCTAGCCTTGAGTTATGCTGTAAATGTTATGCCCTTGAAGCTGAGTGTAATCGAACTTAAGGGTCTTTAGTTGGCAGATAACCCTTCTTGACTTAAGTTATACTGCAAATGATGTGCCTTCGAAGCTGAACGTAGTCGAACTCGAGGGTCTTTGGCAGATAGCCCTTCTCGACTTAAGCTATTCTGCAAATGATGTGCCTTGGAGCTGAGCGTAGTCGAACTCAAAGGTCTTTGGTTACAGATAACCCTTCTAGCCTTGAGTTATGCTGTAAATGATATGCCCTTGAAGCTGAGTGTAATCGAACTTAAGGGTCTTTAGTTGGCAGATAACCTTTCTTGACTTAAGTTATACTGCAAATGATGTGCCTTCGAAGCTGAACGTAGTCGAACTCGAGGGTCTTTGGCAGATAGCCCTTCTCGACTTAAGCTATTCTGCAAATGATGTGCCTTGGAGCTGAGCGTAGTCGAACTCAAAGGTCTTTGGTTACAGATAACCCTTCTAGCCTTGAGTTATGCTGTAAATGATATGCCCTTGAAGCTGAGTGTAATCGAACTTAAGGGTCTTTAGTTGGCAGATAACCTTTCTTGACTTAAGTTATACTGCAAATGATGTGCCTTCGAAGCTGAACGTAGTCGAACTCGAAGGTCTTGGTGGACAGATAGCCCTTCTGGCCTTGAGCTAAGCTGCAAATAGTTTGTTTAAAAATGGCTTCCCTTTACGGGTCGAAAACAATCATGATTCTTCAGGTGGTTCCCCTAAGCTGGTCTGGGAAAACCTACTGATAAATTCTGACAGCCGGATATCTTCCGTCGTGGAATTGAAATCTGGCTTGAAAGTGTTAACTGAAAAGATGTTGCTCATTGTTGAGTTGAGCTGAACTGAATTTGATCTGAATTGGTTCTCGAACCCATCTGAAATTGGTTCTGAGATCTGTATATATGTAAAGTCGATTGAGGTGTAGCTTCTTGCTGCTGAGTTACACCATTGTTCTTTAAAGGTGCCTGCAAGTCGAGTAGCCTTCATCCTGAAGTCGAAGCTTGACTCTGAAAGCTGCAAAATTATGCATGCTAAAATGATGAATGTAATGCACCTAAGTATGTCTAAGATGCATGCAACATGAATAAATTATGTGTTATTTCTTGGATGGAGTCTCGTGCTTTGCCTGCCAATCTCCTCCATGTAATCGATCGTGCCCCATTTGCTTCTCGAGCTTGGGCTTTACAGACATTTCATATCTGAGATTGTTCTGTTTGAAAACGTTTTTCTCCTTTTTCTCGTTTCAGGAGGGAGAAATGATAAAAATGTTGTAAAGTATTATTCGCAATTGAATCAAATTGTAAATGTGAGTTCAAAAAATATCAAAGGAATGAAGAGCTCTTTTAATGCTTTCAGAGTTACAAATCTTTGACAAATGTTCAAAGGGACGAGTCGGCTTTAGGTTGACCTCCTTTCTAAGGTTTTTTTGGTAAAAACGTCATTTTTTTTTTTAAAATATCGCAACATGTTTTGGCACTTTAATTGAGTGCGGACAAAATGACGCAACTAGCATGATCAATTACTAGACTTTTTATCTCAGTCCTCTGAAATCTTTCATTTGTTCAAGCTTTGTAGGCTCTTCCAACAAAGGCAGTGCAAAAAATATCGGTCTAAAAATGAAATTCTTGAGTGCTCGTGTGTAGTTGACTATAAAAGGTGTTCCTTAACTCCCTTAGTCCATTTTACCGAAAATTTCTTAGATAAATTTGATTTAATTTGTCATTATCTGGCTAGCTGAATCCATAAAGCCGGGGCATTTAACCAATTGCCTTAGAGGGACAACTTAACATTATAATCACTCTTATCAAGTCAACTGAAGGGTTCATCTCATCACAGAGTTTTCAACCTGACAAGAGCAGTGGAGCAAACACCGAATTGCCAAGTGTCCGAGCAATGTCATGGTTTGAACGTAATCTACTCATAAGGCCAGGGCTTTCAAGTTTCCTCTATAACCAATTGCCTTAGCGGAATAGCTCAGTTTTTACGGATTTAATTTCTTAAGATTGTTAAGAAGAACCTGTTATAGCCTAGGTATTTGTTGAAAGTCAACAATTTCATCTTTAGAGTTTAATTTTCAAGCAGCTGACCTAAACTAGATTCACATACTCGACTCTTTCATTTGTAAAGATCATCATCGTCATTGAACATCTTAAAAAACATAGTAATTGTCATATGCAAATGATGCCCCATGTTGTCCGTACCTTATGAAAGGGAAATTGGTTAATTCTAAGAACTGGATAAGGTCAAAGTCCTTGTTTTAAATCATGTTACTTCGTCAAAGATTCGTAACTTTGAACCGTTTACAGAGTTTCTTAATTCAGATGATATTCAAAGAATTGTGAGTTTGCAAATGTGATTCATTGCTTACAACCTTTAAAGTAACATAAATTTGATTAAAATGTCTTTACAAAAACTTGAGAAAAAAATGGAAGAAAAACAAAGTCAAACAGAATGCCTCAAATGATGAAATGATATCCCTCACTTGGATGCCCCCAAGTTGTTGAAGTCGATCCAGTTCTGGTTGCGCATCTTTTGTACAACCCTCTTGAATGCGTAACAGTTCTCAATTGTGTGCCCTGGGACTCCGCCGTGATATTCACAATACGCATTCTCATCATACCACTTGGGGTATGGGGGCTTCATGGGTTCTACTGGATATGGTGACACCACATGGGTGTCAAGAAGTTGCTGGTAAAGCTCTTTGTAGGTTATGGGAATTGGGTCGAAATGTTCCCTTTCCCTCCTGGAATCTTGTTTAGAAGTACCTAACGGTACAGCTGCAGTTGATTTTGGGCTGGAGATTGTAACACCTTTGCTGGAGTGTTTGATGTTATTAACCTCTCCATCCCTCTCCCTCATAGGAGGCTTCTTACTGGCTTCCCCATCCTTAATCTTGCCTTGCTTTATGGCCGACTCAATCATTTCTCCGGCCATAACCAAGTCTGAAAAGCTTCCTGATGTGATCGCCACCAGATGCCCGAAGTATGGAGCCTTCAGAGTCTGCACGAAAAGTTTCCGAGTTTCCTTTTCATCTAACGGTGGATGAACTTGCACAGCCAAGTCCCTCCATTTTTGTGCGTACTGCCTGAAACTCTCGTTATGCTTCTTTTCCATGTTTTGTAGCATAACTCGATCTGGCCTTATGTCATTGTTATGCTTGTATTGTTCCAGAAATGACTTGGCCAGGTCCTTCCAGGTCTTGATATTTGATCGGCTTAGCTGGTTGTACCACCGAATGGCTGAGCCCGACAGACTATCCTGAAAGCAGTGGATCAGAAGTTGGTCGTTTCCTCCATATCCTGTCATCTTTCGGCAGAACATGGTGATGTGAGTGGATGGGCAACTATTCCCGTCAAACTTCTCGAACTCCGGGGACTTAAATTTCGGGGGAAGAACCAAGTCCGGGACTAGACTAAGTTCCGCTGCATCGATTTCATGGTAGTCACGGTCTCCTTTGACTATATTCATTTGGTCCTCCAATTGTTTGATTTTTTTCTCCATCTTCCTCGCTTTTACCTCTTCGTCCAAATCCGGTACATGGTAATAACCCGGATTGTTCTTAGGGTTGAATACAGAGGACGAGGGCTTTGCTTTTGCAGCAGATGAGTCCCCTCGAAGTTCTGGTAAGATTTCAGGTGAGATAACCACCTGTGGGGTAGGTTGTATAGTTACCCCTTCCGATGAACCTGCCCCAGGCGCACTGGTCTGTTGTAAGCCAACTAACTTGGCAACGATCTGATCAACCAAGGACTCTTGGTTCTTTGTGATTGTTTCCAGAGTATTTCGACTGTTCTGGTTTATTTTGTCTTCTAGCTCCTTTTGTAGTTTTACCATATTCTCCTCGATTTGTGTAATTCTGGCTTCCATCCTCTTCTTCTTCAAACGAGTGTTATGTGGATGGGGTGTGTCCAATACTTGAGGCGGTGTATCCAGTATTTACTCCTTTCTGATGAGACATGTATAGATTAGTTAATGTGAATGTAAAGAAATGAACAAAATGCAAAATGTTTAAATGCATGATGCATGAAATGTCCGAGGCATTGATCCGAAAAATGTGCCTATTATTCTGAATAATCCTTACTGGGGACAAAAATGTTACGTCTGAAGAGACAAAAAAACTTTTTGATGGTATAGATCCCGCAGTCTCTGGAAAGTTGATTCGTCTTCCGTTTTTTCATCGGTTGAATATCCTGTCGAACTATTCCGACTCCTTTGGCTAAACTTGTGCGGGTGATTAGTTGCTTGCCCCAAAAAATGTCTCGAATAACTGCATCTCCCGCCTTCACTCTATGCCGAGCTCGTTCCAAACGAAAGTGCCATTGGAGCCCTCCATCCGAAGTTTGTCGACTTATTTTTGGAATTCATCAATAATGGTCTCCAGCTTAGCTAGGGTTTCACCATCTTGTTCTCGTAATTATCGAAAGGACTCTCCGGGTCAATAACTATTTCCTCGTCTTGCCCCTGAAACCTTTGCCTCTAAGTATTCTTTGATACCGGTTGGACTTCTGAGCTTTTTATCTCTTTGTATTATAACCCCTTTGTCCATTAATACAGATTATTCATGTTTTAACAAACACATTTTTTTGTGGATCAACACCTCGTTTTAATGATGTGAATGATATAAAAAATGCAAAAGAACAAAAATGAAAGGAGAAAAAAGGTTAGTGAGATAAGGATAATAAAAAAAGATGAAAATGAAAAGTCCTACCCCACATGATATCTATCCCGCATGCTAATTTCAAACAAATCCTAACCGCATATTTGTCTAGTTCGCATGCTTTGAACAGAAAGTAAAGCAGGAAATAATTCCGGCATCCTAGGGTTTGAAATGAGGTTTTGGGGTGGGCTCTAATTCCCTGTACTCTCCCGGTTTAGGTTCTAAAAAACGGTACTCGAGTTCTCCTTGCCGGTGCCCCCTTGGGCTTGCCAGACCCTTAGTCCTAAGCCCATTATAAGCTTGTGTGGACTAAGTTAAACTCGAGAGGAAACATTCCCTTATGCCCATACGGAGAATAAATTCACACGAAGACATAAGGTATATGAATCCCGAAGGCTACTTGCTAGGCCCGCACGGTGAATAAATTCACACGAAGGCGTCGCTTTCACCCCCACTTAAATAGGGTTTGGAGCTCGGGTATAGAGCCTGAGATGAAAACTTTGAAAAATCTGAAATCATTAAAAAATGTTAGTACAACTATTTATTTGAAAAAAAATAATCAAAGGTAAATAATTCGAATCGAATAAATAAATTAAAATTTAAATTTACCATTTTCGCATAAAAAGACAACCAAAAATTAATTCTGGCCTGACTCACTTACCTATCCCCAGCAGAGTCGCCAAGCTGTCGCAACCGTCTTTCGGTTGGGCCCCGGAATTGGGCTTCGACTTGGATTAATTGTGGATTGGAGTCGCCACCGACCACTTTAAAACGAATTTAGGTAGGCCGGACACCATCTTACCTGATCTGCGTTATACCAGAAATGTGTCGGGTTCGGGAGTCGATTACGGTCAAGGAAGGATTAGCACCCTTGAACCGTCCTTTCGGTACCAATTAATTTGTCGGTTGCCTTTAATTGCGAAAATTAGAAAAATTAAAATTATTCGATCCGAATTACTTACCATTTGATTGGCTGAAATCATGACTGAAACAAAATATGTTAGATAAAAAGCGACAACAAAATGTTAAATAATAAAAAAAATATAAAAAATAATAATAATAATGAAAGAAAGAAATAATAAAATAATAATAAAAGGTTAAATTAAAAAAATATTTAAAAAGTAAAATGAAAAATAAAGATAAAACTTAGGATCAAATTGGAACAAATTGAACTTAATGAATTAGAAAATGAACTGCAAAAGAACAAATAAAAAGTTATGGGACCAATTCACAGAATATAAAAAATATAAATAGGGACCAAATTGGTTAAATCAGAAATATGGGGGCTAATTTACAGGTAGTGACCAAATTGAACTGCGACTCAAAATACCAGGGACTGCGGAGAGGATTTAAAAATCTTCTATTTGCAGATCAATCCTTCGTAAAACGACGCCGTTTTGATTTTCATATTTAAAGCCGAAAATAGGGTTTTATTTCTTCATTCCTCTCATTTGGTCACTTTTCCTTCTCTCTCCGCGCTCTCTCTCGTCTCTCAAACTCTCTCAAATGAGAGATATCAGGCCACAGCTCCGGTGGTCTCCCCGTCGCACCGGCCACCATGCCGGCCACCGCCGGCGGTGGCCGAAAAAAACATTTAGCCCGAGACACTCGCCTTGTCACTCTAAACCCCGATCCGAAACCCGTTTCCCCTAAAGGGACCCCAAACGGCGTAGATCTAAAGTGCAAGTTTCGGTTTTTTACCCCTCTCGCCGGTGTCCCTTCGTTTCACAAGGCCTTTGGCTTTGTGGTTTCTCTACGTGCTTGTTTTGGTTTGTTTACTGAGGGGCTTCGGCCTTTGGCTTGTATTTTTGTGATGATTTTTGTCTGTTGTTGATGGTCTTTTTGTTCGGTTGTGGCTCGATGATGCTTCTATTTTTATGGTCGTTGGTCTCTCGGTGTGGTACTGAGATGTTTTCGTGTTTTGTTCTCTCGATGGGTTTTTCGTTTCTAGGCTTCTGGGTTTACGGTTCTTTTTTGATGTGTGTCTGTCCCCCCCCCCTGATGGCCGTGGTGGGATATTTATACCCACCCCACCGGGGGTCTGCTCCGATGATAACGGTAACGTGCTCGTGGTTAGTTGGCCGGGGATTTCGGGATGGGTCAGTCCCGATCTCCTCGGCCGGAAATCTCGGCGGCCGGTGTGACTGACCCTTGACCTCCTTGGCTTACGCGGCGCCTGTTTGAACATACGTTGGAAACCCTAGCATGGAATCCGGGCTGGGTCAGGCCCGTTCGGTGGACTAGACTTGGACTGTTATTGGACATGGACCCTGCACAAAAATAAATGAAAAATAAATTAATTAAAAATAAATAATAATAATATATATATATAAACGTTTTCAAAAACATATAATATATAAATTTTTAAAATGTTTTTTTTTAAAAAAAAAAAACTATATATTATATATATTTTCAAAATGGTTTTTTAAAAATTATATATTATATAAATGTTTTCATAACGTTTTCAAAAGTATATATTATATATATATTTTAAAAACGTTTTCAAAAACTATATATTATATAATTTTCAAAAATATTTTAAAAACTATATAATATACATATTTTCAAAAATATTTTAAACTATATATTATATATGTATTTTCAAAAACAATTTGCAAACTGTATAATATATATGTGCATATATGTATAAAATAAAAAAATATGGACGGAAATTAGTGTCTACAACATGCAAACCAGAAAGAATGCCTCATGAGAGGAAAAAACCCATCAGAATCGAAATGGATAGATATGAACCACATCTGAACAACAGAACCAATCAAAAACACAATATTAGTTACAAGTAATTCTTTATGTTCAGGAATTTCCATGATCTGTGTGTAGACCAGATAGAATTTACCCTTATAAATAGTTCACTTTTACGTTCAGTCGAACCCCATTTATCACTCTGCAGCATCAGTTAATTAAAAGTTAACAAAAGCTCCTGAGATCAGACCATGAATAGACATCATTTTAAAATGAGGCAACTATAGTTTCCTTTCAAGATTGGCATGCATGTATTAAAATCGTTGATATGCTTGAATTTACCATGCATGTCCTAAAAATAAGAACTTGATATGCTTGAATTTACCATGCATCCAAGGCTGACTGCAAAAAGGGTTCATCAGAATGCAATTCTGGATTCACCAGAGAACCACTATTAGTTGCTTCACCAGCTAAATCTTCTTGATCAGAAAGTGATGTCGCAATCGAAAGCACCAATACCGGTCTCGACAATGTCTGGAACAATGCCAACCATTTGTTCAAACGAAGCCCTTTATGATGACGAACAATTCCACCAAGCAATTAATTGGAAATGCAAATTTGTACGAATTTATTAAAGAACAAACCTCCATTCCTTTGAGCAAACCCTTAAAGGGAACCCATTCTGAACACAAATAAAGGGAGTATAGCAAATAACTTGCAGAGCCTGAAGCCCGCGCCATAAAGAGGGACAGTTGGCCTTTGCGACCCTTCTAACCGTTTCTAATGCAACAACTTTGAGCAAAAATATTGCAGCATGACCTGCTGCATCCTTAACATTTCCACGATTCCTTACGGCAGTTTTTTGCCTGTAACTACTCCTGGAAACTAGTGAATTTCCCTCATAACCTATTTTCTCTCCCATGAGAACAAAATTGAGAAAACCTATGAAAATTTCCACATTGTCAATTAATAAGATCAAAGTGACAGTTTTAACGGCAATTTATTTATTTCGAAGGAGACGCAGTGGAAGTGAATGGTTGCGTTGGGTAGGAATATTAGGCCAAAGAAGGCTCAGCTACGTGACGCGTGGAATGTATTTATATAAATAGTCAAATGGGGGAGCGGTTCATTAGTTAGTGATAATGGCAAATTCATGGACTTTATTAGTTAGTCTTAACTGCTACCGTAGAAAAATATTATATCACAATAACGTTTGCCAACAAAAAGTAAACGCTTTCGAATACGAGAGTTATTACAATTACTCCAACCAAAAGCTAAAACGGAGAATTTCATTCAAGAAAGGGGTAAAGTGTGGGGATTTCAGATGGCATTCTACAAGGACACTTACGCCATATCCCCACACAATCAATTGAAAGCATTCCCTGGGTACACACACTGTAGAGAAGAAGAAAAAAACATCATAACATTTCTTGTGACCGTCTTACACAACGGCTAACTTTCTTCCTGAATTCATCTCTCGTCTCTCTCCATTCTTTCTGTGAATATACACAAAGAAGTCGCGGTTTAGTTCTTTGGTTCATATAACAAAGGGCAAAGTTGCACCAGAAGGGAAATATATGAATCGAAACAATCACTTACTGCAGCTTCAACATTTGCAGGAGATTCGTCGTTAGGGCTGGAAAGCATTGATATGATACTCAAAACAATGCTTTCAACCTGCCAAATAGCATGTGAATTTTTCAAGAGAGTGGAAAACAATAATTTCCAAAACAAAAGGTTCTAATGACACCTCAACCAAGCTAAGCCTTTATCTGAAACCAATTATGTTACTGCACATGAACTTTTTCTCCATGTCATCCTTATGGGGAATTTAAGGTACTCACACAATTTACAAGTTACCCAATGGTTTTCATCATCCTTCTTTAGTGCTTTTCTTTCAGATATCTTCCACCTTTAACATAGTTCTTATACAACAAAATACATCATTTTCAACCTTCACACTAGTAAGAATAGATCATTTAGTATCAACATTTAGATTCATATAGAACTTCGGTTTCTACTTACATACATATCTCTTACAACGAATATGAATGTTATTAGCACATGAGCAATCATAAACAAAAGAAATTTCAAAAATATATTACACTTCATAAACATACCGTATGGACTGGCATCCAGCGCTCACTTGCAAGCTCATACCCATTTGGATCATCACCGGGAGGATGAAGTATTGATATGCAGACACGCCCGTCGGTATAAACTGAAATACACATAAAGATAGAACTAATTCTTGCATCATATAAAGGCAAGTAAGAAATTGAGTAAACAAAAGGTATACCATTAGGATGCCAGATCTCTGATGTAAATTTCACCGTTGGAGGGCTGTTTGGATAATTATGTGGAAAACTCATTATGGCATTGAAAAATCCCCCTTCACTAAAAAATAGATTATTTATATTAAGCAACATTATCAGTAAAAATCAGAAAACAAGTCCCCCAGATGAGAGATTAGCAACACAGAAAAAGAAAATCAACGGAGCTCAATTCAATGTCAAGATTACTGAAGACCAATAATACTAAACGGAGAATAAGCAACAGGAAGGTCCAATGATCGTAACACTTCATTTAAAGGTCATAACATCAGTTCATGATCCGATGTCAAACAAACAAAACCCACATCAAAGAATCCACAAGAAACACTATATTCCAATTAAAGTAGCAAACTTTAACAAGAAAAAGAAAAACAAAGGAACTTACTAGAGAGTATCAGGAGGTCCAATAATTGTAACACTCCATTCAAAGATATTGCTCTCATCAACCAACCCAGCTGAGAACCCATCAACCGGATTCTTGCAAAGATCTGCAAAAAGATCGATCGGAACCCGATTAAAAAAATCTTACCAAAACCCCACAAAAGGAACTCGTATATTATACGTATTCATTAAATTGAAAACGATGGAAGAAAATAGTACCTTTGAGCTGCTTCTGAAGGAGGAGGCTGGCCTGAGATGCCATGTAAAAATACAGAGAGAGAGAGAGAGAGAGAGAGAGAGCTGCAAAACAACTCTTCGAATTCAAGAAAGGGAAAGCAAAGAGAAAATTAAAAGCAGTCACTTCGTTTCTCTTTATAGATAGAGATTTCGGCGATACTGGACTTAAATATTGCGCACAGGAGAGCAAGGATTAGGTACGGTTTGATTTGTTTCCACATTCGTTTTGGCGCGAATCAAAAGTTGCCACGTAAGAGTTCTGTCAGGAGTGTGGTTGGGTAAATATAACTTTTGGTAATTAATTTCGGTATTTGTGCAATTTGGTAATTAAGTTTTTGTTGGTGATAGTAGGTATTTAATTTTTTTTAATTAATCACTAGTATCCGATTTATTGACCGACTAATCTAGGTCTGGTACTTCAGAGGCAAGGGCGACCCTCCTAACCCAGTTTACTCCATTCGAAAACGTCAGGATTCAAACATGACTTTACTTAACGGATCTAGTACATCATCTCACTATATTAATTAGTTGTTAATATTTAACTTCTTTTTTTAATTATGCAACTAGGTTCTTAAACTTTGTGGTGGTGGGGAGGGGGTGCGATCAGGGATGGCAACAATCCGAATTATCATCGGATTTTTGGTTAATTAGACCAAAAAATATATATCATCCATTCGAATTTTATTTGATCCAAAAAATTTATATATTACATTTGATCGGACTCGAAAAATATATGTACTCCACCCGACTCTGACTCGATCATATATAAATTAAGGATTTAATTAAAAATAATAATAATTTTTTAAATAAATTATATTATTATCCTCGAGTCGGGTCGAAGTTTTTTACCCTCCACCCGAAACTGACCCGACCCGAATTCATCGCTTAAAAAATACAACCAGACTCGAATTTGATATTTTTTTTAAAAAATTCGATCCGATCATATTGAAACCCTTCGGATGCGAGTGAAATTACTATCCCTAAGTGTGATTAGGTATTCAAGCCATCTAACATATTTTAATACACACGTTCACATATCTTAGCTTAAACTTTAATACGCGTAAATCAAGCCACCTCGGTTGTAAAAAGAATTGTTGTTATTTTTAAAAATTTTAGATTCAAACAACAAATATTAATTTGTATTTATCTAAATTAATAAAAAAAACTTTAACTATTAACTTTTAAATATGTTTAAATTATAAATATAGAATCAAAATTTTAAATAATAATTGTAATATCCATAATGAATCAAAATTTAAAAAAAAAATAATGAACACATTTCTTTTAGAATCATGTCGTAATGTTCATGATATCCATAATTGTAATATCTCACCTGCAATTGAAACCGTAATGGTAATTTAATACGAAAATCGCAACGTGGAAGTAACTGTCATCGTCAAAGTTCATTTTAACCAAGCTCGCCGGGAGTTCATGGATTTTAGGGTTTAGTTTACCGGCAAGATCCCTTTCGCCCTGACAGTTACAACCGAAACAAAGGAGCAATCAGTTCACATTTTGTGTATATAAAACCCTTTCTCCTTCCATGAAGCTTGAATCCACTTCACAGCTCACAATCAAGAAATCTCTAAACAATCCAACTATATCATTTACCCAATTTCTTTCTTCCATTCCAATGGGGGAGAGGCCTCCAAACACCATCAGATTTCCGAGGAATACTCCAACTGGTTTCCTCTTATGCATCCATTGCAGAACTCACCTCGCCCCTCTTTACGACTGCCTTGGCTCTGTATGTATCTATTGTCTTTGTATTTACTTACTGCCTTGTCAATTCTTGTAGGATATATACTTACTTTGAACCAAAATTTCAGATAGAATGGCCGACCCCGGCCAATGGAGTTATCTTCCGTAGCGCGTAAGATACCTCTCATCTACATTTCATTGTGTGATAAAGTAGAATCGTTATAATTTAATCTTTGTGCTTCGTTGACTATACAGCGTCAATGTGCGGGCCGATCGCTTTGGTTTGTTTCGCCATAATATTCCAATGGTGTATGTCCGTTGCAATGGCTGCAACAGAATCATCGGCGAGAAGATTGTAAGTTCTTTTTTTTTGGGGGGGGGGGTTTCGATGATTGTTTACAAACACTATCTGATCCGCCTAATGGTTCCAGGGTGTCCGTGATCCGCCTGCCAACCGTGTATATGAAGGGAATTACATATTTCATTTGTAAGTTGTTTTCTTTCCAACAGTGAATCATATATTCCGGAATTGGGTTTTGAACGAGAATGGTGGCTGCAGGGACCATGTACTGCGTTGGGATGGATACGATTTGCGTGATCCTATCACAAGCGACCTAGTACTCGACAACGATGGAATCCCTTAACTCAAAGCTCACCAAGAATGCAATTTCTACTAGTAAAAATCCAGTTTTGTTGCATTTGTTCTTCATTTTAGGATTCTCTGAATACCGTAAATGTGTGGATATTGTCGTTGGTAATAGTGGCTGTTGGCTCTGGTAGTTTGTGAGAGATTGTTCAGCTAAAACAGGGATCTTGTAGCCAAAGCCAATATTTTGCGCAGGGAAACTATTAGACTTGCTGTTCAACGCCATTGATTCTTCAATCCAACTTACAAACATGCATAATACATACACCACATATTACATATAATTAAAGTTCATGTTGTTGGTAACAGTCATGCATAAGCGGTGGGCTATCATGTTAGAATTTTTTAATCTTGACAATCTTGTACATAATCCCCCAGCACTTTTCACAAACATTCTTAAATCTATTTTCAAGTTTGGTTATGATTACAGAAAATGTACCGTTAAAATGCTCCTCCATTCTTGTAAGAGTCCCATAAATAGACTAAAGCAAGCAACGGATACAACCACCTAGATAAGATAAGAGGGCAAGTTCTAATCTACGTTCTTCTACTAGCATGGCTCCTTGTAGATCCTCAACTCCCAGGGCTACCAAATCAATGTTCAAGTCATTGAATCGGGCAATCTTACATTATCTCTTTTAGCATTCGACGCATACCACGCAACTACATCAAGCAGGCTTTCCGTATTTTTCTAGCTTCTAAATTGTAACGAATTTATGTTTTTCCTTTAGTGCCAACAGTTGACTTCACGTTCAGATCTCGAGTTCAAGTGAGACATGTATTACCTGCATGGGTAAGCACTGTGTTGTCTCTTTAAGATTAAAACTAGTATAATGAAACCCATTCACGAAAAAGTCTCCTTACTACTGTAATAAAATGATGGAAAAGCAGGTTAAAATGAGGAGGGTTCATAACTCCCAATCTGGACCGAACCCATTAGAAAATCAACGACCACAACGATGGATGCAACAGCCAATGTGGGAGATAGGATAAGGTGACACCAATTGGATTGGAGGTCAGATATGTCTTTGTAGGAAAAGAATTTTAATTTTAAAGATACATATGAAAAAGCAAGTATTGGTGTACTATTATATGCTTCTATCACAAATGTTTAACACTGCAAGATTCCTATCACAAATGTTTCCAGGGATGAGGCTTGAAATACTTAAGCTAGCTCGACATACCAAAAGATAAAAATGTCAGATTAGTAGTTCACAATTGAGTAACGACTGAAATAAGAAAAATATAGGCCTTTTGGAGCATGGACGTGGTGGTTTTTTAATCAGAGTTGTTTTCATGATTTTACAAAACATCTTGAATGAGCCAACATCAAAATTGCCACTAAATTAAAAATAATACACTTCTTCAGATATACACAACTCACTACAATCTTCTCATACAGCACGCTTCCGCTTAGTTCTCTTGCTTCGTCTTGGCTGCGAAATATTAGGAAATTGTTTGCTTTCATTGGAAGCATATGCTTCTTCAAGTCTCTCACCATCCTGTTAGAAACTTGAAATTAGTTGTTGGTTTAACAAGCGAAATGTGGTCAAGTTTCAGATTTGCAGGCAGTAATTGGCACAACTTCAAATGGTAAAATATTAGGAAATCATCACACCAACACATCAAATTATCAGCCTCCGACCTAAAAGCCTAAAATAAAGTTTATGTTTATCAACATAGAAAAAGGCAAACCTCGCATACCTGTATAGATTTGTTACTACTGAAATAGGTAATGCAATTTTACATATATTCTTCTAGAACAAGAGAATGGCCAGTGCTGTTTTAGAGTTAACCACAGTCGAATAGACTTCATTTATGCATATAGACAAGACAGGTGTGGTTGTAGCTGATGTCCCACTCATGTTACTAACTAATCCTCCCCATGTTAATAGCATGCACTAACTTACAAAAGAAAATGTTTGATTTTATTGCATAGTTCAATCAATATTGGATTTTGCAGCAGTGGAACCCACCTACAGACACCATAAAGTCAAAACTTTGTGCGTGTAATCATGCTTCCATAAACACGCAGTCACAGATTAATTTCGTCTCTTCCTAAAGATGACTAGCTTCTCATGTCATTTTTGCTTCTTTTTTTGCTGCCCTATATGGCAATTTAGAAAATCCATAAATGACAGCTAAAGTAGTACTATCGTCGCTAATGACTTCATAGAATTCAACTTGCAAGGTTAAAACCTTGCAAATGATCCTATAAGAAAATTCTGTTTGACAGCCATCAATCTAAACA
The DNA here is from genome assembly GCF_006381635.1 of Hibiscus syriacus. Classification (NCBI taxonomy): domain Eukaryota; kingdom Viridiplantae; phylum Streptophyta; class Magnoliopsida; order Malvales; family Malvaceae; genus Hibiscus; species Hibiscus syriacus. Next base: position 823,993 of record NW_024063076.1, on the reverse strand, counting down.
AGACATCATTATCTTCTAGAGGGTAATAAAAAACATATGGCAAGTTCAAGAAAGTAGTAATATTCCACCAGCATCCACTGTGCATTGGGCTCTATACCCCCTTTGTTTATTGTGAGAATAAATCTAGAGAAATTCCAAACATGGATTAGAGAGACCTTAAAATGAAAAGAGCAGCCTCTAGTCACTGAAAGTAAAAATTTACCTTGCCCTTTGTCTCATCCTCTGACTCCCCATCAGAATCAGATGCTGAATCTAGAGCCTGAGCCTCATCTGCTGACAGAGCCTTGCTTCCTTTCTTCTTCTTCTTCTCTTCTTCTTTTAATTGCCTGAACCTGTTAATTTCCATTTGTTTTTCAGCATGCTAAATTTGAAGCAAAAACAGAACACTGTTATCATTTAAAAAGCCAGGCACTAACCTATCCCCATGACGTTCTGTCTCAGCAGCTGAACGTTTTGCACGTCCTGCGGTAATAATTCCACTAGCGCTCTCATCAACAACAGGTTTTGCACCACCTAATTTGCGTAACCACACTTGTTGTGCAGTGCTAAGGACATTGTTTGTAAACCTGAAAATGGGCACATCTCAGAAACGACAAACCATATAGCTGAATAGTAAGATGAATTTTTACAGCAAGTTGGGTGTACCACTATTTTGTAAAAGGGAAAAAGGTTATAGTGTTCAAGTAAACAACCTCATCTAGAAGGCTAGAACAATCAACATGTTTATACACATTCAACAGAAAAGACAAACAAGGACAGAATCCACACATATGATGCAGCATAATGTCAAAACAAATGAAGATAGTACATGCGGAGATATAGAGGTTAGTGCTCGAAATTAAATATGGAGGAAATCAAAAGCAATGAAGCTGGGACAATTTATTCTCGTATGCAAAGTCAGTTACGTATCTTATGCAAACATATGCAAATTCAGTCACGTATTTTATGCTAATATATGCAAATTCCAATTGCATATCTACATCCAACCTCAAAAGGAATTATTAACAACAGAAAAATACAAGAAAAAAATGAATTTTGAATTCTCTAATCCTGTTGGAACATACACCATTGTAAAATTAATGATAGTGCAAGTATAAAATGTTTCAGTCATGGTTCAGAATGATGACCATACAAAGCCACTGCATATATTATATGTTTGTGACACAATCAGAAACTAAACTAGAAGCCAAGTGCATATTGCTAAGCCTATTGGTTTCAGTAAAAGTGCTAAAAGAGACCAACCAGTAAATTGATAATCCTGATGGAACAGATAACGAAAAGTAACCAATCATAAGTGGAAGAAACTTGAGAACAAGAAGTGTATTCTTTTGGGCTGGATCCGTCTGTCCAAAAAAAATCGAGATGTTTAAACTATTAACCAAATTAATATGTCAAATCGGAATGAAATGGAAGTAATGAAGGCTGTTCTTCTTACCTGGGGCGGCTTCATCAGCTCCATTGAAACATATTGACTAACAACAAGAAGCACAGGTAGAACAAGGTATGCAGCAGTGTCATGCCAACCCAATGGCGGATGGCCATCCTACATGATCATTGCCCCTCATATGTTAGAGAATAAAATCAGATGTATGAACCAAAGGAAGAACGTGGTTTCTGCACCTGGTCAACAGAAGCTACATCTCAAAACTCTAATTTGCTATTCTTAATCTAATCTCAGCTGTAAAATATAGTTAAGCCATAGCTTCACACAAATTTAGTAGGTATTATAAATTTATAATCATATTTTTTTCATCCATCGAACCAAAGGTAAATATGCTACAAATTATTAGGGTAATTATAAAGGTAAGGTCAATATAATCAATCTTCAAAAATAGTGGTCTCATTCGCACAATTGCTAATAAACAAATCAACACCAATGAGACTAAAATACTTAAATAAGTAACAACAATCAGTCTCTTTAACACCTCTGTAGCATTTAAAAAGAAGATAAAAAAGTAAAATAGAGAGTTGTCACAGACTCACAGACAAGTGTAAGATACAAACAAATAAGGAAATCCAAAATGCTGAAAACTACAAAATAATGAAGAGAATTGTTAACCATCAAAGTTTGGGAGTAAGTTCATTACCACAAATGGAATAAGCCAAGAAATTCCAGACCCGCTTTGTCGAGCAGCAATTGTAGTTGGCCCCCCCAAAGAAGGGATCCAAAAGAAACCTTCCGTCAACAATCCCTTTGAGTAAAAATTTGCAGCAATTAGTAATCAAAGTTTTTTGACATGTGAAAGTGTTCTCCAACATCATTCAGAAATCAGAATGCTACGTCATCCACTTTAGTACCTCATTTGCCACATTTGAAAGAGCTTGATACAGGCCTATCCAGACTGGAATAGTGGCTAAAGTAGGGAAGCAACCTGCAAAGACAAAGATTTAAGATACTGATGAGCATTGTCCTATCTCCTATGAAGCTAATAACTATAAGACTCAAGGCCTACATAAAAATGAAGAGAGGCAAAAGGCCTGAAGAGAAAGAATGGCACGAGAACCATTGCATCATAAATTCATTATTTACTCCCTTTCATAAAATAATACTAACATTTAAGTTCAAGTCAATTGCCATACAACCATCATAAACTCTCTATCATCGGTTTTTATAAGATAAGATACCAACAAAGCAAAAAAAAAAAAGCTTTCAAAAGAAGCTAAATTTAATTAAATTTGGAAGAAAAAACATGAATATCAAGTGGTTAATCAAAAGGATACCTGCCAAAGGATTAACCCCAGCCTGCCTATACAAGCGAGAAGTTTCGAGTTGTATTCTCTCCTAAATAGAATCAAAAGAGAAAAAATGAACCTTTCCAATCAATAAAAAAGTAAGTAATCAAATTCAAACTTCCGTATTACCTGATTTCCAGCGTATCTTTGTTGGATAGCTTTTATTTTTGGTTGAAGATTTTGCATAGCTAGCGTTGATTCCACCTAAAAACCATCGTCAATGTTAACTTTCGAGTTTCGAGATGGAAATAATCAAACCCACATCTAAATTTTAAGCACTTTCTTTTCCTAAACAAGTTGAACCAAAGGCAAACCTGCTGCTTTGTCAAAGGAAACGTAGCAATCTTAACTATAACCGTAAGTAATATAATCGCAAATCCATACGCGTAAGGCACATGTAATGCCGATAATCCGTCTTTCAACACCTAAACGAAAAAATAATAATTCAGCAATATTTAGTTAGATAATTAATCAGTAATTAGTTTTTGATGTGTAGAATATGTGTTTACACGGGGACTTGGGAGAGAAGCTTCACCTTGAGAACAAATTCCATTGATTCAGAGATGAAACCGAACCAACCACCATTTTTCTGCGTGGCATCGTCAGCAGACCCGGCAGCGGTGGCGGTTGGATCCTCCGCAACAGCAGCGTCGGCGAGAGTGTATAGGAGGCTCTCAGCTTTGGTAAAAAGTGCTTGGAAATCGACGGAAGAATCAAGTGAAGTAATCGGAGGGATTTCGTTGAAGCTTAGACGGATTCCGGTGGAGGCAAGTCTAGAGTTAGTATAGAGGCCACCATGGCGAAAGCTTTTTGATGATGGAAGTGGGGTGCCGATGAACGGATGTGATGAAATTAGAGCCCTCGCCATGGATTTTGCTTGATGAAAGATTCTTTTGACAAGCAAAAGAGTTTTTTTTTTCAGGGAGTCATGAGTAGGGGAGAAACTGAGATGAGATGAGGTTATGGCAGAGACTTTTTTTTTTTTGTTGAAAATTGTCCTTGTTTTTATGGTTCGTAACCTCCCGATTCCTGTGCGCGGTGGATTTCACAGCCAATAAGGTTATTCCACGTCATTATGCCATTGAATTTGGGAATAAAAAATGGCACATATCGGCATGGCGTATGGGTTTGAATTTGATTACCTTCTAACCGGACTGCTTTGGACGTTTTTTGAACTAACACTCCATTTCCAATTGGGTTCTAGAAAAACAAATAAATTAAAATTCGACCCTAAATCTAAAAGACTTAGAACCCCAAAAATCTAGACGACTTGAAACCAATAGGGCAGTCCAAAATGTGTATATAACGGTTCAGCCCAATGAATGGCTGTATGGCATGCTTGGGTCACTCTCAACCATCTTAGGCCTGCCGTCGCTAACAATAACTAAACACCAACCATCGTTATACATCTATACTACCAAATACGGTAAAATTGATCCAATAGGTTACACGGATAAAAAACTTGGCCTAGACCATATCTAAAATTAATTTACGATCCACGGTAAATGTTACAGTGTAAGATAAACTCATTATATCCACTTGACGAGTTTATCCAAATAATAATTTTTTATTTAAACTCATCATGTCGAGATGATAAATTCAAAAAAAATACAATTTATTTATTAAAATTTTCTCATATCACAGTGAAATTTTTCAATAAAATAATATATTTTATTGAAACTCGTTATGCTCACGTGACGAATTTTAAATCACTATATCAAATATAATTTCTAAAATAAAATATATAATATCATATTAAATTAAATAAATAAATAACTCGCCTACGATATTGAGCTAAAACAAATACATCATTGTTGCTTCGAACATTCCATTAATAACAATTGAAGGAAACCGAGAGGCAAACACCATAAGTCATTTTACCTTATTCGAAGGGAATAAAATATTATTACTCCATATAACTTACAAGTGAATTCAATGAAATAATCCAAATTTAGGAGCCATTAGTTCTATAAAAGATGCTTCCAAAATCATTACCATTTCACAGTTCTTTTTTAAATGCCTCGGCGTACCAAACCCGGGGGCCCTTTAAGGCTTGCACTTTCGCCGTATTCGCCCCATAAAGGAGTAAAATTTTGATGCTTAGCCAATCGGTCGTTTTCGGAGCTTACTTAGATGATTAGACCTGTACAGTTTTCGCATTGATCCATCAGTTTTCGATGTTGTTGGCAATGGTCCCTTGTGCACTCTGATATCCAACCCATATGGGCCATGTTTATAATTTCAGTTCGGCATCAATCGACGTCGAGTTCAATACCCTTTCAGGTGGGTCTTAAATCCTTAACAATGGGTCACACGGGTGGATCTATCCATCAAGTCCCCCATAGGGGTGGGAATAGGTCAGGCCGATCTACAGGGGTTTACGGCCTGAACTATTTAATAAAAAGGTCAGGCTCAGGTTTTTTTTAAAAGTATATTAATTTAAATAGGTCAGGCTTTGAGTTATTATTAAGTCTTATAAGCATAATAGGCCAGCCTATTTAGAGTGACTACTTTGTAAAATGCGCCTAAGTTAGAGTGACTTAATATAGACTTTACTCTAAAATTAATGACTAAACTGAAAATATTTGACTAAACTATAGGGTCTAGAAGGTAATTAAGCCTAAATCTAATATATAAACCTAAAACTAAACAAACCCCCTTTTCCCATTTCTTTCTCTCTTCAATCTCTCCCCCTCCAATCATCTCTCACGAGCGGGTCTCCCTACCATTGTTTCATTCATTTTTTATTATATATCCATTACAAACATAAATAAATATCAACAAAATGGAGCATGGACGTCTGGGCGTCAGCAACATTTGATGGTGTGCTAGTGCAGACGTCGGGAACATCAAGGTATGGTGCTGACTTTGGGTACTATGCAGATAGGTATGTGGGACAAAAATTAGTGGTTAAAATACTTATATTATTTTTTTGGGTACCAATATATATGTGTCCAACTAAATTAACGTTAGATTAAAAATTAAACCAAATTATATATTAAGGGTTTGTTTAACATATTATAGAATGTGTGTTATTTTTTTTAGTAAAAATAACTATCAAATGAATATTAAATGTTTATTGTGAAACATGTTTTTAAACAGGCTAAGCCGAGCCAAAATAAAAGCCTTTGACATGCTAAAGGCCAGGCCGAGCCTACAAAATTCATCGTAGGCCAGACTCATGCCTATTAAAACATGACCTGGCCTTGTCTATTCCCACCCCTAGTCCCCCACTTCGGTTAGGTTCGAATAAGCTAGATTTTTTTAATGAAAAAAAAAGAAAACCTAAACTAATAGATCAACCTTTTATCTGCAAGAAAAGCATACCAGGATATTTGGTCATATAATCTGCCGTTTGGTCATATTTGGATCAAAATATGCAAAGGAACTCATTCAATTGTTCTGCTGATTCAATTCGGATTAGTTGATCAATAGATTAAAATTATATAAAAAAAATGAATGTATTCAAATAAAATATGAAATCAAGGTATAGATTTGCGTAAAAAAAAAAGGAAAAGTGGACAGAAAAGACAGTTAACGGTAGATTCTCTTAAGGCTCAATATCTTTAGTTCACATCTTCCCATCAAAACCCAAAGCTAGATTCTCATGGATGACCTTTTGCCACTCTCTTGAAATTCAGTTAAAGATTACTTGCAGGCAAAAAGGTCATAAAAGTAGAGTGATTAAATTGTGTGAAGTTAAAGTAAAAAAACAAAGGCTTAATATCAAAATAAGTGCCTAAACTATATAATTATTCTCAAATAGTGCCTAAATTATTTTTTTACTAATCCAAATGTCTAATGTTACAAATGTTACCCATTTAGGTGCACAGGCCTTCAACGACGTTAATTTTCCTGTTAAGTGACACGTATTATAATCTGATAATTTTAGAAATTTATTTTTTAAAATAAAAATAATTTATTTTTAAAAACCCCAATTTTTTCTAAATATAAAAAAACCTCAAACTCTTAAAATTTCTTATTCTAATCTCATTTACTCCAACCACCAGTCATCTTCGGCCACCCATTCGCTGGCGACTGGCCACCCATATTTCATCGACCACTAGGGATGGGCATGGGACCCGACTCGAAGGGTTTTGACCTAACCCGATCGGGTCAAATGTTTTTTTTTAATTTGGGTTCGAGTTTGGGGTCGTGATGTGTCAAGTTTTTTAAGGTTATGTTCGAGTATGGTCAAGTTTGGTTTTAGGGTAAAAAATATCCTACTCTAACTGAACCGAAAAATTATAATTTTACCTTATATATTTAGGGATAATTGCAATAATACACCTCTATATATTATTTTATTTCAATTAAATTCTTATTTTACTGAATAAAAATAATATTTTTAATAAATATATTATTTTAGGTCAGGTCGGGTCGGGTGGAGGATTTATAATTTTCAGGTCGGGTGGATAAAAAATCCCCATGCCCATCCTTACCGACCACCCGTCACAACTCTTACTATCATCTCAAAACCCTAAGTTCTCAAATCCCTAAATTTAAATTTCTAATCTCTAAAATCTCAAATGCTCATTCCCTCAAATTCGATTGTGATAATTGGTCATTTCGTTGACCATGGAAGCCAACCATTTGATCGACTATTTGATCGGTCGTTGTACCTTTGGTCGTTTGGCCATGGAAAGAGGGAGCAAGGGAGGGAAAAGGGGCACACAGGGGAAAGGTTTGGGATTTTTTAATGATATTTTTATTTTTTTTAAAAAAATTAAAATTCTAATATGGTGACAAGTGTCACTTAAAAGAGTTTTATAATAGCCGTTACGATCGAGGCACTTAACGGGTAACGTTTGTAATGTTAGGTACTTGAATGAGTAAAAATATAGTTTATGCACCTATTTGAGAATAACGGTATAGTTTGAGCACTAATTTTGGTATTAAACCAAAAACAAATAAATCTATCATCCGAGTATTACAGAGGGACCAAAACTATAATTTGACCCTTCTCTTCGTTTTAATAACTTTACTTCCTATGTGAGCGGCATTCTCCAAGCAATTACCATTTTCACAGACTCCAAAACACACATTTGGCAGACCCGCAATCATATATTTTACTTTTCTTTGCTCTCTTTTCAACGCTCTTTGTTTTGACTAGGAGTGTAAACGAATTCTCCACTCGACTCGAAAATTCTGAAATGAAGTTCAATTTAAAAACTCGTAAGTTTAAAAGTTTCAAGTTCAACTTGAACTCGAAATTCTAAACTGAAGCTCATGAGCAGCTCGAAAAGACTCGAAATGAAGAAATTTTTTTCTTAAACTTAACTCGATTGAAGCCTCAAACTCAAACTCGAACCTAAACTTTAAATACATGAAAATCTTACTGTATTTTTTATAAAAAAAAAATCAATACATAAATGTTAATATTATTAATAATTTATTTTAAAAAATAAAATTTTAATATATTATGTTTTCGAGCTGCTCACGAGCTTTTCGAGTCGAATATCAAGTAGCTCGTTTCGACTCGTTAAGAACTCGAGTCCATTCGATATGAGTTTTTATCGTGCCTTGATCGAGTCGATCGAGTAGCTCGCGATATGTATCCTCTCCTTTACAGACCTAGTTTTGACTATTCAATTTGCCTTCGGTTTTCAATTTCCACAAAATATAATTTCGCTTTCATTTTTTTTGTTTCCATTGGCAGTAAGCCTAAACAACTTTTGTGGTGTTCCTTTGTTTGCTTTGAGATTTTGAACTTAAAGGGTAAGTTTTGTATCTGAAGTAAGCTTTTTCCTCAGATTCCTAGTGGCGTTTGTTTTAGGCAAATTTGTACATTGCCCCCTTTATTCTTCACCACAAGGAATATTAACTTGTGAATGCAGTAAAAGTGAAGCTTATCCAAGGGTTCTTTCTTTATTTCATAGTAGTTTCCTTTAGAAATACGAGCTTTGTGATTTAAAGGCCTTTTTTTAATCTGACAAACTTTTTTTCCACTTTTGGTACTGAATTTCAAGCAAAATCCAAGATTTTATGTACCCAGGAGATGTGAATTTCAAGCAAGATGACATCTTTCAGTGGATTAGGGATTGGTTTAAGCTTGGTTTTTGGTTGTCTTTTATTAGCTCTTGTTGCTGAGCTTTACTACTTGCTTTGGTGGAAGAAGAGATTAATTGGAAGCTCACAAGTTGAAGATGATTACACCAAATACGCAAAGGAACTCATTCAGCTGTTCTGCTGGAAGAAATCTGCTTCTCTGCACGCATCCTCCAATACCAACAACATTCAAGATTTGGTCAAAGACCAAGCCATTAATGGCGTTGTTGAGCCAGATTTGGAACTCGGGTCAAGCAAGGATTTGCTGCTGAAGGGCTATGGCGAAGAGGGTATCGAATCAGAGCTCATGAGACTTCACAATCTGGCCGGCCCACCTAGATTCCTCTTCACAATCAAGGAGGAAACCGAGGAAGATCTTGACTCGGAAGATGGCCGGTCTAGAGGCGACAAAAGCAGAAAGGGTTCAAGAACAAGGAGCTTGAGTGATCTTATTTTAACCATCGACACTCCAATGGCTTCTCCTCAACCAACCAAATCACCTCCCTTAAACCCTTTAGGTTCTTATCACCGCCAGGGATTCAACCCTCTCTTTGAATCATCAACAGATGCCGAGCTAAATAAGCTGAGATCTTCACCTCCACCAAAGTTCAAGTTCCTAAGAGACGCAGAAGAGAAACTCTTGAGAAGATTGATGCTTGAAGCCGAGAAAAAGTACATAGAAATGGAGGTTCTCTTCAAGGTGAGAATATGCAAGGGTCTTTCTTAAAATTCATTATCGATAAGAACATGGAACCTCTCCAATGTTTACCGCAGTACCCTTCGAGTTCTTCTCAGGTGCCATTGCCTTCTTCTAATACAACATTCAGACCACCAGACAAGACAGACAGTATGCGTTAGATTCACTAAAAAAAATATGTAATTGATGATGGAATTTTGCGAGTGAATTTGTGACGAAATTTAATTTTATTAACGGAATTTTTTAGGGAATAGAGTGGTTAGTAAAATATTGGTCGAAACCAATATTTTCGAGGGAAGAAAGTAACCCGTTAAAAGTTTACTGACGGAAATCCGTCAGTATATTATTGGCGGAAAATTTAAATTCTGTCGGAATGTTATATATAAATTATATTTTATATTTTATATTTCCGACGAACATATCTTTTCCGTTGGGATATTTAAAAATATAAAAAGAAAATCTGAATTTTTAATTTCCGATGGATTACATATTTTCCTTCGAAAATTTAAATCTTACTTTTTAAAAAATGAGAGAAAATTTATTGGGATTCTGAAAAATTTTCTTTCCTTCCAAAATATTATGAATCCAAATTTTTATTTAATTAGTTAATTTGCCGAAAATTAATAATAATACAATTAAAATAGTTACATTAATTTAAAAAAAGGATAATAATAATAATAATAATAATAATAATAATAATAATAATAATAATAATAATAATACTAACAATTCCTTAATAAGAAAATAATAATAAATAATGAAAAATTAAATTCAGCATATTAACTAAGATTAAATATGGATTTACAACATATATTTCACAATTTAATATTTCTAATAAATATAAATATATGATTGTAAACTATACATAAAAAATATAATATTCAATAAAAAAAGAGAGTAAAATACAAAGTTTGTATACTTAAGAATTGTTATCATTTAAAAATTTTCAAGCAAACTACAAAATATAATGAAAGATGTTAATAATTAATTAAAAATAATATAATAAACAAAGTATATATTGAAAGAAATTACATTGAACAAAAACTAAAACTTACATCAATATTGATAATAATGATAATAAAAAAAATGATGAAATTAAGAGAAGAACATTTAAGGAGAAAAATGAGTTAATAAGAAGAGATGAAATGAGAAGAAAGAAATGAGAGAGAAATGAGTGTAGAAAGGTTTAAATAGGAAAAAATTAGGTAAAAAAGTGGATAAATTTAAAATTTTATGGTACAATGGAGGGAAATTGAAGGAAGTGGAAGCGGGTAAAAAAAAACTCCAAAAATTGTGACGGAACATGTATACTCGTCACAATTTTGTGATGGAATAGGTGGATATGTCAGAAATTTGTGACGGTTTCACAAATTTCGTCACAAATTTAAAATATTTTTTTTCTAAAAATTGAATTTTTTATGTGACAGAACATACAAATTTGTGACGGAATTGGTGGATCTGTCAGAAATTTGTGACGGGATCACAAATTCCGTCACAAATTTAAAATACTTTTTCTAAAAAATTATTTTTTTATAAAAAAATTATCATATAAAAAAATCATCCAACCCCTTACCAAGTGCACCAACCAAAAAAATATGTTTCCCGCAATAACTCTCATATATTGAATTACAATGTCACAAGCAACAACATGAAGGCGGACAAGCTGGATTGAGTAGTCATATTTGTTTGAGTAGTTGAAATCAAATATCTAAACTAGATTGGAGAGATGGAGTTGACGAGCTATATAAGCCAGATTAAATGTCTAAATAATCAAATTAAAATTTTCAAAAATTAATTAAAATTAAAATAGATTGTAATAAAATGTAATTTCAATAAGTATTATCTAAATTATTTTTGTTGAAAAAAATGAGATAATAAGAAGAGAAGAAATAAGAAAAAAGAAATTACAGAAAAATGAGTTTAGAAAGGTTTAAATAGAAAAAAGGTGTAAAATAAGTATGTTTCAATGGAGGGAGATTGGAGGAAATGAGCGGGTAAGTAAAAAACCTCTAAATTTTGTGACAGAATATGTGAACCCGTCACAAATTTTATGTTTCAATGGAGGGAAATTGGAGGATATGAGCGGGTAATTAAAAAAATACTAAATTTTGTGAGGAACATGTGGACCCGTCACAAATTTTATGTTTCAATGGATGGAAATTGGAGGAAATGAGAGGTAATTAAAAAAACTCTAAATTTTGTGACGGAACATATGAACTCGTCACAAATTTTATGTTTCAATGGAGGGAAATTGGAAGTAATGAGAGGATAATTAAAAAAACTCTAAATTTTGTGACAGAACATGTGGATCCGTCACAAATTTTGATGGTCCACATATTCTGTCACAAAATTGAAAACACTTTTAAAATTATCACATAAAATAAAAATAGAATAATAATAATTTTGTTTCTTTTGTAATCTATTCGGGTAGTTATATTGTGCATAATTTTAAAGAAAAGTAAAAAATATAATTTTAATTTTAATTTTTTTTAAAAAAAATAAGGTAGTCGTCTCTAAAACCTCTCTCTAAATCCTAAGGAAGGAAAAGTGCACTAACCTTGTTGTCTTTTCATTTATGAGCAAATAAAAGTATTGAACCATTATAGTTCAACAAAACATAAGAGTATTCGGACATGACATTATCTTCGGGCATTAACCTCTGCATTATTCAACAAAGGTCATCGTAGCATGCATTAGGAATATGATATTGTGCTTTTCAGTGTATTCATTCGGAAACCATTGATAACTTGGACTCATTGCTACTGGGTCATATATGTTCATAAGAAGCACCAAATCTATCGTAAAACATTTGCATCGAACCAATTGGTGGTTGATCATCTTCTGACATATATGCATTTAATTCAGGACCACCAATATCTACTTCATGGGAATCATGATTGTTACCTCATGGATGCATACTTTGATATTAGAGTACTAGATCTCGTCAGATGGTTATAGTAACCAGTTAGAGAAAAACGTGGCTCTCCATAATGCACCCAATTGTAATAATATGGAACAAGCCATGGTGATCACATGAACTTTAATCATTTATGGATCTAAAAAACTTTTATTTATGCATTTAGGTCGATTATATGGACACCTAATATTTTCTCGATCCATAAATCTAGTCTTACTTAATGCAAATGTGATGAACTCCAACAGTGGCCGCTCGAAATCAGGATTAATAATGTGACCATTTATTAGCCTATCAATATTGTACATGATCGATCCATACTGAATACTAAAACATGTTTCTATGTATTATTAAATTGAGATACTTAAATTAGTAAAATTTTAAATAATAATTTTTAAATTTTTAATTTAAATTTTTTAATTTTTCTAAAAAATCAAGATTTATGGTATTATTATTATAAATTACATGCAAAAAATTTTAATTAACGTTTTTATTTATACGCAAAAAACATTATTAAACTATGTTACATGCAAAAATATTTTCTTTACTTGTTGACATATTTTACACCTTTTTAATTAAAAGGATAATACTAATAAATTGATAGCATTATGTTTTAAAAATAAATTTAAACTTACCTCAGCTCACAAATAATAAAATTTAAAATATTATTCTTCTTATAAATGTAAAAAATGATAATTATGTTATCAACATCATTAAAAAGAAGTTTATTAATTGATTAAAAACAACTTGCATTATTTTTTTTTTGAAAAGGAAGCTATTTGCATTATATATATTATCATTAATTATATGCAAAGCAATAACCTTAGAGGAAAAATTTTATTTTATTTTTATAAGAAGATGATTGAGTATGCTATATATAATTCATGAAATTAGATAGCTAAATCATGTAGACAAACAACATTTTACAATCAAAAATTACAATATAAAATAAAAAAGATAAATGCATATAAATAAAAAAAAGTAAAGAAATGCATATAAATGGTAATTGTTTACAGGTGGTGATAATATTTTTTTATTTCCGACGGAATGATTTTTCCATCACAAATTAAATTAGTATATTTTTATTAAAGTGAGAAAAATTCCGACGGAATCATTGTTCCGTCATAAATTAAATTGATATTTTTTTATTGAAATGAACAAACTTTTTGACGGAAAAAATAATTTGGTCAAAAACTACATTTAGGTCACAACTTTGTGACAGAATAATTTATTTTCATTGATAAATTGTGATAGATTTTAAATTCGTCGGTAATTTGAAATTTTTTTGTAGTGATTCCTGAATCTTGGTCTGCTAGAGTTTCCCGTTCTTTTTTCTTCCTCTTAGTTTATTCTTTTCATCTACCACTGTATTAGTTCAAAACGTTTCCAGAATAGAGGAAAAATGGTAGATAACCATGGTCCATGACCAATCCTGTAACATCTTATTATGCAAAGATAACTTCATGTGTTTCCAGTTCACCATTGTCTGAAAGGGCAAACAATGCTTTCCCTTGTTTTCGCTTTAGATTTCTTAAAGTAATTACTGTCCTTAAGTGCTAATACGGCTAACCCTTTTTGTTCCGATTCAAAACAGTTGAAAGTTATGCATAAACTTACTTCCTTTTCCATGCCTGGTAAGATTTTACAGTTGTTTGTTGAAAATTTTAGCCTTATAATTGTCTTTTTGTCCAATCCAAAGTTAGCAGATACGTAAACTAAAGCTTTCCCTCCAAATGTTATGCGGTCTGGTGCGTCTTTGTACTATATAGCTTTATCAAATTAGTCCTTCAATTATAAAAATGATCAATTTAGTTGTTTCAGGTTTAACTTTGAAGTAAAGAAAAATTTTCAATAGGCCCAAGGAGCCATTTAATATATGCATTAAAGGAGGAGAAACAAGGTTGGTTCAAATGCTAAATAGCTTGATATCGCTTAAGCAAGATCTTAAGTTTGAGTCATTGTATATGCATAAAATCCCTGCCGAGAGACTTGCCCACCAAAATTAGATGTGCGACACGAGTCGATCCGAATTAGTCAATACGAAATCTTGAAAAGATAGGGGAAAAAAGTTTACAAACAGAAATAGTTGTGAGGTTTTACCTAAACAACAAGAAACGTCACTGTTATCACGCGATTCGACCGAAAGTTTGCCCCACTTTCACTTCTCGACATATTTTTTCAATTTCAAACAGTGAAAAGGTAGAGAAGGAAACAAAATATTTAATGATTCCACGTTGATAATGAAGATCATAGATTAAAAATTATTTTCCTTTAGATGTTGGATTGAGTTTTGTGAGTTTTAAAGAGAGTTTAAAGAAGAAGAAAAAAAAATTAAACTCTATATACGAAATGATGAGACTCTTTATGTAGATGAACTTCTTTTTAGTTTCTGATGCTTTGTTTTTAGCTTTGTGTGATGTTGATATCATTCTTATCCTGCCGTTGGATCATTTATATGTTGAGTCAATTATAGGTAAGGTTCATAAAAGATCGTGTAACACCAGTTATTTACCCGATTAATCTCGAGTTCGGATTCATATCAATCGAATGCAAGTCGAGTTCGATTATCATATTATTGGTTCAATTCGGGTTCAAGTCATTAATGTCATTGTTATTTTCTTGATTATAAGTGAAGAAAATTTTTGATAATACATGTTGTGAACACTAATTTTTTACTTGAACATGTTATAGGATGTTCAACACTTATTCCAATGCACATGCAAAAGCTATTGAAAGTTTGTGAAGTAAATTTATCAATATTATTAAAATAGTTTTATATATAGAAAAATTTAGAAAAATATGTTCGTAATTTGATCAACTGGTCAAACAATCTTATAAATATTAAATTATAGACTAGTAAAAAAGCTATATACAATCTTATAAATATGTTCGTAATTTGTGTAGTAGAATACGAAGAATAATGTAAACACTTTCTCTAATATATATTTATTGTCTTGAGTTATAATGTAAGTTAAAAGGTCATACAGGCAGGGACGGTAACGTCGCCGTTCTCCACCCGATCATGTTGCCAAACGCCAACGCACGAGTACGTAGTGCCAAGATCTATGCCGATTGCCGGACCCTCACCTTTGCCAGCCATTGATAAGCTCTTTTAAGTTGCAGATACCCAAGAAACAATAATTAAAAAGAAAAGTGTCTATGGAGTTCTCTAGGACGATCCTTCTTTAGTAGTGTTAAGTGTGTAATTGTTTTGAGCTCTTGACCGTATTCGATGGGTATGGGATTTTACCTATTCAAACTGCTTTACTATTTCTTTGTTATGGATGGTCTTGACTATTGACCATGTTAGTTAGAGTTTGTTTGGGTGTGTTTAGGAAGT
This sequence comes from Hibiscus syriacus, assembly GCF_006381635.1. NCBI lineage: Eukaryota > Viridiplantae > Streptophyta > Magnoliopsida > Malvales > Malvaceae > Hibiscus > Hibiscus syriacus. The sequence continues at coordinate 808,261 of NW_024063076.1, read as the reverse complement.
ATAAAACAACTTTTAGTCATTTAAATTGGTGACTTTTTTTTGTCTACATTAGTCCTTTAATTTGACAATTTCTCAACTTAGTCTCTAAAGTTTACTATTCTAGTACACATTAGTTTTACGGTTTAATCCTTAAATAATATATTTTTCAATTAATGTCTGATTTCACTTAAATCATATATTTTTCAATCAACATCTGATTTAACTATGATTTACTTTAGAATTGATATTCTTGAACGAACTTGTATTTAATTGCACAGTAATTTAGTATTTCTCATAAATTTCTAGTTATTAAAAAGTATCTTATTAAATTTATAAGTTAGTCCTCGTGATACGTAAAATAAGAAATCGAATGCCCTTTTGTGTTTCGATTGAGTTGATTGTTTTATGTTTGTTAAAAAATAGAAAGGGTTGAATAACTCGGTAAATGTTTTGTTTTATGATGCACGTGGTCTCTAAGATTCGATCATAATTCTAAATTGGATACAAGGTGTTGTGGATAGCTAACACAAGGAGGTCTAAAAAGGACCTTAAGACCCGTATTCTGTGATCATTTGTGACTGTCATCACTATGAGAATTGTATAAGGGAAACTGATGCTTGTTGTTGTTCTGGACAATTATCGCCCCGACTGCCTAAAGAATGAGAAGTATAGAGTTGTAGCTTCAAAGAGGTCTACCCCAGCATCCATAGGTCACATGCCTGTTAGGAGTTAGGGGTAATTATTATGAGTCCAATGCCCTGAAGGATCATGGCAATTAAAGCATGAAACTTGTCATAAAAGGGTGTGAGGCCTTCCTTGCATACATCTTGGATGTATTAAGTTCGACCATCAACTCATTCAATCTCGATAGTTTATTTTTCTTTTGAAGTGTTTCCAAAAGAATTAAAGGCACAATTGTAAGAACCTTTGAATTAATTTTTCAACACTTGCCTCCTTAATATTATCTACGAAATATTAAATATAAAACTCATTGTATATATGTGGAAGAGAATCCTTTTCTTAGTAATAGAAGCAAAGATTCCTTAGATAAGAAGATATGCATGCATGCATCTTTTTTTTTTTTTATTCTCAAGCTGCCTTCCCACTAAACAAAGTACTTTAATTTCCCACAATTTATCTCCAAGTACTCTACTCTCTTTGCTGTCTCAATCCAATAAAAGGGGGACTCAACCGAGAAAAGTGTATAGGAACGTGAAGGGAAATTAAGGGAAGAAAGACAAGTTACAAATTGCTATTAATTCCTCTAATAATTAAGAAAAAGAACATTCATGATATAAGCATTAAAGCTTAAGGGACAACGAGATTTCCTAAAGCAGCTCAAAAAGTTGATAGAAAATTGGTTAAACCCATAATCTTTTTCTTTTTCTAATTTGGAAAGGATACATCTTTATTGTGAATTGTCATAAATGTTCATAATTGACTTGAAAATTATCTCGTAGCACTAAATATGCAATCGAGAACATGGTGTCATGAACAATGTATGTCTGGTTAAACTACAAGAAATGTGATAATAATAAAATTTTACATTAAATTTTGATTAGTCCAGACGTAAGACCATCGGTTCAAATCGAATATTTGTCCTAGTTAAAATAAAAATATTAGACACAAAAATATAAATAAATAAAAAATAGGGTACATTACACGATTGATCACTTTCATTTAAGTTTTGTATATTTTTTCTCGCTAGATTCAAAAAACATATTATTTGATCACTTTCGTTATTATTTAATTAAGATGTGCTCACTAAGGCTAAATGTCGTTAGATCTTTAATGGGATGTTGACTTGACATAATGAATTTATAAAATTAAAAAGGGTATACTACACAAATGGTCACTAATGTTTGACTAAGTTTTCGTTTTCCCTACTAAAGTTTCAAAAGTAATAAATTGATCACTAAAACATCAAAAAAGTCTTTGCAAATGATTTTATATCTAATTTACTCCAAAAGCTTTCTAATTTTTCTAATTATTTATATATATATATATATATATATTAAATTTTAAAAATAAAACTTAAAGATGAACTTTTTTTGGACATAAAACAATCAAGTATTTCAATGATAAACAAAAAAATAGATATATTTTGGAATAAATTAGATATAAAACTATTGTTTCATATTTGACCTTTTAGTGACCAATTTTTTATTTTTGAAACTTCAATGAAAAAATAAAAACCTCCTCAAACATGAGTGATCATTTTTCTAGTTTATCCTTTTTAATTTTATAAATTTACTATGTTACGTCAAAGGTCTAGTTAACCCTCAATGATCACATCTTAATTGAATAAAAAAGAAAGTGATTAAATTTTAAGTAAATAAATGACCAACTATTGTATTTTTTTTAATTTAATTAGAACAAGTATACAAAATTTAAACGGAATTGATCAACCCTAAAATTTACTTAAAAAAACAAAAGATCTAATATTCACGTCCTCCTTGGTTTAGTTTCCAATTTTATAATATTTTTTCTTTTTTCATGTCATAAAATTTATATCAAATAATGATATTTCTGTACCATTACTGTACCATATAATGAAGTTGTATTTTGAACCCATTATGTGATCTTAGCGACTAAAATAAATAGTATTTGTTTTAAGAATCTTACGTTCGAGTTGCTGCATTCATAAGATGTATACGTTGTCAACAATTAAATTTTTTTGAAAAAATATTATTTCATAATGATCTTAAACTATTAAAATAAAATTGATATTAACTCAAAACTAGAGGTAAAAAGCCAACTAAATCATACAAAAGAAGACCACATAATTAATGACATAGAAAAGGGGCGTTGAGGAGAACAGGTCGATATAATCTTTAATTGGCCAAAAAGCCCAAAACGGAAATGGCCGATTACAAATATTATTTATGTCAATATTATTAATAAAATATTATTTCTATAATTTTATAAATAAAAATATTAACTCTTGTATATTCTATTAAAATAAAATATGATAATTTATATTTAATATCTATAAAAATAAAAATATTATATTATATTTTAAAATTATTAATAAATATATTTTAAGGAATTTTTATAATATTATTATACTATTATATTAATATTAAATACATAAATAAAAGTATTCACTATTAATAATTCAATAATATTATTTTTAAGAAATTAATAAATAATATAAATTTTATTAATAATTTATTATATATTATTAAAATAAGAATATAATAGTATCATATATTATTATAATATAATTGAGTATATTATTGTAATAATACTATTATATTATATTATTAAAAAATATTAATAACTATATTTTAAATATGTTAATAATTAATATTTTTATTAACATGATGCTAAAATATCATATTAATATTAAATTTATAAAATAATATTATTTTGAGTAGTTATGCTTTGAAGTGAAAAGTTTAGAAAATGACATACGGAAAATTAAACCGAAGTCATTTTCCAGAAAATGCAAAGGAAATTATGTTGACAAGGAAAATGTTTTACATTGATCAATCTGTTTTCCCCCAACCAAACCTTGAAAAATGAGGAAAACGTTTTCCGAAAAATGTTTTACGTTAATCAAACGGACCCTAAGAAACAATGCTTCAAACACTTTATTGTTAATTTGAACGTATATAAAATATAACTAATGGAAAAACGTTATTTTTTTAAATATCTTAAATTTAAATAAACTCGCTTTTAGATTATGTGTGGTATAAGTAAGTTAAGAGAAATAATAATTTATAATGAAAGTATAACAATTTATGTGAAGACCAAAGTGGCAAAAGGGTGGTAATTTCTGGCTGTATAATACAGTAGGTTATATTTATACCTCCCGTGCATGAACAGCTCTCTCTTTGAGCACAAAAACTCAACAGTTGAAGAATAGGAAATGATAACGTGAGACAGGGAGAAGTTTTATAGTGTGACACTCTTAATATATAATTAAAAAAGATGTTATTTATTTTGTTATTATTTAAATAATTAAATCGTAAAAAAATTACTTAAAATATTATTATTTCTATTTAAAACATTAATATTTTTTAATATTTCTGGTAAAGTGTCCAACAATAACAAAATCAATAGAAATAATAATATTTTCGGTAATTTTTTACTGATTTTATTATTTAAATAATAACAAAACCGGTAATACATTTTTTAACCGTATATTAAGGTTGTTACACGTGATCATTTCCCCTTAATATACGGCTAAAAAAACTACCGGTTTTGTTTTTATTTAATAACAAAACCGGTAAAAAGTTACCGGAAACATTATTATTTCTTCAGGTTTTGTTATTATTGGGTGTTTTAAACAAAACCGGTAAAGCGTTACCGATTTTCTATCGATTTTGTTATTGTTAGACACTTTACCAAAAATATTAAAAAATATTGATATTTTAAGTAGAAATAATAATATTTTAAAAAATATTTTTACCATTTTATTACTTAAATAATAACAAACCCAATAATATATATTTTAATTGTATATTAAGGTTGTGGCGTCGTAAAATTTTCAAGAAGAATCAAAAGCTTATAGGTGAAGGAAAACTTAGTCCACTCAAAACCCTAAAATAATAATAAAAACAAAAAGGTAGAGATGACACAATAATCAAATGAAAAGAATAAAAATTATGTATATAAAAAAGCAGCCTTCTCCCTCTGCCTCTTCCCTTTAATTCTCTTTGGTCTCTGGTATTCCCTTTGAGTGATTCTCCACCTTGTTTTTCTCAAAGAACCCATCAACTTTTATAAAAGAAGACACGGCAAATTATATTTAGCCATGGTTTTTTCATCTCTTCCAGTCTATTTAGATCCTCCCAACTGGCAGCAGGTAAGGGTTTATTTTTCTTTTCTTTTCTTCATCATCAATTTCTATCCACAGCTTCTGCACCCAAAATGAAAGCAATATATAGAAAGATAAATATTCATATTCCTTTGTGATCTTTTCTTCCCTGAATATACCAAATATATTTCTTCTTTACAGTTATGAGATTACCTGGGTTTTCTTTTTGCAGCCGCACAATGATCAACAAGGAACCGAGAAACCTGAGCTTCCACCTCCTGGAGCTGGTGGTGGATCCATTAGACCCGGTTCGATGGCGGACCGAGCCAGGCTAGCCAAGCTTCCACAGCCAGAAGCCGCCCTCAAGTGTCCAAGGTGTGAATCCACCAACACTAAATTCTGCTACTTCAATAACTACAACCTCTCTCAGCCACGCCACTTTTGCAAGACGTGTCGGAGGTATTGGACCCGAGGAGGAGCTCTTAGAAACGTCCCGGTAGGCGGGAGTTGCCGGAGAAACAAGAAGAACAAAAGCAGTAGCTCGAAATCCTCGGCTTCAACAGAGAAGCAAGTCGGGTCGAATCCGTCTGATCAAATCACTGCTCATTTACCGCAGCAATCATCTCATTTACCCTTCATGGCCACTCTGCAAAATTTTTCTCAGTATGGTTTCGTGAATACTGGGTTAAAATTTGGTGGAATTCAGAGTCAGATAGGGGCAACAAGTGGAACTAGTGGACAGGCTGATATGGGGTTTCAAATAGGAACTCATCAGCAACTGCTGCAGCAGCAGCAGTTCCCTTTCTTTGAACCAACCAATGGCGTTTTATATCCATTTCAAAGTGAGGGTTTGGAAGCACCATCGTCTTCTAGGTTTTCTCAGGTAGCTCCAGTGAAAACTGAAAGCAACCAGAGGCTAAATCTATCAGACAATAATCAGTATTGGGGAGGAAATAATTGGACGGATTTATCAGGTCTCAACTCTTCCACTACTAACCATCTCCTATGAGCTACTTTCAACCTTCCTTGAAGCTTTAATGACAGATATTTCACATCAAAGTTGACAGTGAGGAACTCGTTTTCATCGTCATCTACCGAAAGAAAATCAAAAGATTGGTAGAATTAATGTTGTTTCATACTATATATTTGGGGTTTTCTTTTTATTTTGCATGGGCTTGTTTACAAATTCGATCATTTATGTGTGTATGTGAAGTTTTGGGATCTGTAATCTGACATGATAAGCTAATTTTCTTTGTTAATATCCTCCGAGGTAACTTCATTGCCCTCGTGTCTGTGTCTTCTTATTGCATATATAACTGTTGGAGATCAACATCGTTGTTTAGGTTACATAAAATCATGGTTCCTATGCATATTCCTGATTCTTAAAAGAAACTTGTTGGAATTCTAGCTGAAGAACAGTTTATGAAATCATCTGCATCTTAGTTTAACTTCTCATCGGAAAAATAGAGAAAAAAAATCTCCAGAAAATACTAACAAACTCTTATCGCATATCCCTACGATCATTCTTATGGAGTTAAGAAGCATCTTCGTGAATATGTAATATGGTGCGATCTCTAGCATGCTCATAAACTTAATAGATTTGTCCAAGTTTCTTAATGGCATCTCAGCTCCAGCGCGTGTTGATTATCAAATATCGATTCCATCTCCATTTAAATTTCCGGATGTAATTTCAATTCAAATTATTTTTAATTTGAGTTTGAAGTTTATATATATATATACACGGTAGATTTATCATTTCTTTGTAGAAAATGAATTATTGTTATTCTTTGAGGATCAAATTCGAATCCTATTGATGTCAAGGGAGTTCGAGCTTTAAATAAATTAAAATTATTTTTACATTAAATTAATTTTGTTTAAATTTGATATATAAATCAAATCCATTGACTCTTTAAGTTTAAATAAGATCCTTCATCGTCCCCAAGAAAAGATATTAGCCCGCAGGCCATGCATCAAATTTTGTGCAAAAATAGTACATGATTTTGGTTATATTTTTGTTACCTCTCCGTCTTATTAAAATTGTTGTTTATTAATTTTTCAAAAAGTCAATTTTTAAACTTTTATCGCAATTAGTTTAAACATTTTAAAAAGATAAATTTTATAATATATATCTTTAAACCTATAAAATAAATATTTTAAAACTAATTGATTGAATTTTTTTAAAATATATTTTTTTATATTTTATCAATAATAAATCTTACATACTAAAGAGTCAAAGTTCAAAAAATTGATAAAAGAAGTCAATAATCGATATTTTAAGTGAGACGGAGGTAGTACAATAAATTTATACATAGTCGTGAGATATTAATTAGTTTGAGGTGAAATTTTTTATGTTTTTCTGTTGATAATTTGTTTTTATCCCTTCAAATTTTAAAATTTTATAAGTTTGTCACCTAAAAGAAATCATGTGTGTATCCCACCTAAAAATCATGCAATTTTCAAATAAAATTATGGAGAAGCAGAGAAAGTGAAATATTCTAAAATTTTATAAAAAGAATAATAATATTGAAAAGAAAAATAGAGGGAATCATAGGAATGGGGATAAATGCTTTTTGCAAGGACCAAGACTAGCAGTGCCAATAAAGCAAAATGTCTCTGTTTTGAAAATCGGACCAGATCGACCGGTTCAATCGGGAACTGTTGTTTAGTCCGGTTTAATTTAAATCGGTTGAACTGTTATTAGTGAACCAGCCAGAACCATTTAACCGTTCGAACCGGACTGGCTGAAAACCGGGAAAAACCGAGATTTTTGTTTTTTTTTTTAAAAAAATTAAACCAAACAACGTCGTTCGTTAAACGAGCCAAGTCGAACTCGAGTATTGTTGAGCTCGACTCAAACTTGAAAACTTTAAAAGTAAGATCAACTCAACTCAAACTCACAAGCTAAAAATTATCAAGTTCAACTCAAACTCGAAATATAATATTGAAACTTGAACTCAAAAAAAAATTAGAAGCTCGATTGAAGCCTAAAATTCGAGCTTGATTGAAGTGAAAGAATAGTTCACTCAATGCTCACCAAAAGGCTCAATGATTTTGAATGTCAAATTACCTCTATTATTTATAGAAGTTAGTTGTGATGCGCTTCTATGTTACTTAGCAATGTGAGATTGTTTTGTTCTCATATTTTTACTCTTTAGATTTTTGGGATGTTCTTCTATGTTTCTTAGGCATGTGGGATTGTTTTAAAAAAAATTAAACCAAACAATATCATTTTGTTATAATTTTTAACCTCAAATTTATTTTTTAATTATAGTTATATAATTATATTTATTATTTAATATGTTTTACCTTAAATATTATGTTGTAGTTAATTTGAATCATTTTGTTTCACTTGATTTTATAGTTTTTAACTTATATATGTTATGACTTGCTTTGAATATGACTTGTGATATAAAAAATTATTTTTTATTAAATATTTTTGGTATTTTTATTTAATTTTTTAAATAATTATGACGTCGTCTAGTTCTTCCGACCAATCAGATCGATTCGATCGATTGAACCAGTGAACCGATAATATGACCGGTTCGTTAACCGGTCCGATTCTGAAAACCATGCAAAATGTGGGGGAAGCTCAGCTGCTTCATAGATCCAAACCTTTGAATTAAAGTGAAAAAAGCATGCGGTAAATAAGTAAGTTTCTGCATGTGATGACGTAAAATGTGGCTGCCAACTAAATCCTTTGCTTTTTCGGGGGTAGTAAAGTCGAATAACTGAAAACAAGAATTAGGGTAAACTTTACACATGGAGGGGTATTTGTGTCCATAGCTCTATTTATTTATTCTTTTTATTGATCCAACTTGATTTTTTGGTTCCTCATATTCTCTTAGATAGTTAGTTATGGACTTATTAGAAAAATCCTCTTCTGGGGCAAATACATGTTTCAGGTGGAAAGAGCAATTGCTTCTCCCAACTTTGATGGTTTAATTATCTTTTAAGTCACTAATAATTTTAAACCGTTATGAATAAGCTATTATCTCTTTTAAAATTTTATGGTATAATTGTTTTATAGGACATTGTTAATTTTAAAATTAATGAAATTAAACTTTTACCTCAAATTTTTGTGTTTACTCATTTTTAAGATTTTTCAATTTTAAATTTAATGAAATTAAACCCTTTATCTCTTATTTTTTTACAATTTAATTATTTTTAATATCCTATTTATTTTAAATTTAAGCAAATTGTCCCCTCATGATTCAATCCCGACTCTGTCCCTGGCTCTCTTCTCTTCTTCTAAAATTAGGATTAGATTCAGAATTTGTCAAAAAAAAAAAAACCTTGGTTGTTTGGCGTGAAGAAAATGTTCCTTCGTTCTTTTCCATATAATTAAGGTGTGTATGATTAATCTAGGATGATTATAAGATAGTATATACTCTAAAGATTCACAATCATTTGACAATGAATGCGCAAATAACATTTGCAGTCTCAGGTGCTCGAACCTAGGTCTTTAGGAAAAACAACCATCCTTCTAATTATCGAGGTAGTTTGGTTCGGGCATAATAAGGTATGTTTAGATAATACAATAATTTTTAAAGTTACAATTATAATATTTTTTTATTCTAAATTTTATGCATATTTAACTAACAAAGTATAATTACATAACAATTTAGTGAGACCATTACTTAAAAATAATAAAAATATAATTGTACTCTTTAGTTATTGATAGTCCCAACAAGTAAACTATATTTAATCTTCATTTTATGAGATTAAAGGATATTCTCTTAATCGAATAAAAAAATCCCTATGATTTCACAATTTACAAAATCAATTACATTACATTACTCGAAAAAAATATATATATATTGATGTGACATTATCGTTTTATATATAACTCGACATATTCACATGTGTTATATTAATCTCGAAGAGCGTTGTTTCGACGCAAGCAGCAGCACCGGATACAAACAGGGCCTAAGCCATGACCCACCACCACAACCACCTGAGTCAGCTCATAATCTTTTCCTCAGACCCACCATAACCGCCCAAGCTTATCAGTTCAATAACCGATTTGAAAATAGAAGAATAAAGAGCATTATTGAGAATTTCCAAGTTTTGGATGTAATCAAAGGGGCGGTTGATCATGTTTCAAGAAAAGATTGTATTACAAGCAAATGGGTTCCCATTGGATCACATCAACCGATACAGAACACAAGCAAAACAAGGTCTAAAGCTGAATACATCAGATCAAAGAACAAGGTTTTACATATCACTGGTGAATTTTGAAACAACTTTTTATTTCAATACAAGAACCTCTCCCCAGTTAAAAACCGAGGATGATAGCAGTTCTATAACATTCCAATGGTACAGATTCCCATTTTTTTTGGTACATACAAATTCACATAGATGTTAAATGCAAATTTAGCCTTTTTCTTTCCCTTTGCTTTCTTCTTTCAACTTTGATGATTCTGAGTAAAATATTCTTCCACACAAATGAATAACTTACGGGTCGGTCGGGTGATCTTCCACCTCCTTGTCTGAAGCAAAGCCGACTCTTTTACTACCCCCCCAAAAAAAACAAGGTAATAAAATGAATATAATTTAAGACAAAATGAAACTCGGCTATCAACTGCTGTGCTTGGGCCTCAAAGTGGGCATGTTCCTGCTTTTGCTGCTCAACAAACCTACTCAACCGCTGAAGCAGTTGAGCTGCCTTTCGCTTGGCCCTGTCCGTACCATTTTGTGCCAAGTCCACCAAATGATCCATCACTCATAGTTCCACTGCCTCTCCTAGATGTTGGTCTCTGGCACAAAGGTGCACCAAAATCGCAGCTGCATTCTCCTTGTTCCTCGGGGATCCATTTCCAATAAAATCTACCAAAAGTGGCACAGCCTTGACCGCTCCGATGGCAGACTTCCCTCCAGATTGGCTACCAAGTATTGCAAATATGGCCAACGACTCATCCACCATTCCGCCTCCAGGTTTTGTCGGTAAACGCATTAATGTAGGTATAACTCCAGCTCTAACTGCTTTTCCCTTGTTCCCTTGGTAAATGCACAAGTTGAAGAGTGCCGTAGCTGCATCCTTTTTGCTCCTCCGTGTGCCTTCACTTAGCAGTGTCACTAGTGGAGGGATTGCTCCCGAGGAACCAATTGCCACCTTATTTTCATCCACTATCGAGAGGCTGAAGAGGATGGCTGTTGCATTCTCTCTAGCTTCCATGCTCCCCTTCTTAAGCACTTGGACAATACCAGGAACCGCTCCAGAGGATACGATACATCCTTTGTTAACTTCACAAATGGAAAGGTTAAGAAGTGCTGTTACAGCATGTTCTTGGGTGTGTGAGTCAGTTGTTGAAAGGAGGCTCACAAGGAGAGGTATAGCCCCAGCTTCAGCAATAGTTACACGGTTATCTGCATTGCGTTTAGCTAGAAGACGGATTTCACCTGCAGCCATTCTTTGGTCTTCGAGATTGCCGTCTTTATACATGAGCGGTTTTACATAAAATGTATAATCAAATGCATGGTTGTTATAAACATCTTGCATTTAGCACCCATATTGAATAATGACTAAGACCATTTTAGAATTGAAATTTTAGTCAAATAGAATAATGACATAACAATGTGATTTGATGAAACAAGCGAGGTCATTAACCAAGCAATATATCAAGCAAAATTGATCATTCACAGCAATTTAACGAGGGCAGATGGTTTTCAAGACTGAAGTGATAATTAAAAAGAAGAAGAAATCTAAAATAAATATACCTGCCCTGTTGAAACAATGACAGGACCCTTCATCAGCTCAAGGGATATTGGACAGCGGAAATCATCTGGTATAAATGGGGTCTTGTGATTTCGGTCAGTGGTTGTTTGCCCACTGTTGATAATAGAAGGAAGATTTTTTTTCTCTTGCCGGAGCATCCAAGTTGGGATTTTCTTTAGTAAATTTGACATCATAGTATAGTTAGAATTTGTCATCTTGAGGTGATGAGTTTTGTTAGAAATAATTTTTAAATCGACGTATGAATATTTAATTATTTTTCTCGAAACTCATCACATCAAGATGAAGAATTTCATTAAAATAAATTTTTATTTATTTTTCGAGTATTTTATTTCTTACAAAAATAAAAAATTGGAACTCGTCATGCTGAGGTGACGAGTTCCAGGAGTCATTTTTATAAATTTTTCATTATAAATAAGAGGGAATAGTGTATAAGGAAGAGAGAAGAAAGAAGAAGAAGAAAGAAGAAAAGAAAAGAAAGAAGAGAGAAGAAGAAGAAAAAGAAAGAGAGAGAAGAAAGAAGAAGAAGAAGAGAAGGAAAGAAGAAGAGAGAAAGAGGAGAAGAGAAGAGAAGAAGAGAAAGAAGAAGAAGAGAAAGAGAAGAAGAAGAAGAAGAAGAAGAAGAGAGAGGAGAAGAAGAAGAAGAAAGAGAAAAAGAGAAAGAAGAAGAAGAAGAAGAGAAAGGAAAGAGAAGAAGAAAGAAGAGAAGAAGAGAAGAAGAGAAGGAAAAGAAAGAAGAAGGAAGAAGAAGGAAGAAAGAAGAAAGAAGAAAAGAAGAAGAAGAAGAAGAAGAAGAAGAGAAGAGAAGAGAAGAAGAAGAAGAAGAAGAAGAAGAAGAAAGAAGAAGAAAAGAAGAAGAAGAAGAAGAAGAAGAGAAGAAGAAGAGAAGAGAAGAAGAAGAAGAAAAGAAGAAGAAGAAGAGAAGAAGAAGAAAGAAGAGAAGAAGAAGAAAGAGAAGAAGAAGAAGAAGAAGAAAGAAGAGAAGAAGAAGAAGAAGAAGAAGAAAAGAAGAGAGAAGAAGAAGAAGAAGAAGAAGAAGAAGAAGAAGAAGAAGAAGAAGAAGAAGAGGAAGAAGAGGAGGAGAAGAGGAGGAAGAAGAGGAGGAAGGAAGAGGAAGAGGAAGAGGAAGAGGAAGAGGAAGAGGAAGAGGAAGAGGAAGAGGAAGAGGAAGAAGAAGAAGAAGAAGAGGAAGAAGAAGAAGAAGAAGAAGAAGAAGAGGAAAAAAATATGAAAAGTTATCGATTCGACGTAGAAAACGTCTTATGGAGAAGAATGAAAAAAAGAAAAAAATAATTGTGTAGAAATGGAGAAGAATGAGAGAAAAAGTTGTTTTGTATGTTGATGAAATGTTTTAAATATATGTATGAATTTGTGTTTAGTTAAAATTTATGTATGAGTAGTATGCAATTATGTAAGTAAAAAAAATTGTAGATGGATAATGATGTTCATAACTAAATTATCCAACTATTGGTACAACAAAACAACATGATAACATAATTACGAAGGTGACCAACTGTTTCTTAGTCTATTAATCGTGGCCAACAATCCAGTTGAACGATTTGATATCATACAAACCCCATCTTAAGTGACAACATAAGAGTGCAAGTTTGAGAGAAAGAAAATACATGTTTCCTCTAACTCATTCTTAACAATGGCAAAAGCAATAGGGAAATTTTTTTGTCACCATATTGTGCAACAACTATCATAAAGACGTGTTTGTATACGTCATACAAAAAAGTCCCATCAACTTGAACCATTTGTCTAAAATGGCGAAAACCTTCAATTTCTGACTTGAAAGCCCAGAACAACCCTCCAAAAACTTCTTCCCTAGAATAACTTATCCATCAATAGTCGCAGAATGAGTATAAGATCGTACAATGGTTATAGGGATGAAAAATTCCATGGCGTGCAACAAATGTGAAAGGTCATTATATAATTGATCATAATCACCGTATAATAGTGTCATCACTTTCTTTTTTTCTATCCACAACTTGTAGTAAGATGGAATATAACCAAAATCATTCTGGATGGATGCAACTATCATTGAAACTAGGATCCTTGGATTTTTCTCCACCAAAAGTTTTTCGTATGAGCATATGACATCAAAATCTAAGTGTTTGCGGTCCTGAGTCAATGAGCTCAATGTATAGCTGTGTGTGCCATAGAACATTGTTACCTCTCACAACATCTTACGATGTAATATGAAACCAACATCCTCCACTTATAGACGACATTATGGTTGGTATATCTGACAAAATATGTATTCTGATCAGACTCCACCATATAGAATTCTATATGAGCTTTGATACACAACTCTTTCACTGTTAATTGGGCATCATGCTTAGTTTCAAACTAGGACCCAATTGCCAACTCCAATGAACCGTCGTCGGAGGTACCCTAGTGTGCTATACATGTAACCCCTCCCAACTTTGATGGTCTAATTACTATTTAGGTTACTGATAGTTTTAAAACTATTATAAATAAACTCTTAGCCCTCTCAATTTTTTTGGTATAATTCTTTTTTAAGAAATTATCAGTTTTGAAATTAATGAAATTAAGCATTTACCCCAAATTTATGTGGTTTAATTACTTTTAAACACCTTTAAATTTTAAATTTAATGAAAGTAAACCCTTTGTGTCTTAGTTTTTATAGTTTAATTAATATAAAGGATCCTACTTATTTTAGAGTTAAGTAATTTGTCCACTCAAGATTCAATGGGATCCTAGCTTTGTCCCTTTACAGTGAGATTCTTTAGAGATAGTTATATGAGAAAGTGGATGGTCATTGATAGGATGTAGGAAGAGGGCATCAACAAATATTGATAATGCTAAACTTATAATCAGAACTTGATCCAGTGAGAAATAGGATTGTGAATATAGATTTGAAGACGGAGAATATCCTCTTAGCTACAAAAGCCTCGTCATCACCAATCAAATTAGCAGGCTTTGTCCTTGCAAAATGTATCGAGCCTGGTAGTTTTACATTTATGCCCCTTCTCTAACCAAGAACATTTTCACACAGTGCTTGTTTGCTTCCTCGAAAATTTTGAGATTTCCATATTTTGAACAATTTTGGTGTTTGTTACCAATAGGCCAGAGGAAGGGTGAAGATGGAAGAGAAAGAGCGAGTTTTTAGCATGATCAAATGATCTCAAAAAAGTTAACTAAATCGTTACTTTTGAAACATCGATGGGAAAAAGACAAAATTACTCAAATATTAGGGACCATTTAACGTAGTTTACGCGAAAATAAAAGTGAGAAATTTACTCAAATATCGTTACTTTCTCAGAGATGGAGAAACTGCTACAATTATATGATCAAAGGAAGATGTTAGCTTGGTCGAAATCGATCGGTCGATGTACAACTTCATGCGTATCCGTTTTGCTTACTCAATTTGTTCTCTTTTTGGTTCCTCTTTTTTTCTCAGCTTCTCCCCACCTCATTCAACTTGCACTCTCAGGTCTATTCTCTCTCAAGATCATATATGAAACTATTCAAAGTTCTCGATTTTTCTGAAGTTCAATAACACACTTCTTTCTCTTCTTTGCAGCTTCTATTTTGCTTATGGTTATGGAATTTGGAGGGTGGTGTAGACGGCTTCTAGGGTTCAATGCATCGGCTCCAGCTTTTGTGTTCTTCAGTATATTTTTAATTTCGGGTGTTTATATTGCTATTGTTCGAAAAGGTACCTTCGCTGCCCTCAATTTTTGAAGCTAAATTTAATCGCTGGATGTCTTTTATTGCTTTACCCATTTTTGGGGGGAAATTACAGATCTATTGGCATAAGTATAATCTCAATTGCTCAGCATCTGTTTTCTTTATTTGAAAGTTTGGGTGAAGTTTAACTCACTGAGACATGGTGTGATTGGTGTCCTTTCAGTTAATAATAGTATTTTGGATATTTTCCTATAATTTGATTGTCAATATGGGAATGTGAAATTAACTTCCTTTTGTTTGATGACAACCTATTATTTGCTTTGTTTTTGCAGCAATTTCACGTGTTATGGACATTGCTTTCAATGGACAGATGATTATGCTCATCATTGGTTTATGTAGGTTGTTTCTATTTGTCTCTTTCGATCTTTTGCAACATACATAACTTGCTTAGTCACATAGAAATCTCGTTCTGCTAATTTTTGTTGATCATTGATAAAACATGCTATAGTATTTCCAATGGCAGGATCATGCTAAAGGATCCTGGTTTTGTGGCACAAGAGTCGTTCTGTATGGATGAACTTGATGGAAATTCTGTTCTTGGTGTTAGAACTCACGCAGAGGTTGTCTGGTTTCATTTTTTGTTGTTCAATGTGATGCAAGTGTAGAAATAGAATAATATTAACATGCACATTGTTGGAAAATGCTTGAAGTAACTGATTAGACGTCTAATTTCTTGAAGTTTCAAAATGTATTTACCAAGTAAAGTTCATTAGAAATGTGCAATTTTTCCTTCTATTGAATGCTACCAGTGAATTTAAGACTGAAAGTTTCCTATCAACCTCATTCAAAATTTTGTTTCTAATTGATCTCACCATGTCTTCCAGAGTTCTCTTTTGCAAATGAGAGTAAGATACTGTAAGAGCTGCCAGACATACGTACAGGGTTTTGACCACCACTGCCCTGCTTTTGGAAACTGTATTGGTAATTTGGTACTAGAAATCATTTTGTTTTTGGCTATACATTTTTTAACTAATTTTCTTTGATTTGTTGATACCTTCTTAATCTGTTCTTACCATGCAAATAACCCTTTGTTTATAAGATTATTCTTAACTAAATATTATCCTCCTTTGTGGTTGATGTTTTTATGTCATCATGCAGGTCGGAAAAATTATGTACTCTTTATGGTTCTTCTGGTTGGATTTATCACTACTGAAATTTCTTACGTTGTTTGCTCATCCCAGTGTAAGTATAAGCTTGGCGAGGCCTGAATTCTTAATCTACTTGATTAACCTTTGACTTAAAGAAAACTATGATTCATTTGGATTCGTAGCTTGTGTTGCAATGCTTTCTTATATTGAAATTTCTTTTGCTAACTTTACTAAAGTCATTTACTTTCTTAAACATATTTATTTGCAGTTGCCTCAAAGTTTCAAGTTTCGAAAGAAATTAGCGTGGAGGTAAGTCATTCCTTTAATGTTTTATCTAATACAATACATCTGTTTCAGCAATATATATATCCTTCAATTATTGATACTTGTATATTGATGTTTCCCCCTTTTCTGGATGTTTTGGATAGACTGGTTCCATTTTAGTAATGGCAAGAAGCACATTGCTTTTTGTGTTCTCCAAGTGCTATGGCAGGTTTGTATCATTTGATTTTTAAAATTGTTCTTGTTTCTGAATCCTCTAGGTGTATCTGTCCATATTTATTTCCGTGTTAAAAGTATTTTACTTCAGCATTTTATGTCTATGTAGGGGCTGTTTCTGATATGGCATGTCTATTGCATATGTTTCAATATCAGAACTGAAGAGTGGGTAAGCTCCCTGCTAGACCAATCAGAAACTGTTTTTTTCAAGAAAAATGGATATATTTTCGAGTGCACTTTGCTAGTAATAGTTTACTTAGTCTGCAATATATGTGATAAGAGAAAAAAATGTGAAATGATGTTCTTTTAACTTTTAATTTATCCAGGTAAACTGGAAGAAGTATCCAGAGTTCCAACTTAATGCTTCACCTTTACCAGGTGATATATTTTGTAGAACCAAGTCTTATTCCTGGATATCCATGATTTATAATGTTCTATCATTCTAATTTTTATTCAATTGGCTGCATCTAGGATTGACCTGTCATGATATGAGGTTTAAAAATCCGTATAATAAAGGAATCTAGCTAAATGTCAAGGAGTTCTTACCCATGAAATGATGGAAGTGTTGCTGCCCATCTTGCTCCTGGTGCATTCCCTTGTTGTTTTGTCTCTCAACTTTAGCTGCAGTTGTCGTTGGCGACAGTCTTCACTTCTCAAACACGGGGGAACAGTTTAGATATTTGGATTTTCAGGACATGCCTTTAGAAGGTCAATTGGAGGTTGCTGATTAGGGTGTGTGGCACATATGGTGCATGGAAGTACGTCTGTCATATACTGCAGTTAGGTATTGTCTCTAATTTTGGCCATCGATAGGGAAATAGTTGAACTGGCAATTCTAACCACCAATTGAGAAAATATTTACAAATTGAGTTAGCTGAGAGAAAATGAATACAGTTATTAAAGGTGAAATAAGGATTTTATAACGATATGATTACTATTGCCCTTGTGTCTTTCTTTTCCTGTTTTGTTAGTGAGAAACAGGAGGTGAGTTTCCTGCCACAGCCAGGCTATTTAAACAACCATAATGGCCTGTTAAGATCAAATCTGGCAAAGAGCTGGTCATATTCAGCGTGCTGTGGAAGACCTGGGTGAATCCCACTCAACTATGCCCTTACTTTCTGTGGCTGGTTTTGGCAATAGCCTTATTCGATATTGCTTGCTGTGTCTAGATATGGTGACGAGGTTCACATCGGTTTATGATTCCTGTTCAGATAATTTCAAATGTTAATCGTAAATATTAAATTTGATAGTAGGAAGTAATATGATTATTGCTGGTCCTTTGCCCCCACCTTTTTAGCATACTACCGCCTACTTGCTTGGTTTGCCCAACACCCTCCCCTAATTAGTCAGTCATTTCCTCCATAGCTGGTCACAATATGTAATGACCATTATTGAGTCGCATATATAAATATATGGACGGGAGAATTACATGTGTAGGGCACTGATCCAACTGAAGGTTCATAGCTGCCATTTTGATCACATAAAACAATACAGAAACCGAAGCAACGTTTGAAGTTCCAATGCCATTACGAGAGATCAAGTAAACAGAAGATGTTTAGACTATTATTTTTTGAGTAAAAGGGTTTAGGGTTTACTTAAATATTTGTTTAAGAAGATGAAAGAGTTTATGTACTTGCTAGAAACTTACCTATGTACGATGCTTCTTCTTGGTTTGTTTCTTCGGATCCAATTTGTGAAATTGTGCTGTAAATCTTTCGACTATTCTAACAAATCACCATGGTGTTCGGGTTACTAAAACAATATAGCTCAGGTTAGTCATAGCACCACTCCACAATCATTTTACTTTGTTTTCACAACTGCAAGATTGATGGAGATCGACAAGATAATTTCACAAGCTGGATCTGAAGTGACAAACTAAGAAATTAAATCTGCATCCAACGTCTTACTAAGCTAAGTTTCAAACGAAATATCACAAGTTTCATCATCTTAACATTTAGGTCAAATTGTATTGATGTGTTAGCATAATCAATTTAGACAAAATTTTTCCATATTTGACCATGGAATAGAATAAAGGTGGCTATAATTTAACCATTAAAGATCAAACCGATCCTAAAGTAACGTGCCTTTGAAATGATTTGAATCTCTTATGATTCGATCCGACACGAAAAATTGAATTTTAATTGTTTTAAACTTGAATGATTGGAGTCTGAATTAAAATTTGTTTTGATAATAAATGACTTGTAAATTGATACAATTCTATTTGTCTTGGCCGCAAATAGAGATGTTACATTTGTGGCCTTCACGAAGAAAAAAGAAAAAGGCAGTGCTTTCCATGCCAACGACAGCAACCACCGAGTGCCAAGAAAACTGGAAATCTGAGGCATATAAACAATGATTTTCGTGGCTGTGTCTTCGAAGTAGAGTTGTTTTTGGTAAAAATAAACAACAACCATCTTTGTTAGAAAGCTTGGAAGAAAAATATGTGGGAAGTCAAAAACCAGACACTGATATCACTGCAATAAAGCCAAAAAAGCTTTAATAAAATATATGTCAAGAGGATGCTTAATCGTGTACGAAACAAACTTCTTAAACATGATTTTGCATGACATCACCACCAAACCTCTTAACTCTTTATTCATTTGGAATCCAGACCAATTGATGTCTGCTTCTAAGATACCCTTGGCGATGGTATGGCCCATCCACTTTCGTGCAATGCAAGCCATGTCTACGTCTAATCCATGCACGGTCTTCCATCAAAAGATTCAACTTGAACCCTAATCATCTCTCTCTTTGGTTACTGTTAATAACCTCAGCATATTATCCACTAATGAAATCGAGAAGCATTAACCATTAACAAGCAGTTACGTGGAATCTTAACCTAAAGAACCCCAACAATTTTTTAAACTTGCTTATACTAATTAATAACCCTTAATTTTTTTCTCTAAGGTGATATAATCAAGGCTTAAACAATCAATGTGACAGTTGCTCAGGTGATTGATGACTCGGTTTTAAGGTGGAAAATGGAAGTCAGAGCAATATTAGGAACTTATTTTCAATGAAACTGCTGCTTTCATTGCATAATAATCGACAAGATATTTTTGAAACCTGGAAAGAAAAACAGATGTAATTTTCCACCGAAATAACTGGTTTAATACTTTAAATTATCACATGTTATATTATTTTTAACATGCAAATCTTTATAATATTATTCGGAGTAGCTAAATATATTAAAATTATTATAAGATAAATTTATGTAAAATCAGAAGAAGAAAAAAACAAGTATCCAAAATTCGAACACGGCAAAGAAACCAAAACACCAATTTGGAAAAAGAAAAATGGTTGATATCTGAATAGGTAAGAGAATTGGGGTTTTATCAACTTGTGAATTGAAAATAATAATAAGGGTAAAGTATAGTAATTGTCACTAAACTTTTCTAAAGCTTTCATTTAGGTCCCCTAACTTTTAAAACTTGCAATAAAATCCCTAACATTTAGTCCGTTTGCAATATGGTCCCCCAACAGTTACGTTGGGGACCATATTACAAACAAACTAAATGTTAGGGGACCATATTGTAAACATACTAAATGTTGAGGGACTATATTGCAAGTTTTAAAAGTTGAGGGACCTAAATGAAAGCTTTAGAAAAGTTTAGTGACTATTACTATACTTTACCCTTAATTTATTTAAAATTTTATTTGTAATTTTACATTTCTTCAATTTTGTCCTTAAATTTATATTTTTTTACAAAATTGATCCATGATTATTTTTTTTGTAATTTACTTGAAATCATATACAATTACAACTTGGATTCAACAATCACGAAAGATGACAAAATAATTAACCCAAAATTAAAAATGACCCGACCTGAACTCAATTCGTATCTAATAAATATCCGAACTGAATTTTATCTATCAATGATGTGACCCGATCTGAACGAGATCCGACTAAAGTCCACCTGAACCTGAATTAACTGGTCTTTATCTGCTTCGGACTTGAACTGACATCGATCCGAACTGAGAATGACTCGACTTGAACCCTATATGGATCTAGTGTTAATCAACCTGAAAATAACCCGAACTGATTTGACATGTACCCGACCTGATCCGAGTCAAACCATCAAATTAACCTGACTTGACCTGTACCCGATTTTACCCCGACCTACCAGGATCCGACTGAAACCTGACCGATTACCTGATTTTACAGCCTTAACGGACACCTTCTTAAGTAGACACTCCACCACGTTAGGCTATTGAGGTCGCCCTCTACGAACGAGGGTAAGAATGATGTTTGGGTAAAATTATTGAATTCTTACGTAATAAAGTTAATCACCAAGAAATTTTTAATCATTCAAATTATAATAGAATTTAATTTAATTATTAATTAAAATTTGAATAATATTACAAACTAAATTATATAATACTCTAATTATATTTATAACATAAAATATAAGATTAATTAATACTTGAATATGATATATTATAAAATAAAATATAAAATAAATAATATTTGAATTAAACTATCACTAGAGTTAATTAATTGGCTAAAGTATAGTAACGGTCACTGAACTTTTCTAAAGCTTTCATTTAGGTCTCTCAACTTTTAAAACTTGCAATACAGTCCCCCAACATTTAGTTCGTTTGCAATATGGTCCCCCAACATTTAGTCCGTTTGCAATATGGTCCCCAACATAACTGTTGGGGGACCATATTGCAAATGAACTAAATGTTGAGGGACTGTATTACAAGTTTTAAAAGTTGAGGGACTTAAATGAAAGCTTTAAAAAAATTCAGTGACCATTACTATACTTTACCCTAATAATAATTGAAGACAGTGGTGGAGACCAAACTTACGTCACCAGTTCTAGATAATTAATTATTAAATACAAAGAAAAAAATAGTTTCGTTATTCAATCAAAAATAAAAATCTCTTCAACTCAGACAGGGATTAGGTCATTTGAGGTCCCATCTCTATGCAGTAAAGAAAAAAAAAAAACTTAACCCACAAAGTTACTGGTGGAAATTAAAAGGAAGGCCATATATTACTACTGATATCAGTTTCTTTAACCTGGCTAGGCATGAAATAAGTACAGGGCAAAAGAGCCATTTTTTTCATTCTTGTAATCGAGTGTATCATATTTTTTAAGGTAATTTGAGTTTATGTAATATTCCTATGATATTAAATTATAAGATTTTAATATAAAAGTTCATAAACCTTTTCTATTGCTTCTGTTAAAAATTTTGTTTAACATATTAAATGATTTTAAAAACAATTACATATATTGTTAATATAAAAGTTAATATAGACCCACATATATCTTTTTGTTTCATTTTTTAAGGAAAATTTTTATCTTTTTCTTACATGTAAATAATGATATGATTTACCCATAAAAAAGGGTCATGTGAAAATCACTCGTTAATGATGGAGAAATTTTAAAATGAAACAAAAACTAAACGATATTATGATTTAGAAAAAAATTAAAATTAAAATACTAAAACAAATTAAAACTTATAGTTTAGTTACTAAAAGCGTAATTTACCCTAAAATAGCACCGTGGGTAACGCCGGCTCGTAGTCAAAACCACCTTAGCTCCAATTAACGAGCTGCGATTTCAATGTCTGCACATTTCATTGTTTTGAATAAACTTCTTTCACCTTTTATATTTATATTTTTTTACGCATCAAATTAAAAAAAAGTTATTTTTTTTATAACTTATTATTATTTTATTAAATATTGATTATTAAAACGTTAAGTGTTATTAATTTAATGATATAATAAATTAATAAATAGTTTTTTTTATTTTAAACTTAAACTTTAGATATTAATTATGATTTTTTTATAAATCTAAAATAATTAATTTATTAATATATCATATCACCAAACTAACGATTTTTAACATATTAGTGATAAAAATTAATAAGTCGATAATATGAGTAACTAAAATTTAAAAATTTAAAAATATAATAAGTAACACATAAAAGTAAGTTTCTATAAAAAAAAACACATAAAAAGTAAGTAACCATTTAAATAGTTTGTCCTTGTTTTTTTGTTTAACCCAATTGACCACTTAATTTTACACTCGCCAATCGTACGGACAGTTTTCAACAAACGATGTAATCAACGGTTGAGATCTTCCCTTTTAGATCTCTCCCCCCCAAACAAAAAAAAAGGAAATATCTGACAACTGCCCGTAACTTTGTTTCTGTAACTACACGGGCAGCTCCCACCTCTCGCCTCGGGCAGATACAAAGTCCAATAAATTAAAAAAACTAAATAATACTATTAAATAAAAATAATTGTTTTTTTATTTTCTCTCTTCACTCGCTTTTGAACAACTACTTATATGTGAACTTTTGCCAAAATTAAACGAGAGGCCAGGCCACCACCAACAGCCACCGCCGACGACCGGTGGTGAAAGCTAGAATAAGTTGTGAACCCTCTTTTTTTTTTTTGAAAGATGGGTCAAGGGATGAGTTGTGGGGCGAGCCAAGAGAATGGATTGTTTGGTGCAGTTAAAGTTGGAGATATTGAAACCGTGGAAGCTCTGTTAAAGAGAGAACCCAGTCTTCTATACCATACAACTGTTTATGGTCGCCTTTCTGCTCTTCATATAGCTGCTGCTTATGGCCAGATCGAGGTGGGTACTGGGTAGTTCATTTGCAGGTGTCTGAAGATTACTTTTTGGGACTATGTTTGGCTCTTTTTAGCTTTCTATTTTCATATTTGGTTTCAATTCATTGATTTGGAAATGTGTGTTCTTTATTCGTTGGTAGATTTTGGGCATGCTTTTGGAGAAATCCGCGAACCCAGATGTGGTGAATCGTCACAAGCAGGTCATTTTCATTTTTGAAACGTTTTAAGTTCCTTTTTTGTTATATATTATCTTTATTTAGTTTTTGTGTTTCCTTTTCAATGTTTTCAGACTCCACTTATGTTGGCTGCAATGCATGGGAAGATCTCCTGTGTGAAGAAGCTCATTGAAGCTGGTGCCAATGTGAGGCATTTTTCAAATTCCCAGGAGTTGCAATTTAATCTTTTTTGTGTGTTGAAAAAAATTTGAATTTGAATGATCTGATATATCCTTTTTCAGATCTTAATGTTTGACTCCCTCCATGGAAGAACTTGCTTGCACTATGCAGCCTATTATGGTCACTTTGACTGCCTTCAAGCCATCCTCTCTGCTGCTCGATCGAGCCCTGTTGCCGTTTCATGGTTGGCATCATTTCTCATAATCTATTTTTGATTAATTGGGCGATTGATCTCAGTTTTTATTGATCATATATGTTTTCTGGGTTGGATATATATATCAGGGGATATGCACGATTTGTGAATATAAGAGATGCTAGGGGAGCCACTCCCTTGCACTTAGCAGCCCGTCAAAGACGGTCTGAATGCGTTCATATCCTGTTAGACAATGGCGCTCTTGTTTGTGCTTCAACTGGTGAATATGGGTAATAATTGGTTTTTTATTTTTATTTTTGTGTGCTAATCTTTTACAAATGAATATAGTGATTGAAAATGTTGTTTTTCAGTTTTCCGGGAAGCACTTCTCTTCATTTGGCTGCTAGAGCTGGATCTCTCGATTGTATCCGTAAGTTGTTGGCGTGGGGTGCCGATCGTCTTCAAAGAGATGCATCTGGGTATAGTTTAATTTAACTGTTGTTTTAATGTTTATATGGTCTTCTAAATTATTATCTTATTGCAGATCTATTGTTCTTCATGTTTTTATTTGATTGTTTCAAGAGATTCCTGATTTAGTCTCATTTATATTCTAGGCAATCTTTTTGTCTTACATAGTCTGATGTAAAGTGGTGGGAATCTATTCCTTGGCTTTGATGCTTGTTCCTCTCTTTTTTATCTTACCATATGTGATAATGATATGATTCACGTCTAGTTATTTCGACGAATGGATGTATGTCTCTATATATATTTCATTTGCTTTTGATTATTTTTGTTAAGACTTGCTGTTGTTATGTTTGTATCTTACAGGAGAATACCGTATGTAGTTGCTCTTAAGTACAAACATGGAGCATGTGCCGCTCTGCTAAATCCTTCATCAGCCGAACCTCTCGTCTGGCCAGCACCTTTAAAGCTCATTAGTGAGCTCAACGATGAGGCAAAATCACTATTAGAACAGGCCTTAATGGAGGCAAACAGGGAAAGGGAAAAGAACATCTTGAATGGAACAGGTTATGCACTTCCATCACCTTCACCCGTGCACTCTGATTCCGGATTAGACGACACTATTTCTGAGGTAGAACTCTGGAACCAAAACCATGCCTTCGATTCTAGGGAAAAGTTGGTTTCTTTAACTCTTGAATGAAAACCATTTGTCATTTCTTGATATGTATCCCATTAAACTTGTGCTTAAATGCATAGAATTGCCCTTGGCTATCTTGGTTTCAGTTGTGGTCCGGGATGAAATTGTTTAGTGATTTAGCGATTCTAGGCATAATTTTTTTTTAACTCTAGTGTACTATGAAACCTATATTTTAGTTGGCATAATCCCCATTTTTGCATATTGACCCTACTATTTAGCTGTTGGTTGCTAGGGTTATATGAATAAGTAGTGGACCATGTTTTTCTTCTATTACGTGAATTATTTACAACAGTTTGCAGTTGGCAATAATGGAAATAATATATTCACTGGGGAATTCTTTCGATGTAGGCTAGCTATGCCGAAGTATGCTGCATATGCTTTGAGCAGACCTGCACGATTGAAGTTCAGGACTGTGGCCACCAAATGTGTGCACAATGCACACTGGCTCTTTGCTGCCACAGCAAGCCGAACCCCACGACCGCACGTGTAACGCCCCCGTTATGCCCCTTTTGCCGGAGCACCATTGTCCGGTTGGTGGTAGCTAAGATAAAAGATTGCGATGATGCTGATCATGAGATGGACATCAGCTCCCCGAAGGTGAGAAAACAGAGGAAGTCGAGGAATTTCAGTGAGGGAAGCACCAGTTTCAAGAGCTTATCTGGAGTCGGTTCATTTAACAAGATGGGGAAGATTGCTGCAGAAAATGAATGGATCGATAAGCAGCCTTGAAATTTGGCAGCTCTTTGATGAGTTAAAAGTTTTCAAGTTGGTCGATGTGGGATATTCCCTTCTAAGACAAGGGACCCATAAGAGGTATATAGATAGGGAGGTGGGTCCATTTGGTATTTGTAGGGGAAAATAAGAAAGGAAATGCGGGTCTTGGGTAGGTGGGTGGAAAATAAGAAGCTTTGGGTCATTAGATCAATATATTATTTGGGAAGAAAATCATTTTTCTTCTAAAATTGTAGTAAAAGTTTTGAAAATTCTTAAATGGCTGCTCCCATGAGGCCCTTTGGGAAGAGACCAAGGCCTCTTGTCCCCACCAAAGTCCCATAGTCCTAAAATTAGGAGAGGGTTGATCATTTCACTGTAATTATATTCGCAACTCTTTATGTAGAATTTTCTTTGAATAAAGTGGAAATGCTGTAATTATATTCCCAACTGTTTTTGTAGGATTTGAAAATTTTATATTATTTGTTGGATAAAAATTATTGTAAATTTTATACATCTTTACAGAATACATGTAATCATTATAAATTATTTAATTTTAATAAAAAAATTAATTATATTTTTAACGTAATTTAAATTGATATCATAATATTTAAATATTAATTAACTATATATTTTTAAATACTATTAAATTTAAGGTAGTATATCACTTATATTTTTAATGAAATCCGTTCAAATCAAAAGATTTTACTAATAAATAAAAGAAAAAAAAATTTAAACTTGTATGTATTTTTCTACCCTTCCATTTTTTACTGTTTGGGATAAGAAAACAATGATTTTTTAAAGTGGTATCCTATCCTCAAACAACAATGCACTTTGTGAAGCTATCGTAATAAATGTGTTGTTGGAAGTTTAAAGTTGTAGGAAAGATGAGACCATTACCACCTCACACTCCATAGCTTCAAGAGAAAAGGAGAGAGAAAGAGCTGTAAACTTGGTAGGGTCTTTCATAGACCAAGTACTTGGTAGTAGCAGTCAAATAGGAACCCCACTAGATATCTTTTTTCCATCAAAGCACAGGGAAAATATCTACCCGAAAGTAATTAGTTTTTAATGATTAACGGGTGGAAGACAGTTACAGCCAACAAAACATGATGCAATCACACGTAAAAACATCTGAAAATCTTCCTACGTTGGGCTGTCTTTGGTTTCGAGAGATTAAAAAACAAAAGAAATTCACCGACACGTTTTCCAGCAATTCGGACGTCAGCGTAGAAATCTTTCGTATCTGTGAATAGAAAAATGCTGAAAGGTAATAAATTAGTATTTGATTCAAGGAACACCACAATGTAAACAGAGTTTAGCCCTTGGTTGAAACATCAGAAAATATGAGACCAGAACCTTAGTTGCAAGGGCATACTCAGTAATGGACAGTTCCAAGATGCTGGAAAAACCAATTGAGCTCCCAAAGGTAATGGACACAAGACCCTTTGGAGTGCAATCAAATAAAATATGGGGGTTCAACCATCTTTGCTTAATCTTAACACTGATATGGCAAAGTTATGTGACATCAAAGAGTACGAGCGGCAGTTAGCTCTAAGATCCAAGGGCACCCATTGGTCATAACATTAAGGTAATGTCAATGTAATCTACGGAATAATTTTCAGAAAAGGAATCTATTTTAATCAAATGTGTCCATCTGATATCTCTGATCCAGGAGCAGCAATGCTCAGTGTGTGCTGACATTACAAAAAGTCATGCCGGCACCGCATCAATTGTTTTGTTGCAATTATTGAGTGCTGCCTGGCCTGCTGCTGTTTTAACACTCCAACACCTCACTGAGTGTGAAGGAAAAAGCACCAACCATCACACTCCGGTCTCCATTATTAAAGACGTGTAATGGAAAAAGGAATCAAATCAGGCTCAACATCACAACTCCAATCCCCATAAAGCAGAGCTGTAAAAAGAGTATTTACTTTTAACTTACTACTTTGGCAACTTGTTAGTGACCTGGATAAAATATAAAGGCATAATGACAAAGGTATCCCAATATTTATACAAATGATCATTTTGCCCCCTATTCCTTTTCTTTTTTAAGTATTCTAGTCCTCAACGTTTTAATTTTTGATTAAAACATACCCTGTTGAATGAAAACCTTTCGTTAACTAATGATTTTCATAAAATAAGGGTTTTTTTTTAATCAAAATTGAAACGTCAGTTAAAATGCTCCAAAAAATAACAGGGAGCAAAGTGTCATTTTGTACACATGTTGAGGGTACTTTTGTCATTATGCAAAAAACTCATTGTATTCTAGGGTAAAGGAGAATCAAGAGATTCAATGTTGCATTAAGCCATTTTGTGATAAATTTCATGGTGGAGAAAACAACCGAAAGAAAACAAAAAGCTATACACTCATGGGTCAGGAGTCATGCATGTGGGATATGAAAGGTGAAAGGAAAAATAAACCCAGGAAACAACAACCAAGATATGAAGCAAATCTAAGCAAAATATTTTAACCAAAATTCAAGTAGTTTTTTGCCATTGAATCAGTCTCTGACCTCTGTGTCTGAATCTGAAGAGGAAGATGAAGAGGCAGTGTCTGAATCTGAAGAGGAAGATGAAGAGGCAGTGAGCATAGTATTGAATGAAACTGACCCTGAGTGATCATGGTTGCTGCTAGCTACCCTTAACTCACATTCAGAGACCAACAATCAAATCAATTCAGAAATATGGTTTCAGTGTACCCTCCAAACAATCTACATCATGGACCATAAATTGAAGAAAAAAATCGAAAGAGAAAATGTTCATAACTGTACTGTCATGAGAAACAAAGGCAATATGACAAACAGGAAATAGACACACTCTCAGAGAAATTATGAGAAAAAAACATAGACTCGCAATTATAATTCGGAAAAAAGGAATCCGGGAAACAACCCATGAGAAAATCATTCAAAAGGACAAGCTTATCCTGTTGAGGAATGTATTATGATGTACTTTTGGAATTGCATATTTGTGATGATTGATCTTGGTGAAAACTACTAGTAAACTGGTTAGCTTCAATGTATATCATGAATCTTATCAGATATGTTACCTTTACATCTGGTCCAGAGAACACCATTGTTAGCCCAAGCTTTTAAGTTCTGAGGATCCCGAAGCTACGGGTGTCGAGGAATCCAATGAACTGCTGTTTTTCACTATATCTTCAGTCTCATGACTCAAAAGGAAAAACCCAGATCTTCAATGTTTAATTCTCGTAATCTGATTGTCTAATTGGAAAAAAGAAGAAGCAGAAATTGTGGTCTTCAACAGACAATTCAAGGTCCTTTACAGCAAAAGTTGAACTGTTTTTTTAAAAGTTTTTAATACTGGAAAGAATATTTGGTATTTGAGTAGAATGTTTCTGTTTCTGCAAAGTTGTAAGATTTAGATAATTTAGTCTAACACAACTCCCTATTGTACCTGAATACACTGAATTTCGATATTATATAATATTGTTTTTTGTTATTATAAATTATATTATATAAATATATATTTTCATTAAATTCGAGTTTTTACATTTACAGGCCCCAACAACGTTACACAAGACCCAACAATGGCCCAAAAGACGAACTGGCCCCAGGACCCAGCGCGAGTTGATGTTTCCTGAAACCCTAGTCATGCCTCGTCCCACATCGTCGTTTCCTCTATGGATTCCTCTCAACCACGCCCGATCTCCACTGCCGCACGCCTCTCAACAACTCCAGATTTCTCGGGCACTCAAGGACAACAAATAACAAACATCAAACATTGTAATCCGATTAGGACTCTAACAAATAATCTAAAAATAGGATGCTTTTCACCTATAAATAAGTGTAAATCATCACAAGTGTAACTAGGAATTTCATATGAAATAAAGGCAGAAACTTTCGAGCAAAACCACGAGCATTATCAAGGCAAAACCGAAACGTTTTTTGAGAATAATAAAAGGTAAAGTCCATACCTTTCTTCGTTTTGGTGGCCTGCATGTCGTTCCTTTCGTATTGTTTTTTATTCAAACTCCAAAAAGAAGTATTTTTGGCCGATGAACGAAGTGAGACCTTTATTTTTTGAAACCTATTTCTTATATCTGCATTTTTTTTTCGAGCCAATTTTTGAAAAACCACTTGGATTTTTGGATTGTGGGAAGAGAATGGTCTTTAAAAACGACGAGTTTTGTGGTGGACCACCGCCGATGAGCGGCGGCGAGGCGATGACCACCATTTTTTAGGCGGCGGCGCACGATCCTTGTTCTTGGAGACTCAAGAACAGTTGAGAGCAAATTGAAAGGGGGTAGGGCGTTTCTGTGAGAAAAGAGAAAAATGAAACTTTTAAAAAAATTTGGCTTATATGTTAAGCCCAGTTGACCCGTGCTTGACCCACGACCCGACCCGTGGACCTACAAGGTCCGCATGTTTTCAACATTAAAGGGGTTAATCCCCTTTCCAGTCCCTATTCGTTTTAAAGCCCTCATTTCGCCCCCAAATTCAATTTTTAAACCCATAATTCGTTCTAATTTGGCCACTCGATTCACTTTTCTTTTCAATTTGGCCCCCCGTTAAATCCAATTCATATTTAAGTTTTTAGTTTTTTTTATTGTTTTAATTTTTTTTCATTATTACGTTTTATTATTACATTTATTATTATTATTATTATTATACGTATATATATATATATATATATATATATATATATATATATATATATATATTATTCAATATTTGATTAGTATATATATTTATTTTTTATTATTATGTTATTCCTTATTTATTATTACTGTTTTTTTATTTCAACTTTATTCATTTATTTATCTTCTTTCTTGCTTTCTTTAACGTTTTTTCATTTCATTTATTTATTCACTTATTATCTTTTTTATTCTTATTATTTTTTTGGTTATTTTTATTTACTTTTATATTGTATATTTCTATGTGTATGATACCTTTAGGGTCCTTATTTTATTTATTTGTTTTACTTTATGTTATTTAGCTTATCTCCCCTTTTTATTTTCTATTTTATTTTCATTCTTATTTCCTTTACTCTATTCTTTTTACTTTATTCATTTTCGTTTTTAACGTCTTTATTCTTTTTAAAGGGTAGAGCGCAAGCTATTAAACTTGTGGTCGTATGATCGAGTCCCACTGAGGGCAATTCATAACGGAGGTCTTTCACGGAAGTTGCTCTCAACCTGGTGTTGGGGGCAGCCTACTACCCTACCTCCCCCTTACCTCATACCTATGGGAATAGGGTCAGCTAATTATATTCTTTTTAAAGGGTGTTTTAAATCAATCAGTGGTAAGTCTCGGATCGTTATTTTACCTTTCAATTTAAAATTACAATTTTCTTAATTAAAGACAATTGGAAATTGCGTAGTACCGAAATGGTAATTCAAGGGTGCTAACCCTTCCTTGACTGTAACCGACTCCCGAATCCGACACATCACTGGTAAGACGCAGATCAGGTAAGAAATAGGGTATCCGATCAACCCATTTGTTTTAAAATAAATGATCGATGGCGACTCCAATTCGTTTAATCTAAGTCGAAGCCCAATTCCGGGCCCACTCGAAAGACGATTATGACAGCTTGGCGACTCCGCTGGGGACACAGGTAAGTGAGTCAGGTTAAGGTAATTTCCAGTTGTCTTTTTAACGAAAAGGGTAAGTTTAAATTTTAAGGTAGCATTTCGATCCTTATTGCTTACTTTTGATTATATTTTTCGAGTAAATAGTTGTATTAATCGTTTTCTAATGATTTCAGCCTTCCAAACTCGTTTTTTCCTCTAAGGCTATATACCCGAGCTCTAAACCTATTTTAAATGGGGGTAAAAGTGACGCCTTCGTGTGAATTTATTCACCGTGCGGGCCTAGCAAGTAGCATTCAGGATTCATATACCTTATGTCTTCTTGTGATTTTATTCACCGTGCGGGCATAAGGGAATCTGTCCACTCGAGTTTAACTTAGTCCACACAAGCATGTGATGGGTTTAGGACTAAGGGTCTGGCAAGCCCAAGGGGGCACAAGCAATGAGAACTCGGGTACCGTTTTTTAGAACCTAAACCGGGAGACCATGGAGAATTAGAGCCTACCCAAAAACCACATTCCAAAACCTAGGATATTTTTACACTAACCATTTTTTTTGTGATTTTTTCTTTCGTCGTTTTATTTATTTATTTTTATTTTACTAACTTTTTTTGCCTTTGTGTTTGTTTTCTAGCATTTGCACCATAACAAGAGGTTATTAATCCTTAAAAAGCGTTTATTAAACACAAAATAATCTGAATTAATGGACAAAGGTGTTGTAATATAAGAGATTGAAAATGCTGAGGCACGACTATGGTCCGAGAAGACTTAGAAAGAGAAGGGAGACAGTCTTCAGGGAAATTATGTATCAGAGCTGGTTAGTTACACCTCTGTCATCCTGAAACAGAATGATGTCCAAGAGCTGCGAAATATTTGGGACAGTTGGAAGAATGACAGAAAGCAGAAGTTCAGCCAACGATATGGTGATATTGCCCTCTTACTCCATGTCAAGACTAATGAGCCCCTGCTCCGAGCATTAATTCAATTCTAGAACCCGGGATATAGTTGCTTCACCTTTAACCAGGAGGACATGATGCCCACTATCGAAGAGTATACTACCCTATTGCACTGTGAAAGCATCAGACTAGAGAGGGCATATATCAAACACATCAAAAGTCAACCTTTCAAGAACGGACTGGCTAAGATTGCAGGGGTTGATGAAAAATGGGTGACTGATAGACTCCGACATAAAGGTAACGGGGAAGGAATCGAGTGGATTCACATAAGGTAACTAATAAAGAACCACCCTGATGAATGGAAAACTATAGACCTTTTTGCACTAGGTCTGTATGGTTTGGTTATCTTTCTGAAGACTTTGGGGTGCATCAACGCAGCCATGGTAGAACTATTTGAACAACTTCCAAGACGAGTCAACCCAGCACCGGTCATCTTAGCCGAGACCTTTCGGTCTCTTAATCATTGCATAAGAGCTTGTGGAGGTAGGTTCGTTGGGTGTGTTCATCTCCTTCAAGTCTAGATTCACAGCCACTTCTGGAAGACTAACGGGGTTGATTACCGCCGACTTAGCACCACCTATTCACCTTTGAGAGATTTCATCACTATGAAGTGGCATGAAGCGCTACAAAGGAAAAATGGATGAAAGTCTTTACACATCTTCAGGATCGGGACATTACCTGGAGAGCCCCCTGGTTATTCTTCGGCGACGTTCTTTTCTGGTGTGGGGATTCTGATACTATGACCTTACTCGGACTTTGGGGTGTAGTTGAGTATGCTCTGTTGTTAGCACTTAGAAAGTATGGGGCATGTCAGTTTATCCCAGCAACAAGCGGACTAGCTAGATCAGAGTTTGTGTATCATAGTGACAGCTATAAGAAAATGATCAAGGAAGCAGTCGATTCATGGAAGAAAGTATTCGGATGGATGTTATAGCTGCTAGAGACATGCTTACTCCGGATTATGGGGAGTGGAAAAGATTGAGAAAGAATAATAACGTCCCAGTGCCAGACTGTGAAGACACTTGAACTATGGAGGAACATCTCAGGCCTGTCCCTTCTGGACTTGAGATAGCCAAGGCAGAATTTGAAGCTGTGAATAACGAGCTGAAGCAGAGGATTAAGGAACTTGAAACTAAACGTTATCAATGGAAGCTAAATGCTGACTCTCAGAAAGATAGAGTAGATAAACTAGAAAGATAACATAAAATGGTCCGTTTTGAGCTCGAAGATTTGAGAAAGGGGTATCAGGATAAAGTAAAGGATAACTCCAAGTTGAAAGTAACCTCTGAATACTGGAAAGACGAAGCTCACAGTCTGAAAAGGAAGTTCGAGGGGCCCGATGAAAGAGCTTGGAAGGAACAACTGAAGACTGCTCAAAGACGCTTGGCAGACAGTCAACATCAGAACCAACGTTTGAGAATCTGGGTGTATGACTTAGATAAACAACATGAGAAAGATGACAAGACAATAGCTGAGTTAGAAGCTATTGTAGATGGGTTCAAGAGGCAAGCAAACGAGCTTCAGATAGTACCCTTTGACGGAGGATTACAGTGGCGTTTCTGTTGGGAGCAAGCACAGCGAAGGGTGAGGGCTAGAGACGTAACCATCCGAGATTTCCTGGATCAGGTACAGAAAGCAGCCCGTCGTCTTCACGGCCTAGCAAGGGAAGCTGGAGTGGTTCGACAAGGTATTCAACCAGTGACAGATGAAGGCAGAAGACTTGTCAGCCTACTAGAAGCTATTCGGGGTCTAGAGGATTTAGTCCGAATGTACCTTTAATTTGTTTTTATGTCTCTTAAAAGATAAAACATTTTTGTCTGAATAAGGATTATTTATAATAATGGATACTTTTCTGGATCAACGCCTCCAAATTGTATACATCATACATTGCATACTTTGCATTTTATATATTTCATGTTTATTTTTATATTTTCCATATTTTTACATTCGTATTAACTAACAAAACATGTCTCAGACACCAAAATTAACACCGCAAGCATTAGATACGCATCACCCGCACAATACTCGAGCAAAAAAGAGATAAATAGAGGCCAGAATGGAGAAGATCGAAGAGAACATGGTAAGACTACATAAAGAATTAGAGGACAAAATGGCTCAGAATAGTCAAAGTACTATAGAGTCCATCAAGAAAAGCCAAGAATATTTAGTCGACCAAATCGTGGCTAAGTTGTCTGGCTTACAATAACAGGCAAGTACATTTGGAGTAGGTGCATCTAAAGGGATAACCATACCACCGACCCCATAAGTGGTTGTCTCATCCGAGATTTTACCCGGACTGCAAGGTGACTCATCTACCACCAAAGGGAAAGTTGTATCGGTTGCAAATTTACAGACTTCTGCGGTAAATCCTGACAGTCATCCAGACGACTGCCCTATCCCAGATTTTGACGAAGAGGATAAGGCAAAGAAGATGGAAAAGAAGATCAGGATGTTAGAAGATCAAATGAAGATGTTCTAAGGGGACCATGATTATTATAGAGTGGACGCAATGGAGCTGAGTCTGGTTCCAGATTTGGTGCTTCCACCTAAGTTTAAAATTCCTGAGTTTGAGAAGTTCGACGGGAACATCTGCCCTTCAGCCCATATCACTATGTTCTGTCGGAAGGTGACATGATATGGGGGAAATGACCAACTCCTAATCCATTGCTTTCAGGAGAGCCTGTCCGGTTCAACTATCAGGTGGTACAACCAGCTTAGCCGAACTCATATCAAGACGTGGAAAGACTTAGCCAAATCTTTCTTAGAGCAGTACAAACATATCAATGATATGAGACCAGACCGGGTTATGCTCCAAAGCCTGGAAAAGAAGCAAAACAAAAGTTTTCGACAGTACGTAGGATTTATCTATGCAAGTTTATCCACCATTGGATGAAAAAAAAACCAAGAAAGTTGTTTGTACAGACCCTGAAGACACCTTCCTTCGGGTACCTGGTGGCGATCACATCGGGAAGTTTCTCAGATCTGGTCATGACCGATGAAATGATCGAACTTGCCCTAAAATAAGAAAAAATCGAAGGAGGAGACTCCAGTAAGAAGCATTCCATGAAGAACAAGGACCACGAGATCAACAATTTCAACACCTATAACGCTACAATCTTAAGTTCAAAAGCCACTGCAGCTGTACCATCCGATACTTCTAACCAAACTCAGAGAGTACTAAGGAAAGAAATGGAAAGGAGTAGTTCGATCCCATTCCCATGACATATAAAGAGTTATATCAACAACTCTTCGACACTTACGCGGTGTCACCCTATCCTATGGATCCGATAAATCCCCCTATCCGAAATGGTTTGATGAGAACTCCCACTATGAATATTATGGAGGTGTGCAGGGGCATTCAATCGAAAATTGTCTCACATTCAAGAGGCTTGTACAAAAAATGCGGAACAAGAACTGGATCCATTTCAACTCTGGAACACCGAACGTCGTCCAAAATCCTTTTCCTAATCATCAGGAGAGAGGAATCAACGCAATCACCACCGAAAATGGCAAGAGAATTAAAACTTGTGTTTCAGAAGTTAAAGCTCCTTTGGCTTGGGTATGGAGCCAAATGGTAAAGGCGGGGCTTCTTACACCCCATTCACGTGCAACTAGGATTGAAGATGGTAACCATTGTTGTTACCACAACGAAGAGGGGCATAATGTGCAAGAGTGCCTAGAATTCAGATCTATAGTCCAGCTCATGATGGACCAGAAAGAGCTGGAATTTTACGAAGAAATTCAAGATTTTTTGGAAGCAGATGTTTGTGTCACCGGAGAATCATCAGACAAAAGATTCGGAAGGGGTAGTCCTTTGGTAATTACCCCTAAGGCAAATATGACAGTAACAATACCAGCCAAGGTGGTGATCATAATACCTCGTCTTTTTCAATACAACGACAATCGAAAAGTGCCATGGAAGTACGAATGACATGTGAGTACTTCCAAAGGATGTGATAGCAAAGTGGGGAAAAGACCACTTGAGCCATTCAAAGAAGATGTGCTAGTTGTCAATGAACCTATAAAGGAGGAAGAAGCTAAAGAGTTCCTCAAGATCTTGAAGCACAGCGAGTACAACATTGTAGAACAACTTCACATCTTACCTACGCGTACTTCAACGCTAGCACTATTTTTAAACTCAGAGGCACACCGAGAAGCACTGTTGAAAGTCCTAAATCAAACGTTCGTGCCACAAGACATACCGGTCAGCAAGATGGATCGACTGGTGAACATTATTTAAGCTGATAATCTCATCTCATTTTCAGATGATGAGATTCCATCCGGAGGAAGAGGCCGAACAAAGGCATTGCATATTACTACGTACTACAAGGGACACGCTTTACCGAGTGTATTGATTGACAACGGGCCGGCTGTGAATGTGATGTCTTTGGTGACATTGAAGAGGCTACCAATAGATACCTCTCATATGAGAGCCTGTCAGAATGTGGTCCGAGCATTTTACGGGACCAAAAGAGAGGTAGTCAGTAAGATCGAGGTACCGTTGACCATCGGACCAGCCACCTATGATGTTGAGTTCCTTGTGATGGATATGATGCCATCCTATAGCTATCTTTTGGGAAGGCCATGGATTCATCAAGCAGGTGCAGTACCCTTCACGCTGCACCAAAAAGTTAAATTTGTTATTGACGGGGCCTTAGTAATTATCAATGCTAAGGAAGATATTATGGCAAGTGTGACCACGGAGGCCCTATACGTCAAAGTAGATGAGGAAACGGTGGAGTACTCATTCCGCTCCTTAGAATTCGTGAATGCCACATTCTTGGTAGAAGGAAGAAGGATTCCTAAACCTTGACTCTCCCAGTGCACCAAAATAGAGATCAAGCAAACCTTGGGATGAGGCGCCAAGATCGGAAGAGGGTTTGGGAAGTTGCTATAAGGAAGGATCAATCCAGTCCTTCCAATTTTGAAGTTAGATCAGTTTGGGCTCGGTTTTCAGCCTAGTTACCATGAAAAGAGGAAGGAAGTCCAGAAGAACCGAGAAATAAGACTAGCCAGGTTAACTGGAGCTAAACTTAAAAGGGAACCCATGGTATTCCCGCCTCTTTACAATTCATTCAAGTCGGGTGGTTATATGTTCGAGACTACCTCATCCGATCTAGAAGCGGCTCTGTAAGATATGAACATTAATTTTGTGACCATAGAAGATGTTGAAAGCGAAGATAGATCCAGAATATGCCCTCTGCCACCTGGGTTCGTGCCTAGCAGTTCGTCGGTGGAAGAAATACATGTGGTTTACAAGCGTCTTTCAGAGTAATATTCGAACTATCCCTATTTGCTTATACCCAGGGCAATAGGTGATCTTTTGTAAGGGTGAATAAACATTTTGTTTAAATTAAATAAAAGATGCATTTTTTCCTTTCCATGGAAAACAAGTTTTCTTATTTTCATTTCTTTTTGAATTCATTGTTTATTTTCTTCATTCCAATACTCTATTCTATTCTCTTTCAAATTTAATTATTTCACTATTTCGTGTGGGATATTTCCTCTCACACACACATATCTTCTTTGTTCCTTCAGGACCCCAGATAATGATAATGTAGGCACTGATGATCTTGATCCGAAAGTGGATTTTGAATCGACCATTTGTCTAGGGGAATTCGACGAATGCGACAATGAAGAGGAGTGCAACTTGCCCACCGAATTTTTGAGAATGATAGAAAGAGAAGAAAAACAAATACTACCACATGAGAAGGTGATCGAAATCTTGAATCTAGGCACTGAAAATGACAGAAAGGAGGTTAAAATCGGACAACTCTATCGGCTCAAGCAAGACAAAACCTTATAGTCTTACTTCAGGAGTACAGATATGTGTTCACTTGGTCGTATCAAGACATGCCGGGACTAGACACAGATATGGTAGTTCATAAACTGCCAATTAAGCCAGAATGCAAACCCGTGCAACAGAAACTGAGAAGGATGCGACCAGAAATGATCCTTAAGATCAAAGAAGAGGTCAAGAAGCAATTTGATGCTGGTTTTCTTCAAGTGGCCAAGTATCCGGAGTGGGTGGCCAACATAGTGTCTGTTTAAAAGAATGATGGGAAGGTTCGCATGTGCGTCGATTATCGGGACCTCAACAAAGTGAGCCCTAAAGACAACTTTCCTCTGCCTCACATTGACACGTTGGTAGACAATACAACCAAGAACACTTTCTTTTTATTCATGGATGGATTTTTGGGATATAACCAGATAAAGATGCATCCTGAAGACATGGAGAAAACCACGTTCATCACAATGTGGGGAACCTTCTGCTATAAAGTGATGCCCTTCGGTTTGAAGAATGCTGAGGCAACATATCAGAGAGCGATGGTGACCATATTCCACGACATAATGCACAAAAAAATCGAAGTTTATATCGATGACATGATTGTCAAGGCACAAACCGAGAATGAATATGTTGAGAATTTGAAGAAGCTCTTCCAAAGATTGAGAAAGTTCCAACTGAGATTGAACCCTAGAAAGTGCACCTTCGGGGTAATATCCGGAAAACTATTAGGCTTCGTGGTCAGCAAAAAGGCATCGAAGTCGATCCCGATAAAGTTAAGGCTATTCAAAGTCTACCTCTACCACGAACACAAAAAGAGGTCAGAGGTTTTATGGGCAGATTAAACTACATAGCATGATTCATATCTCAGTTAACCGACAAGTGTGACCCAATCTTCCGCCTTCTCTGAAAGAACAACGCTGGAGCATGGGATGAAAAATTTCAGATTGCATTCGAGAAAGTAAATGAGTATTTGTCTCACTTTCCTATCCTGATGTCCCCTATCCCGAGCAAACCTCTGTTATTGTATCTCTCCATATTCGAGAACTCTATGAGGTGTGTCCTAGGTCAACATGATGAATTCGGGAAGAAGGAGAGAGCCATCTACTATTTAAGTAAGAAGTTCACCGATTGCGGGGTCAGATATCCTCCTATCGAGAAGGTTTGTTGTGATTTAGTCTGGGCTATAAAAAGACTCCGACAATATATGTTGTATCATACCACTTGGCTGATCTCCAAGTTAGATCCTTTAAAGTACATGATGGGTGTACCTGCTCTATCTGGAAGGTTAGCCCGATGGCAAATGCTCTTGTCAGAATTTGACATCGAGTACGTGAGCCAGAAAGCAATCAAAAGAAGTGCCATATCAGAGTTCTTGGCAAGTATAACCAATGAGAATTATGATCCTTTAGACTTTGACTTCCCAGACGAAGACTTGATGGCTATATCCTTAGAAGAAGCAAGCACTTCAACGGACAGTTCCTGGAGAATGCATTTCGATGGTGTATCAAATGCATTAGGCCATGACGTTGGGGCAATCCTGATCTCTCCGAAAGGGAATCACTACCCATTCACCAGTAGACTAAACTTTAACTGCACCAACAATTTGGCAGAATACGAAGCTTATGTCTTGGGAATTCGAGCTGCACTGGGGCAAAATATAAAGTCCCTGCGGGTATACGGAGATTCAACATTAGTAATCTATCAGCTCCGCGGAGAATAAGAAACCAATGATACAAAGCTGATGGAATACCAGAGACTAATACTGGATCTCCTCGAGGAATTCGATGAAGTCACATTCCACTACGTGCCTAGAGAAGAAAATCAAATGGCTGACGCTTTAGCTACCTTGGCAGCCGCATTCAAGACTGGCGGGGAGTCTAAAATGATGCCAATTAACATGCAGTCGTATGAGTACCCGGCTCATTGTTACCAAATTGAAGAACTGAAAGACACTAAGCCTTGGTACTATGACATTCTGCAGTATATCAAGCATCGGAGTTATCCAGAATAGGCCACCGAAATCGATAAGAGAACCCTTAGAAAGATGACAGATGGATACGTCCTTGACGGAGAGGTTTTATACAAGAAAAGCCATAATCAAGTCCTGTTAAGGTGCGTCGATACTGAAGAGGCAAAAATGATAGTGGAAGAAGTACATGATGGAGTTTGTGGAGCACATGCAAATGGACATATGATGTCAAGACAAATAATAAGATGCGAATATTTTTTGTCCACACTGGAAAGTGATTACATCAACTATGCGAGAAGATGTTATAAATGTCAAATTTACGGAGACAAGATAAATGTTCCACCCCATCCGCTTCATGTAATGATGTCACCATGGCATTTCTCGTGTGGGGCATGGACGTTATCAGGAAAATCCATCCGAATGCTTCCAATGGTCATTGTTTCATTCTCGTAACAATTGACTACTTCACAAAATGGGTAGAGGCTGCGTCATATGACAGTGTCACTTAGTCTACTATTTGCAAGTTTCTGAAGAAAGAGATTATATGTCGGTATGGTCTACCTGAAAGGATCATCACCGATAACGCTACAAACTTGAACAACAAAATGATGAATGCTGCTTATGAGCAGTTCAAGATAAAACATCACAATTCCACTGCTTACAGACCAAAGATGAACGGAGAAGTAAAAGCAGCAAACAAAAACATTAAGAAGATAGTGGAGAAAACGACTGAAACTTACAAAGATTGTCATGAGAAGTTGCCTTTTGCATTGTTCGCTTATCGAACCTCGGCACGAACCTCGACTGGGGCAACTTCATTTTCACTAGATTATGGAATGGAAGCAG
The DNA here is from genome assembly GCF_006381635.1 of Hibiscus syriacus. NCBI lineage: Eukaryota > Viridiplantae > Streptophyta > Magnoliopsida > Malvales > Malvaceae > Hibiscus > Hibiscus syriacus. Next base: position 767,382 of record NW_024063076.1, on the reverse strand, counting down.
TGCTACCCATTGAAGTAGAGATTTCGTCACTCCGGGTCTTGACAGAAGTCAAACTGGATGATGCAGAGTGGGTACAACCTAGATATGATCAGCTTAATCTGATAGATGAAAAAAGACTGAAATCCATTCATCATGGTCAAATCTATCAGAAACAAATGATCCAATCACATGACAAAAAGGTGAGCCCGAGAATATTCCGCGAAGGAGATATGGTGCTAAAAAGAATTTGGCCAGTCCAGAAAGATTTATGAGGAAAATGAACACCAAATTGGGAAGGACCTTATGTCATGAAAAAGACCTTCTCCGGAGGAGCCCTTGTCCTGGCTGAAATGGACGAACCTGAACTGCCACATCTCATCAACTCGGATGCAGTCAAGAAATACTTCACTTAGGATGAAAACCCGAGAGGGCATCCTAAGTTGAAAAAAAAGAAAATAAAAAAGAAAAATGTTTAGGGTGAAAACTCGAAAGGGTGCCCTAAATTGAAAAACAGAAAAAAAGAGAAAAAGAGACAAAAGAACGAAAGGAAAAAAGAAAAGAAAAAATAAGGTGGGTTCAAGATGAAAACCTGTAAAGGGCGTTTTGTAACCAATGATGGGTCCAAGTTGAAAACCCGAAAGGGCGATTTGGATATCAGTTCAAGAAATCCAGATACTGAAAACATCCCGACATCTGAATCTTCTACAGACTCAATGGGGTGGAGGAATGTTGCACTCCCCAGAATGTTGTCGCATTTTCAAAGATCCATTGGCAAAGTCTGCATTCAAAGTCACCTAACGACTTTTCAGCTCAGACGTGTTCACATTATCGAGATCTCATACTTCATCATGTATTCATTTTCCAAAATGTTTGTCATGTATTTTTCCCCCTTGTGAATAAAAACAATCTTTTTCTCTAAATTAATTCCTTTTGAGCATCTTGGATTGAATTTAAACCTAATGATTTGTTTACTTATGCAAAAGATAATCGCATATTATTGTACAAAGATTCATTGAAAAGTACAGGTACCCGGAAGCCGATCAAAGCTCATGCATATACTTGAGATGGTCGAGAGGTATTTCCTAGATCAATGATCAAAAAAGCAAAATATGCACGTCAGATTCCAACATTTGAAGAATTCAAGACCAGGGATCGGGACTTCAAGATTCCAGACAGGAAACCGGAGATTGAGATTTCTCTCAAGAGCCCCAAGATAACATATGTTGCATATACATTTTAGGCATACCTAAGAGCATTACATCCATAGCATCACATATATGCATGATTTTTCAGGTTTTATCTAGAGCCAATTTCAACTTCGCAGCGAAAGATATTGGACTCGAAATGACACAATTTACTCGAGAGTAGATTTTAACTTCACGACGAAAGATATCTAGCTTGAAGCCAAACTTCACAATAAAAGGGTTCATCCACGGTTTCAACTTCACGGCGAAGGGAATCGTGTCCACCTACAACATACGATACTTGGATTTCAACTTCACGACGAAGGATATTCAAGTCAAGGATCAACTTCACGACGAAGGGGCCATCCGCAATTTCAACTCCACGACGGAGGATATCGTACCCACACATCCACGATTTCAACTCCACGACAGAGGATATCGTTCTATTCGGGGCTCAACTTCACGACGAATGGGCTTTCCAATTTCATAGCCAAATTTAACTTCACAACGAAGGACATTGGACCCAAGACAACACAAGCTCAACTTCACGATGAAGGGGCGGCTGATTATCAACAAACAACTTTTCAATTTTATTCAGAGTCAATTTCAACTTCACAACGAAGGATATTGGACTCAAGACAACACAAGCTCAACTTCACAGCGAAGGAACGACTGACTGTCAAAAAACTTTCCAGTTTCAGAGTTAATTTCAACTTCACGGCGGAGGATATTGGCCTCGAAACAACGCATCTTACATTGGATTTCAACTTCACAACGAAGGATATCCAATTCCAAGGCTCAACTTCACGACGAAGGGGCCATATATAATTCCAACTTCACAAACAGATTGACCCAACTTCACGACGAAGGAGCCATCTGTAACACAACCATACTGAAGTCTTCAAGACAAGTTTCACTTTCACGACGAGGTATCTTGAGCTAGAATATGATCCAGAAGTTGCTAGTCAAATCTTTGAGCTCGGTTTCAACTTCACGACGAAGGATATCGCGCTCAGAAATTTCTAGTTCGACTCAACCTCACGACGAGGGAGTTATTTCGTGATTCAATCCAAATCAACAAATCGGTCTTAATATCAAATTTCAACTCTACGACGGAGGGCATTCGATAAGGACAAAATTTGTGTCTTTTAATCTTTGCTCTATTTTCGTTACACGATAATAAGCAAAGAGGGGAAGCTGAAGACACTGAATTTTGATATTATATAATATTATTTTTTTATTATAAACTATATTATATAAATATATATTTTCATTAAATTCAGGTTTTTACATTTACAGGCCCCAATAACGTTACACAAGACCCAACAGTGGCCCAACAGACGAACTGGCCCCAGGACCCAGCGCGAGTTTGATGTTTCCAAAAACCCTAGCCGTGCCTCGTCCCACAACGTCGTTTCCTCTATGGATTCCTCTCAACCACGCCCGATCTCCACTACCGCACGCCTCTCAACAACTCCAAATTTCTCGGGCACGCAAGGACAACAAATAACAAACATCAAACATTGTAATCCGATTAGGACTCTAACAAATAGTCTAAAAATATGATGATTTGTACCTATAAATAAGTGTAAATCATCACAAGTGTAACTAGGAATTTCATATGAAATAAAGGCAGAAACTTTCGAGCAAAACCACGAGCATTATCAAGGTAAAACAGAAACATTTTTTGAGTTTTTGAGAAGAACAAAAGGTAAAGTCCATACCTTTCTTCGTTTTGGTGGCCTGTATGTCGTTCCTTTCGTGTTGTTTTTGATTCAAACCCCAAAAAAAGTATTTTTGGCCAATGAATGAAGTGAGGCCTTTATTTTTCGAAACCTATTTCTTAGATCTGCGTTTTTTTCGAGCTGATTTTTGAAAAACCACTTGGATTTTTAGACTGTGGGAAGAGAATGGTCTTTAAAAATGACGGGTTTTGTGATAGACCACCGCCGATGAGCGGCGGCGAGGTGGTGGCCACCATTTTTAGGTGGCGGTGCACGACCCTTGTTCTTGGATACTCAAGAACAGTTGAGAGCAAATTGAAAGTGGGGTGGGGCGTTTCTGTGAGAAAAGAGAAAAATGAGACTTTTAAAAAATTTTGGCTTATATGTTAAGCCCAGTTGACCCGTGCCTGACCCACGACCCGACCCGTGGACCTACAAGGCCCGCGTGTTTTCAACATTAAAGGGGTTAATCCCCTTTCCAGTCCCTCTTCGTTTTAAAGCCCTCATTTTACCCCCAAATTCAATTTTTAAACCCCTAATTCGTTCTAATTTGGCTACTCGGTTTACTTTTCTTTTCAATTTATCACCCCCGTTAAATCCAATTCATATTTAAGATTTTAGTTTTTTAGTTTTTTTTATTGTTTTAATTTTTTTCATTATTACGTTTTATTATTATTATTATTATACGTATATATATATATATATTTATTTATTTTATTCAATATTTGATTAGTATATATATATATATTATTATGTTATTCCTTATTTATTATTACTGTTTTTTATTTCAACTTTATTAATTTATTTATCTTCTTTCTTTAACGTTTTTTCATTTCAATTATTTATTCACTTATTATCCTTTTTTATTCTTATTATTTTTTGGTTATTTTTATTTACTTTTATATTGCATATTTTTATGTGTATGATACTTTTAGGGTTCTTATTTTATTTATTTGTTTTACTTTATGTTATTTAGCTTATCTCCTCTTTTTATTTTTTATTTTATTTTCATTCTTATTTCTTTTACTCTATTCTTTTTACTTTATTCATTTTCTTTTTTTAACGTCTTTATTCTTTTTAAAGGGTGTTTTAAATCAATCAGTGGTAAGTCTCAGATCGTTATTTTACCTTTCAATTTAAAATTACAACTTTTTTAATTAAACACAATTGGAAATTGCGTAGTACCGAAAGGGCAGTTCAAGGGGGCTAACCCTTCCTTGACTGTAACCGACTCCCGAATCCGACACATCACTAGTAAGACGCAGATCATGTAAGAAATAGGGTATCCGATCAACCCATTTGCTTTAAAATAAATGATCGGTGGCGACTCCAATTCGTTTAATCCAAGTCGAAGCCCAATTTCGGACCCACTCGAAAGACGATTCCGATAGTACCATAAAGTAACATGGCTATGTTCCGCTTTGCAGAATTGATAGAACAATTCTTCATTCCCAGTAATGATAGATTTACCACATCTACAAGCGTTAATCTTACTCTTGAAATGTGATATATAACACGTTAAAATATAGTGATAGATCTAGAAATATTTTAAAAGATCAACACATATATTAACATTATATTTTCTTATAGGTTCATGAGATTTGAACAGGGCAAATAGGAGTTGAGAGGCACAGGGCATTTGATTTCATATGCTGCAATGATAGTAGTGAACTCCCTAGAGACGAATTTGTTGGTGTTTAAAGCCCAAAGCAAAAACCACAACTGCACAGGGTTACGCACACCACTACATCTTATTCCCCTTGGTATCATAATTGCCATTCTATTCAACTTCTCCTTGGCCATGTACTTTCTACTGCTGCTTGTTCGTCGAATAATTAAGCTTCTTGACTCGAGGGTATGCTGTGCCTAAATTCTTCTTAAGGATAGTCGTGCTTTGTACCTATGATTTTTGTGTTCCTTCAATATGGTCCAAAAATTCCAACACACCAACGTATGACTGAAGCCACCCTTATAGTTTAACGTACAAGGTAATATCTTTTCAAAGGTTATCAACCATTTGACAATAAATGTTCATACCCCTACCAGTACTCAAATCTGGAACCTCTAAGGAGAATAACAAATCCCTTAACCACCGAGGTCGTTTGGTTCGTGCTCTCCTGAAAATTTTAAAGTATTATATATTTAATTTTTTTATATATTTTCTATAAATAATTTAATTTTATCTCCTCTATAATTTTATAAATTCGTCCCTCTTAAAATTTAAATTTATCCTCTCTTATATAAAATCTTATGTAACCCTAATTCTCACTTTTTTTTAAGGACAATAACTCACTTATATTTGTAAGCTTGGGGGAGGTGCCTGCCCCAGTTCCCTGGAGTCCGCCGCCACAAATAAGGCCCAACATCATTCGGCTCACTGTTTCACTCTCTGGGTTGACCTGACCCAACATCGTTCGATCCCTGGCATCTCATCAATATCGTGCATTCAATTTGTTAGCACTATATTTGTTCAAAAAGAACTTTTTAGCACTATAAATATATGAATCGTTTAAAAATACTTAAAAGTCGTGTGATTAAGGGTTATAATTGTTTGCTACAATAGTTTTGGAGAAATTATTAAGCTTTGTCTTAGATTTACTATGAATATTAGAGCAAAAGGACAAAATAAATAAATCTATAATATTTATTATAATATATCGAGGACTCCAATCAATTTAATCATAGTTTTATTGGTTAGTGTAGGATGAATACAAGATAATATATATTTAGTATTTTTTAGTTAGTTGATAGTGAACGCATATGCACTTTATAGATGTAACTAATTGAATAAAAAAATCTCTATGGATAAGAACACTCTCTTTTACTAATGAGGTCGCTTAATATTTTTTTGTAACATACCTAATTGTATGTTTATGCATAATTAACATAGTAAATACCAACAATCAACATGTCTAGTGGAATGGTCACTAGACTTTTTTAAACAAGATCAAGAGTTTGAATTCTGATAATTGCAAATTGAGTAACTGAGTTGGGAGTGTTACTCTATAATAGGTCTTTACAAAAGTCAATCTAAATTAAGCAATCAATAAATTAGTTATTAATAATTAATAGTTAAATTAAAAAATACCTCGTAGATCCTAAACATATATACTTCAAACAGAATATCTCTTTGTTTTTCAGCTTGAATTTTAGGGTCTGTTTGTTTGGGGAAAACCCAATTACAGAATTGGTTTTCCGTGAAATCCCGTGTTTATTTAACGTAATTCGTTTTCCGGAAAATGTTTTCCAATGTTTGGTTAGAGGAAAACTGGTTGGTCAACGTAAAATATTTTTCTGGTCAATAAAATTTCCTTTGTGTTTTCTGGAAAATGAGGTCTAATTTTCCATAAGTCATTTTTCGAACTTTTCACTTCAAAGAATAAATACTCAAAATAATTTTATTTTTTGGATTTAATATTAATAAAATATTTTAATATCATTTTAATCAAAATATTAATTATTAAAATATTTAAAATATATTTATTAATATTTCTAATAATATAATATTATATTTTTAATATTATAATAAAATAATCAATTATATTATAATAATATAATATATTATATTTTTATTTTAATAATATATAATAAATTATTAATAAAATTTATATTATTTATTAATTTCATAGAAATAATATTATTATTAACTTATTAATAATGAATAATATTATTTATATATTTAATATTAATATAATAATCTAATAATTTTAATAAAGATATTTAAAATATACTAATTAATATTTTTAAAATATAATATAACACTATTACTTTAATAAATAAATAATATAATTTATAATATTTTTATTTCAATAAAATATACCAATATTAATATTTTTATTAATAAAATTATAAAAATAATATTTAATAATAAATAAATTATTTTAATATTTTAAAAATACTTATATTAAGTTTTACGATAAATAATAATATTATTTATTGTATTTAATATTTGTAATAAATAATTTTTTAAAAAACTCATCAACTAGTATAAAAAAAGTTTAAACAATATTTTACAAACATCGTAAAATTTTTTCCAGAAAATGTAATTAATTTTCCTGAAAAACATTTTCCGAAAAACGTTTTTTTAGAAAATGTAATTCATTTTCCAGAATTAAATTTTCAAAAAATAAATTACAGACAAACAAACAGACTCTTACTTCAGTTAACTGGAGTTGGTTAATAAATAGGCTGCTCATATTGTAAATTGACCTTATTAAATAGTATATAATTAACATAAAGAACAATACTAACAAATTCAAGATTTTTTTAACAACGTACATTCAATAGGAGAAAAAACACTGATTACTACAATGATACTAAAAATAAAATACCATATAATGACACTAATTACAAAGTATTGCCAAAAAATAAAAAAGTGGAGTTATAATAAAGAGTAATTGGTTTTTTAAATAAATAAATTGAATTTAGTTTGATTGGTATTATTATTAATAAAATAAAAAGATAAAAAAAAGGAAAAAAACCCATCCCATTAGCATAGCTGCTTAACAGAATCTGCCACATATGAGCCATCTGAAATCTGGGCAGTGCAATTAATATGCATATTGGAAATAGCAAGAGTGGGGGGTGTACTTGGCAAAGTGCCAGATGGGAGGGGGCAAAAAGTAGATTGAATTTATGACAGCATCTTTCTCCGGTCTCTACTATTTACTGTCATGATAATAATTTGTGTCACTGTGGGGGAATATCCCACTTGGGTTTTCTCACCTCTGGTAAAACCAATGCAGTATCTGAATATGAATGTTTGCTTCCCTAGGGAAAGTCAATCCCATTTTCTTATCACAATTTACAAAGTCAATGCTAATCCATTTGTTCTTCTCATTCAAAAACTTGTTCTTAGCTGGTTGAGAGTGCACCCAGAAAAAAAAAGAACCCAATCCTCGTGTTCATTACATTCAAGTACTTTTCTTTGATCTTTTTCTGGCAAATTCTTATATGGTTTTAGATCTGACAGTAATAAAACATAAATGAAGCTGACTGAATTCATACAGCATTCATAATGGGAGAAATAGTACTATTTATCTTAGATAATGAAAAACCAAAGAACAAAACATAAATAATCATATATGTATCTATATATCGTATCATTTGAAGTCACTTACTTATCTGACTTTCTTAATCTTGTTCCCTAGATCTGCAAGAAGAGCTGGAGGGAATAAAGACTCCATCTCTTTCGTCAAATCGAGTAGGATTCTTCGGCGAAAGGCTTTTCGTTTTGGCGATTTAATTGGGAGAGATTTCGGTTTTCTTGGTGCAGGTGGGCACTTGAGAATGGCTGGAATTCTATGATCCAAAGAAGTTGGAGTCTTGAACCCATCATCGTTTTCATCATCAGCAACGTTGAATTCTCCTGAAGATGGCGACTTGAGCTTGCTTCTTTCTCCATCTTCTTTTAGCACCAACTCTTCTTTTCGTTGATGAGACCCGTCGTCGTCAATAACAACATCTTGAAAATTGGGTGCAGTTTGACACTGATCTTCTGGGAATTCTAGAGGAGGCCTAACCAAGAAACTGAGTTCCACGGTGCTACTTCTTAGATCTTTAAACATCTCGGAATTGCAGACAAATCTTAATGTTAATTGACACAAAGTCTTAAACAAACCTAGGATGTGAAGGACAAGGGATAAAACATGAGAGACGAACAGGCACTGCAAACTGCAAAACAAACCCAGAAAAAGACAAGTAGTACCAGCATGAACGCTGAGGCATGAAAAGCCCGGAAAAACAAGAAAGAAGCCTGATATTTATATAGGGAAACGAAAATGCCAAAGGGTATTTTTTCAGTTCATCACATCACCGTCTACCTTGATTGTTCACTGATTTTTTTCACAGTTTTTCTTTAGAATTTAGTTCTCAAACATGTTTGGTTTCTGATAAGAAAAGGATGGAAAGATGAAGAAAGAGAGAGGCTTTGAGAACCCACTTCGGCGTAGGATCCAATGCATCATATATATAAACAAAATCCCACGTATCTTTCTCGCTTTCACTCACTCAATAAAAGGTCTCTTTCTGTAGCTCAACACCCCATTTTTTTATTTTGGTCAAAGTGTGGTTTTGGTCCTTCTACTATCCTTAGTTCAGCGTTTAGTCTATATATTTGGAGTAAAATGGGTGTTTTTAAAACAAATACATATATTTAAGTATTTTAACCAGAATATTTAATATTCTTGATTATTTCAACTAAATTTAGAAGATCAATCTATCTCAAATTACAGTAGAGGCATAAAATCCAAAACTTGAGAATGATGAGGGACCAAAAACCGTAATTTAACCTTTATTCTTGATGAAGTATTTTTCACTCTCTTTCACCCTTACGAAAAGCGTCATCCCCATTAAATTAACTACATAAAATCTCGTTTAAGCAACTCCTTTTCCCTCATGTATACGAACTTCGATGCATCAAATCACGTGGTTTACAACTCTCATTTCATGATTTTATCCATCTCGCGAGATTTTCCCATGATTCCTCATCATTTTTAGGTGTTGTAAACAAATTGCATGTTTAGGTGTTGTAAATTTTATGTGGTTTTGACAGAGGGATTGTCGGGTGTATGGTGTAGGCCATGTTGAGCTTCCAGTCTCTTTCACATTAGCAAGAGGCTGCAAGGATCATTGGGTTCTAAATCATTGTCCAGGAAACCTCCAAATATTTATTTTCTCCAGCAATATCATTGCCTTTGAATTTGCTTTGTTTTCTCAATGCCCTCATCTGTCTGTTTTCTAAATATCATTATTGAAGCCATAATTATAAGATTTATATATGTGGATGGGAATAAATAATTCACAATTATTATATACGGTTCATCTTTTCTAATTTATATACGGATCATCGGTTGATGTTACGATTTTCTATTTTTAGAGAAGAAAGATATGGAAATGATGGATTTAAGTGTTAACCTTTTTTCAGTATTGATCATGTGATTTTATAATGACTAAGAATATTGGTGTCATGCATTGGTCTATGATGATTATTTATAGGCAGAAAGTATATACAGATCCGATTGATATGGTCGATTATTGATTGATTCTCACATATTATTTGAGACCTATTAGAAATCATATTGGAAGATTGTATCTATCCGAAGACATTTTTTCTAAAATTTTTACTGTGAGGTAATTTTTCGGGAAGTTTTACGTGGGAAGTGGGGGAGGTCCAAAAGGTGTATTACCAGATATATGATCCATATTAAAATAGCATGGTTAAATATAGCCTGTTAAAAGTAGTTACAGAAAAAGAAAGTTAAGAATGTGCAATGATTCCCAGGAAACAGAAACCACAGATCCCATGTTATGCACTAATATATAATAATTCAAGGGAAGCCTTTTGTTCGCAGTACATATCTACCATCTATATTTATCTGCATTCACAAATATGCCTGCCTCCATGTTTCCACATGGGTCCCTTCCACCGCTGGCCATTTTTGAAGCCATGGCTAAGCTTCTTTTTGCTTAGGCTTTAGGCTTTGGATTCCTAAAATTCGGTGACTATGGAGGAGACTGCGCCGCAGTGACCAATATGCATGCATGCTTTCCTTCCCATTATTTTCATACCGTTTTGCTTTCTAAGTTTTTCAATGAAATTAGTTATAATAATCAATACTTGTCTTAAACACTAATTTCATCTAGATTTTCGTATAATCAATGTATATTATATTTTAACTTTTTTTAAGTACATGTATATATTATAACTTATATATATATAAAATTGTAGGGAAAACTACTTCTGATATCACTTAATTTCGTACGTCGATTCGTTTGTGCTATTAAACTTTTAAAATTTTCAGTTGTAACATTAAATGTTAGTTTTACATTCAATACCACTCCTCCATTGAATCAATAACGAGATGATGACATGACTAATGATTGTTGACGTGGTCTGTCACACCAAAACAACAACTTTTTGGTGCGTCTATTTTGATGCCTAAAACGTCATTGTTTTAGATAATGAACTTTAACGTTGTATTGATTTATCACTGGACTTTTAAATAGTTTTCATTTTTAACATTGTACTTTTCGACCGTCGTTGTTGACGGTCAAGGATTGCCCGTCATTATTTCGTGACAAAATCAGTATCAAGACGTTTGTATTTCACTCCTCTTTCTTCTCCTAAGATTAATTTCCCACAAACACTCAAAATTGGCGAAAGTTGTTATCCATTTTCAAAAATAACAAATTACACTCTAGTTCCTGTTTTTGTTTAAATAACTTCTATTATTTTTTTATCAATTTTAAAATAAAATAATTTGGCATATATGTATATATAAATGGATAAAAAGTTTAAAACAAAGATCATGGTAAATATATAATTACAGCATCTCATGCACAAAGTCGTGCTTAATGATTTTGCTTCCCATCTTTGATCATAATGTCCCCATCTTCATCCCCACACTCTTCCTTATTCATTTGCTTTTTTCCCGCCATTCATTCATTTCATGTTTCTCCAACATCCCTCCGATAGGCCTTGGTAGGGTTTTGTTTCATTATAATAGCACCAAGTCATAAAATAATTTATATATGTCTACCAGTATCCAATCTATTGACTTCTTTTTATTAACTTATAAATGCCTAAACTTTTTAGTGGTAAGGCATTTATAAATTAATAACAGTTGTGGCCCGGACATGGGCATCATGAAGGGATGCATTATGTCCACTCTAAGCCGAAAGAAATAAATTTGCCAAAATTCCACAATATTTTGTAGGTCCTTTGAATTATTCATTTCATATATGTATATAATATTTCTCTCTCTTTATGCTCTATATTAGTTATCAGTTTCCTAAGTAATTGACTATGTCTTTATTTCTCGGCCATAAATGGTTATGAATGCTGGATTATTATGATCATATCATGTATCTAAACTTTTAGTTAAAAACATACACACTCATTACTTAAATAAAAAAAATAAATATTTTTCAATAATATTTAGAGCAATTGGTTAAAAACCCTTATGATACTTTTTATGTCTATTAAATTATGGGTCAATACCTATTGAAAAGAAGAAATATTTAAAATTATACTAAAGTTTACAACTATAAACATAAACTAAATGTAATTAAGATTTTTTATAACTATTGACACAAAAACTAGTCATTTGAGATCATAAGAGGGTCAAATAAAAAAAATTAAAAATCTATCTAAAAAACTCGAACAAAAGATATATATGATTACGAACATATCTAACTGCGTCGGCAAAACGAAATCAGAGTTAAGCATCGTTAGAAACCATATAAGAGCGTTTTGCTTTTACGCAGGTGATTTTATGTTTCTCTTCTGTTTGGTTCACGAGGAAACTTGGGGTAAAAAAATAAATAAAAGAAACTAAGATTCTTGTTTGATCATGTAATACATATATTTCTATATCTTCATCCGATTTTCATTTGGCATTGTGTTTATTAAGTAGGAATTGTATGTTTCAGTTATTTAGTTTAATTGTTTTAATTTTACTTTTGTTCTTCATTGGATTTCAGATAATTTTTGATTCTTCAGCTTCTAATTATTGGATCTAGAATGCTTAATGATTTCTGTTTCATTGATTTCGTGGAGTATTCTTTTTATTAATCAGAAAAATCAAAGAAGGTAAGAATATATGATTCTAAGAAGGGTTTCAGCTCTTTATTTTAATCGTAATCTTCTTGTACATATCATTTGTGATGGATTTTTAACTGCGAAATTTTCATTAAAAGTGAGCTTGTGGAATTGTGACTGTTTCTCTTATTGTTATGGTGTTATCTAATTTTGATGTTTCATTTCAGCTGGTGATACAAGATGGCTGAGGGTGAAGATATCCGACCACTTGTATGCGATAATGGAACTGGGATGGTTAAGGTATAAATTTAGGATTCACCGTCTTTGGTACTTCAATGAATTGTACAGTGTTTTAAGCTATATTTCTAGTATTCTGTATTTTTCTTCAAGTAAAACAGTATTTGAAACTCATGTCCAACAAATTGGTAGAAAGATATGATCTCTAAAATCCTACAAATTGGTGGGAAAAGGTCTAAACTATATCCATGTTGGAAAGGTATTTTATATCCAACTTTGGTTCTAATCTTTTGTGTTTAGCTTTATGTAGTATCTTTCCCTAGTGATGCATTTTAATGTCTTTAGGCTGGTTTTTCTGGTGATGATGCACCAAGGGCTGTGTTCCCTAGTATTGTGGGTCGTCCACGTCACACTGGTGTGATGGTTGGGATGGGTCAGAAAGATGCATATGTTGGGGATGAAGCTCAGTCCAAGCTTGGTATTCTCACTCTCCAATATCCCAATTGAACACGGCATTGTTAACAACTGGGATGATATGGAAAAGATTTGGCCTCACACCTTTTACAGTGAACTCCGTGAGGCTCCAGAAGAACACCCTGTTCTTCTCACTGAGGCACCTCTTAACCCGAAAGCCAATCGTGAGAAAATGACCCAAATCATGTTTGAGACCTTCAATACTCCTGCTATGTATGTTGCTATTCAGGCTGTTCTCTCACTCTATGCAAGTGGTCGAACAACCGGTAAGTCATTGACTATGCTCGATGTCAAATTTGCATTTGGTTTGAGACATTCTGAACATGCTTTTATGTAGGTATTGTTCTAGACTCTGGAGATGGTGTGAGCCATACTGTCCCCATTTATGAAGGATATGCCCTCCCGCATGCCATCCTCCGACTTGACCTTGCAGGACGTGACCTTACGGATGCCCTTATGAAGATATTGACTGAGCGTGGTTATTCATTTACCACTACGGCTGAGCGTGAAATTGTGAGGGATGTGAAAGAGAAGCTTGCATATATTGCACTTGATTTCGAGCAAGAGCTGGAAACTTCCTGAACTAGTTCTTCCATTGAGAAGAGCTATGACTTGCCTGATGAACAGGTGATCACAATTTGTGCCGAGCGTTTCTGTTGCCACAAAGTCTTTTTCCATCCGTCCATGATATGGATGGAAGCTGCCGGCATTAAAGAAACGACATATAATTCTATCATGAATGTGATGTGGATATCAGGAAGGATTTGTATGGAAACATTGTTCTCAGTGGTGGAACGACCATGTTCCCTGGAATTGCTGACCGAATGAGCAAGGAAATCACTGCCTTGGGCCCAAGCAGCATGAAGAAGATTAAGGTGGTAGCTCCACCTGAAAGGAAATACAGTGTCTGGATTGGAGGCTCCATCTTAGCATCTCTCAGTACTTTCCAGCAGGTATTATCGAGTTAAATCAATTGAAACATCCAAACCTGAAACTCGGCTCAATCAACTGAACTTAAATTTGACTTAATTTAATTATAAAAAGCTAAACTCCTTCCTTGGTAGTTCATACATGAGCCATTTACTTAATGTGATCTGCAATGCAGATGTAGATTGCTAAGGCATAGTATGATGAATCTGGCCCATTTATTGTCCACAGGAAATGTTTCTAATTCTTCAGAATTCAAAGCTCCTAAAAGTAATCAATGTGTTGGTTTTTTGGCTTAACATATTCAGGCTCCCATGTTCTTTGTAAACACTTAATTTTTTCATTTTATTTTTAATAATAATATTATTATTATTATAATTATAATTATTATTATTATTAAATTATTATTACAGGCCCGTTTTACAAATCTGGTGGCCCAACAAGAATCAACACAAGGCCCAGTTACCTCAAGCCCAACCCGATCCAGGCCCAAATAATAACCCTAAACCCATTTAGGGTTTCCTATTAGGGTTTCTAAACCCTAGCTCACAGCCGCCGCCTCCAAGAGTTCCAGCCGCCACTGCCGACGCTCCCACTGCCAGGTGCTCCACTTCGACAATGCCACCACGCTGCCGCCTCGCTGAAGACTCCAGAAGCGCCACGAAGGCACCCACGTCGAAGCTATATATAGTGAGTCACCACATAGCTCGGTGACTCACCGAACTTCACCCATGGGACTGGTCCGAGATCCACACCGTCGATGGCTATAAAAGCCATCGACCACCTGCAAAGAGAAAAAACGACGACATATACCAGCAACCAACGGCAGAACACAGAAGAGACCAACAACAAGCACAACCAACGACGAACACCAACAGCAAGAAACAAAACCAAAGGAAAGAAAAAGGAGAGAAGAAGAGGAACTTACCTTGTCGGAGAACCCCAAACGTCGGTATTTTCTTAGATCTAGGAAATTCCGAGAATTTTTAGGGGAAATAGAGGCCATATTCGGCCTTAGGGTTAAAAGAGGGAAGTTCAGAGCTATTTTCTCGAGTTCCATCCACCGGTGGCCGGCGGTGGCTGCCGGCGTCAGAGCAAGGCGGCCGGCCAGTGATCTGTTTCTCTCCGACGACAGAAGCCTAGAGAGAAGACAGAGAAATTTTTTCTCTCTCTCAGTTAGAGAGAGAATGAAAACAGAAAAATGAAAAAATTGGCCTTTAAAGGCCGGTTAAATGAGTTTATATACCCTTCCCTAAACGGCGTCGTTTTAGGGAGGGGTGCATGTGCAATTTAAAAAAAGGTTAAACCATACACGCAGTCCCTCTGTGTTTTATAATTTTACATTTTAGTCATTGGAATTACATTTCTAAGCATATTAATATTATCTTCGAATTTTATTTTATTCTATTTTAGTCCTTACCAGTATATTTATATTTTTAAGGTAAAATATCATGATTATTCCTTTTAATTTTATTTGTTTTTTATTTTAATCCCGATTAATTAATTATGGATAAATTACACTGTTAGCATTAAAATTTTATAATAATTTGAATTAGGACCTTTAGGTTTTATATTTTATATTTTAGTTACTGATTTTTTTTAATTCTTTTCATTTTTGACCATGAATTTTAATATTTTAATCCTATTATTTTAATTTTATGCGTTTTAGTCACTATTTAATTGCAATGTAATTTATTATCATTTCAATTTCAATATAGTACTTTGATTATTATTTTATTTTATTCTAGTCATATTAATATATATATATATATATATATATATATATATATATATTAATAAGTATTATTTAATTAATTTCACCAATTAATTAAATAATAATATTTATTTATTTTTAATATCAAAGAAAATGGCAGTCTTAATATAACTAGATGTCCTATTCTGGTATTTTAAAAATAAATAAATATCCTACTTATAAAAATAAAAAAATACATATTGTTTTATTTAAATTATTTTCTTAGGAAAAATTATTATTTTTAATATTTATTTATTTTTTAAATATTAAGAAAGGGCAGTCTTAAAGCAACTAGATGTCCTTTTATGATGTTTTAAATAAATAAATATTTTATTTATAATTTATAAAAATTATTTAATATTTTTCTTCCTTAGAATTATCCGATTAAAATACGAAATAATAGGATTATAAATTAAATTTATATTCAAATTCTTAAATTCTATTATTAGAGACAATTTATATTCGACAAGGACTAATTGTGGGCGTTGTGGGGGTGCTAATCCTTCCCCAAACGTAACCGACCACGAATCCCTTTTTATTATTAAAAAGAATAAATTTTTGGTTAAATGCGGACCAATTTATCTTTTAACTGATGTTTTCTTAAAAACTATTTTAAAAGATGATTTTTAGGTATTCGACCTACCTGATCCTAAAGGCCGATGCCGACTCCCAAAACATTTCAATAAAAAACCATTTATCAACATTATTTTTTCCGCCAAGTAAAAATTTGTGCCCGTGCGAAAACCAGTTGCAACAGCTTGACGACTCCGTTGGGGATCCTGGTCAGCTTAAGTCTATTATATATTGTCTCTATAATTAGAAATTGAGAATCCAATTTTATTTAATTTATGATTCTTTTTATTTCACTCAATTATTTTTTATCCTTTATTATTTTTAATATCCTTATATATTAATGTTTATATTTTTTATTTTTTTAGATATTAATTTTTATGTGAAAATTTCTCCTCACACACAACACATGCATTGCATAACATAAGCTTTATAATCAAGCTTGTCCCTTTTAAGTGGGAGTGAAAGCGACGTCTTCGTGAGAATTTATTCTCCGTGTCAGACCTAGCAAGTAACTTTCGAGGTTCATATATCCTATGTCTTCGTGAGGATTTATTCTCCGTGTCAGGCATAGGGAAATATGTCCCCTCGAATTGAAATCGGCCCGCTTAAGTCTGTAATAGACTAGGATTGAGGGTTTGGCAGCCCAAAGGGGCACCGACAAGGATAGTTCGAGTACCTTTACTCCTAGAACTGAAACCCTGCATATAATAAACCTTAGAAATTCACCCGATCTAAGACAAGACTGAACCTCTGTCCGTAGGTGTACACAAAGGAGAAATAAGCTCTAGCTTTTAATTTATTTGATTTGATTTTTTCTTCTAAATAAATGCATGCGAACTAGAAATCATGTGGTTAGGTTAATTTTTCCAAACAAAGCATGAAACTAGAAAGTATGACGTTAGGATTTTTATATCATGATAGATAATATCTTCTCTTTCCATTAATTGGTACTAACTAATTTATTTTTTCATTTCTCATTTTTATTTTTCATACATTTTGTTTTGCTCTAACTTGTTTATATTAATTTATTTTGTTTGCATTGCATGATCATGGCATAACCAAAAGGTATTGATTTGAAAGACTGTTCATCAAATTGGAAAGAATTCATAAATGGACAAAAAGTTTTATGATTGAACAAAATATGACGCAACCATGGAATGACATCCTGAGGGAACTCCGAAGATAGATGAGAGATATGCACCCAAAGATTGTATGCCCATTAAAGAGCAAAAGGAGATACGAGAAATAAGAGATTCCTACACAAAAAGAGAGAGAGCTCAAAGAAATAATCCTGCAATCTCAGATATACAAGGGACTTCTGATCCTAACCAATTTAAAAAATTACATACATTCATCATTCGTATTCTCAAGTTGTCTGGAGATACCAAAGAAATGGTGACAACTGTAAAAGCTCTCAGAGATAAGAAGAAATCATGTAATCTGAAATCATCGAAGCTTAATTTTCTCCCTATGTCAGAAACTCTGATTCAATCCAAGACAAAAGACAGCTCTCATTTTCATGATATCCCTATATCATATGAGGAGTTGTACAAGAAGCTACTTGAAGCGCGAGAAGCAGCTCCACATTATATGAAGCCGTTTCAACCTCCGTATCCGAATTGGTATGACATCAATGCTTATTGTGAATATCATGTCGGATCTCAATGACATACCATTGAGAATTGCATTGCCTTCAAACATCGAGTCCAATGTCTTTTGGATCATGGAATTTTAGAGTTTAGGATAAATGATCAACCTAGTTTGGTAACTGAAAGTCCTGCTAGATTAATACCAAAAGTGGTCAAAGGTAAGAATATCAGTAGGGACACCCAGAAAGAAGAAGATTTGCTGAGGTATGAGGCTCAAATACGTCATTTGAAGATTGAAAACGATAAATTGAACACCAAAATGGAAACCATGCATGAAGATTTCT
The DNA here is from genome assembly GCF_006381635.1 of Hibiscus syriacus. Classification (NCBI taxonomy): domain Eukaryota; kingdom Viridiplantae; phylum Streptophyta; class Magnoliopsida; order Malvales; family Malvaceae; genus Hibiscus; species Hibiscus syriacus. The sequence goes on along the minus strand of NW_024063076.1, from coordinate 749,057 downwards.
AGAAGGTCAATCAAGCATTTCAAAATGATGGCATAGGAAACACCCCAAAAGAGTGGATAACAGGGGTCACTAAACTGAAAAAGAACTATAACATACATGAAGGACGAGCCAAGAAGTTTTCTCATGATTTAAGAGTTGCAGGAGAAAGACACAATACAATTGTCATTGAATTGGGAAAATGTCAAGTCGAAAATCAAAGGTTGAATAATGCTATAACTAACATGGAAACATCATATCAGATCCATCAGCTTGAGATCGATACTCAATTAAAAGCCACTATAGCCAAGAACAAGATATTGAAGAAATGTTTAGATGATTATGGAGATCTTGTACGAGAACTTCTTGAACATAAAGATTCTCTCACAAGAAAAAATGAACAACATTGTTTACAACTCCGAGAATTGACACAAAAGATGAAGGAAAAAGACAACGTCATGAAGGAAGTTGTTGCTCAAACAAGTAATGTGGCTCATAAGCTGGTAGACTTAGCTGGCTTCACGAGAGAATTAAGACAGATTAATAACTCCACACCTGAGCATGAGTGGAAGTTAATTTGGCTTTTAAGGGAAATAGAGAAATTAGGAGTGAAAGTTATCCCCTACATGTAAAAGTTTTGTTTGATGCACCGAAACTTTTGTGTTCAATGAAATCTATTCTAAGATGATCACTCTTGAGTAACACCTTTTCATACATGCATTTGCATTTTGCATCTTTGCATTTTTTATTTTGCATTTGTATTTTTATATTTGCTTTTGTATTGCACAATTTGCATTCTTATTGTTACATTCACATATTTACATTTGTATTTGCATTTTTGCATCTTTGCATTTTTACGTTTATATTTACATTTTCATTTTTGCATTTGCATATTTGCATAATTACATTTTGTTTCAAACTATTTTACATGCATTTAATCATGAAAACATGGGAATAATTCATGGAGAGTTCCCTTACAGAATTTTCGAAATCAAATTGGAGCTAACTTGGTCTTCCTAAAGAAAGATAATAACCATGAATGAGATTTTAGCAAGGGTTGGTAGAATCGAGAAACTACAAGAGCAATTTATCGAGACACAACAAGAGATGACTGGTCAAGTAAAAAAGTTCAGAGATGACTCAAAGGAATAACTGACCAAACTGATGGACTTGATGAATATTGTGATCCATAGAGAGAAACCCTTAGAGGATTTCGTTATAACATATTTGAATGGGTTTATGAATGTTAGTGGTATAGCCAATGCAATGTAAACAAATGACCAATAACTTGTCAAGAAATGTGAAAATCCAATAAGTCTCCAAAAATCAAGTATGATCCCAGAAAAGGCGACAAAGATCAAGTTGAAGCGAAGCATAGAAGAGGTTCAAAGGCCATTGAAGAAAGCTAGGAAAAGAAAAAAGAAAATGATACCTCTCATTCCAATTCCAATCTCATATTCAAATTTATTACTATTTCTCTTTGAAAATGACCTCATAACACCAATTCCTCCAAAGTCTAATACTTATTTGCATCCAGATTGGCAGGGTGTCAAGAATTCATGCAATTATCATTCTGGAGAGTTTAGCCACTCTACGCAGAATTGTAGGGTTGTGAATTTGTAAGTACAAAATTTGTAAAGATAAACATTCAAAGCATTTTTTATATGCTACAAAATAAAGTAATTCAATTTATTAACTTTTACTAGATTTAGTTGCATGATATATTATATTTAGATTTCATTTTTCTCGACATACAAATTTTATTTTTATTTTCTAACATGTCAATTAGTTTAATTTCATAAATCAAATATAAAATTTATCAAAGTTTCACAGAGAATATATCACAATTGGCATGTATTACATAAGTACTAAAATGTCAACAACTGTCTACATCATAGGTATATATTTAAAGATTGAACATTTTTTTAAAACTTGAAAGTTCAATATTTAAAAGAACTTAAATAAAAATAACATATTTAAAATTAAATTTAAATAAAAAATAATTCATTCTCGGTTAATATAAATCGAACTTGATATGATATATAATAAGAGTGAAGTAGGGTCCTGTAACTGTAATACGCACATCTCATCGCTGGGCTACGTGGACTCACCCATCCACGTAAAAATATCTCACACCACTTTGCTTAATGGAGAGGGTTTCCCATCCTTCTTCTTCTTGCTCCTCTTCTGCTATGCATGAAAAAGAAGGGTTTAAATTAATAATAACTTCATTTAACAGGGGCAGCGTTTTGAAGTGGGTGGGTAGGCATTGGTGACTTTCACCTATATATTTCAAGAACTTCTCGCCGTCAATAAATGAGCAGCAAAAATGGAAAACCACACACACCCACTGCCTTCTGCTAGAAATAAATTGAAACTTCATTTAATTCTTTATATGTTCTGCTTGACTTCTGAAAATCAAAGTACTGATGATGATCTGCAGCACCCTTTGATTTGAAATGTTCATCATCTACAATCTTAGTTTACTTGAAGAAATGAACCCCAAAAAAATTCAGATGCTCAAAAGGATTTGTCATTTATTAGTAGAATTACATTTTTTTATGACAGTTTGTATAATCAACATGAACCGGCTTTTACACCTTTAAACAGCCAAGTTCCTCAGGGTCTTGGAGGAGCTTAATAGCTATTATGTTACAATGGTCACCGGAAAAAAAATGAAAAAAGGGGGAAATTTCGACTTCTTTTAGCGGATATCTCTATATCTTCTACCTGTTGTTTTCTCTACTTAACCACAAGATCTCCATATCCTTCCCTCTAATGAAATAACTATAATGGAAACGTCGTCGTGGTACCGCCGTCGATCCCCTTGTGGTATTTCGAGTAACTCATGAAAGTCCATGCCTGCAATGAGCAACACCAAGTATGTTGGATTTGAGTATTTTTTTTACTTTGGTATAAATGTATAAAATGAGACTGGTATTTGGATGGTACCAGCTTTCTTTGCTGCTCGGAACAGCACTTCCTCAACTAGATGCTGAGCAGGATCTCCTTCTGGTTGCATTGTGATGAAAAGTTCGACCTCGGATACGGCTTCCTCATTTGTTAAGTATTGATAGAGGCCGTCGGAAGATAATATCAAAAACCTGTCTTTGGGACCTAGTTTGTGGTGGTGGAGAGATGGAACACAAGTGATGTATGGAGAGGTTCCTTTGTAATCTATTCTGAACATCTCTAGCAATGCATCATTCCATTTAGGCTAGAAAAGTTAAATCCGAAACGAGGGTCGTTAGACATAGAATTGATTCGGAAACTTTCGAATATAGTCTAACAAAAAGGAAAACAGCAACATACAAAGCAAGCCTTTGTCTATGTTCCTATGGTCCGCTACATTGCAGAAAGGGAGTGCTTCTAAGAGCACATCCCTTGAAAATGGAAACAGTTGATTTCAACAGAATAAAGGACCCCTCTTTATAAGGCGAAACAAACAGACTCTCATCGATTTTACGAGAAAATGGAAACAAAAAATCTATTTCTGTGTATGCAATTCACCCATTTGCAGAATATCATTCGGCCCTTCTTTTTCGAAAAGCCATATTCTTTGGACAGACAGCTTTAACTTGACCAATTTTTGATAATGGTTCTTAGAACCACAAACAACTGCTCTTTTTAGTTTCTGATGTGTCCCGTTTAGAGCCATGATTGTAACAAATACTAAAGTTTCACATGTAATTGATGATCTCAACATGATGCCCCAAGGATCAACTTTAACCATGTTAAATTTGGACAATATTCCTTGAAATGAAGGCTCAAAGTTTACCAAAGATGTTCATTTTCATCTCCAAAGTAGAACAAAGAGTTACCTGCTTGAGAAAACCAGCACCGAAAGCTCGAGTGACTTTCAAAGAACCTTTAACTCGGTCATTCATCAACGCACAAGCATCATCGGGATGTTCGTTTATGATTCTTTCAACTTCCTGCAATGAAAAAAACAATCTAGCTCAATCCATCAAGGGTTAAAGAGAGTATCAACATCATCTATTTTTGTACTAAAAATATCAGTGTATGAAATCCTTTACCTCTTCAACACTGGTACTGTGATCGACGCTAAGCTGAAAAGCAGTTAAATCAGGGATTACATTTGATCGATCTCTATCAAAGCCTTCAAGCTCATGCAATGTTTCTTCATTGATCCTCTCCAAATCTTGCCTAACCTTTCCCAACCGATAATCGGGCTCGGTTTTTTGGGCCAAAACTGCCCTACTATCCCCAACATTCATCACATAAACATCCTCTCCTTTCATCAACATACCGAGTACACAAGAACCCATCAAAGCCAGCTCTGGGTTCTCCATCAACATCTTATCAGCAATATCCAAATAAGACTCCTCTGTTTTCTTCAAAGCATGAGACAAAGCATTCAAAACATCCTCATGGTTTATGGTCATCGATCTCGAACCACCCGACTTATTTCGACTCAGCTGTTCCTTTAATTTCCTATCAAGTTCTAATCTTTCGCTATCCCATTCACACTTCCATCTCCTCTTATTCTCTTCCCACCTTGTCGCCGCACCTTTATACTTCACCTTCGAATTCCTTCCTTCTTTCGGTTTCGAACCCAAATTCCGATATACATCTTCTATCTTGCCCGGAAAATTTTCTTGCTCTAAACACCTTGAACATGCATCATAGGAACAATCCCTAGTTGATTCTGAATCAGATTCCCTGCTGCTCTGTTTTTCGTCTTCAGGGGAAGTTGCAGGGGCTTGTTCAAACCCATCATCCCACAATAAACCCTCGAGTTCTTTATGAATATTGGAGTATAGATTTGATAACAAATAATCTGGTGCATCAGGGCCGTTGAATCCATCATAAATCCCAACGAAAATCCATTCGTGTTCCTCCGAAACGACGACGTGCAATCGGTCCTCGCCGGCTTTCCCTTGCGCCCAGTGAAGAATTTGACTTTCCAATGACTCATCATCGTCTAAACTGCACTCGCTGCTCAGGTTCAAGCTACTGACCGTCAAATTCTCGTTGTGATTATGAATCGGGTTCTTTTCGGACCCGACTATCCATTCGGGTTCTTTAATTGAAACCACACCTTTAATCGGAGCCACGATGGAATTTTGGCCGCGAGAAACGGTTTTCGAGATTGCTCTTTGGAGGACCCGAATTAAAGAACCTTTTTTCGATCTGGGTTTAAAGGCAAAAGCTCCATGAGAAAAGCTTCTTTGGAACTGATAGGAAAAACCTTTTTCCAGTGGACCCGAAAATAACCCCCGACTATAATTGTAGTTAATATTATCAAGAGGATCCGACATGAACCCCCTCTCGATCGGCCCGGACATAAACCCTCTTTCCAAAGGACCCGAACCCGGAACGAGACTACCCGACATCAGTCCCGAAGAGTTTATCAAGCTCTTCGGAATCGGCTGAAGCGGGATCGAGGAAAACGACGTCGTGCTCTCGAAAGCTGCCGCCCTATCGAAGCAGCCGTTGCTGTAGCTGACGTACGGGTCCACCAGGGCCGTAGAAAGCGGCGTGTAAGTGTTGGCACTGACGGAGGCGCCGGAGATCGTACGGAAGGTCGTGGTGGATTCTTCGGAATGGACCTTGGAGGAAGAGAGACGAGTCGGGTCGGGCCTAACGTAGCAGAAGGAGTGACCAAGGCCTTCGTCGAGAGGATCGGATAGTAACATGGATATTTCCTTTCTACGACGAGCTTCTTCTCTGGCATATCCGCCACCGCCCGTGAAACAGAAGCTCAATTTGCAGGAACCGTTGCCCATAACCCAAAAATAATTGAAAGATTTATTTTCTTCCCTTCCCTTCTCTCTCTATTATTTGCTCTCAAATTTTCAGGGAAATGAGAAAGAAAATAAGAAGCAAGGGGAAGAAGAAGAAAAAGGCGTTGACTTTTGGGAAGGGAAAGAGAGGCTTTTCAAACTGATCAGGGAAATGAGAAAGAAAATAAGAAGCAAGGGGAAGAAGAAGAAAAAGGCGTTGACTTTTAGGAAGGGAAAGAGAGGCTTTTCAAACTGAAGGGAGAAAAAACAAAACACTTATTTGGGTTCTATTTTAGTGATGTTTTATGCTTTCATTATTTATTTACTTCTAATGGCGGGGGCGTTGATTGAGAGAGGGTTTAAACAAAAATATATACCTTTATTTCAGTTCTGATTTTTAATTTTATATCAATTAATTTAAGTAGTAAAAAAAGATTGTTTTATTTGGAGATTTTGAATTTGAATAATTATATTTATAGAATATATGTATATTATTAAGAGAAAAAAATTTCAGTGACCAAAAATGCCTTATAATATATGATTTTAACCAACTTTTTTTGGATTTGCCAAATTGACCAACTAAATCGCAATGCGATCGATAATTCGCAACGCGATCTCCGGTATCGCAAATCAGTTTCCAGATTCGCAATGCGATTCTGACTATCGCATTGCGATTTTCCAAATTCACGTTGCGATTTTCCAAATTCGCGTTGCGATTTTCCGACTATCGCAATGCGAATATGTAAATCGCAATGCGATTATGACTATCGCAACGCGATTCTGACTATCGCAACGAGATTCTGACTATCGCAACGCGATTCTGACTGTCGCAACGCAATGCTAACTATCGCAATGCGATTTTCAAAGCGCCATTATTATCGCAACGCGTATTTTTTTTCAAATTCCAAACACGAATATTAATATATCGGAACACTGAACCGTCCACAGTACATCACGTAATCGCAACTCATAACCTAAAACCCTAAATCACAACTCAGTCACATCTCCATCTCTCACTCTCTAAGGCGACATCTGTCCCCATCTCCGACGAAATCATTCCCCATCTCCGGCGAAATCTGTCTATCTCCATTTCTCAGAGCCACCCTCACAATCATTCACGGTCAGAAATGGAAAATCAACCAAATCAACCACCGAGGGTTAGTTTTTTTAATTATGTTTATTTTGAAATTTTTGCATTATTATTAGGTTTTTCATATTGAAATCGATGATAAGTTTACTGGTAATTTCAATAATAGATTAACCATTTCATTTAGATTGCTTATTAAATTCATTCGATTGCTGCCAATACTGCTAAAATGTTTAGTCTTTAAACCCTGTGAATTTAGTATTTGTTTTTGTTTTGTCTTTTGGTTGAAGTAATGCAATCCATTCAAGTTTCAATTTTAGTATTTGAAACCAAGAATCGCAACGCGAAATGAAAATCGCAACGACAGAATCGCAATGCGATTTTAGTTTCGCGTTGCGATTTTCATTTCGCGTTGCGATAGTCATTTTCGTGTTGCGATTTTCATTTTCGTGTTGCGATTTTAAGTTTCAGAAACTATTCTTCTTCTGCAAATTGAAACTTGAATGAATTGCATTACTTCAACAAAAAAACAAAGACAAATACTAAATTCACAGTGTTGCAAATTTAAGTTTGAAGAATAAACTACTACTCTTTATGTTTATTGTTCTTGGTATATCTTCACAGTGTAGTTTTTGGTATATCTAACTTGGTATGTTTATTGTTTTTGTAGAACTTTTATTCGGCTCAATTGACCTTAAGAAATAAATTAAGCCTGGCTAAAACAATTGCATCGAAGCTTTCACCTGCACAAAGAAAAATATTTGAGGATACTTGCTTCGGGCCATGGCTGAAAGTACAACATCCGGGTGGAGATGCTATGTTGACCCATCTATTTCTTCAAACCATGACTAGCGATCTACCAGAGACTATACAACGTCGTGATGAAGAGATATGGTTTGATTTTTCACCGGCGTATACGTGTTTTGGGCGGGAGGAGTTTTGCTTAATCACCGGTCTACGCTTTGGACACGATGATGTAGGTCGGTACACTAGACATATTACCCGCCTATCATGGTTATCCCGGGTTTTTCCTGAGCTGTCAATGAAGAAGCCGAATTTACACGTAGAAGACTTGACGAGATTATTGAATAAGAAAGATGGTTTTACTCGGATGGATGACGTCGATGTTGTCCGAGTATACCTTCTAATACTTTTGCATGCCGGCTTTTTAGGCAGAGAGGCCAGACAACCTATTCCTAATGATCTAATTAAATTGGTAGAGGACCTAAATGCATGGAACATGTTTCCGTGGGGTTCGTATCTATGGAAAGCTACATGGAATAAGTTGTCGTCTACCTTTGATGATCGAAAAAGTTTGCGTGGCGATGGTTCCAAATACACTTTGTCAGGCTTTATTTGGGCCTTTAAGGTAAGAATTTTTATATAATGTTTCCAAAATTATAATTAATTATTATTTAACAATTACTAATGTTTGTTATTATATTGTTTGTAGATTTGGATATTTGAGGCTTCTCCCGCCATGCAGACATATGCATTAAAAACTTCTAATGATATTCCTAGGGCTATTTCCTGGAAGAGGAAACGAACCTTGCAGCAATGGGAAGATTTACTATCGTATACGACAATAAATAATGAAAGTTAACACAAATACTACTATATGTTTATAAACAAGTTATTACTAGTACACGTTTAACTTTGTTTGAGCTTTTATATTGTTAGGAGTCTAACATTCCATTGCAGAGGCTGACACCCATGGAAGCTGAGCTTGCCACTGATTGGTGGCAAGCTAGTAAGCGTTTTTTTTATGGCACTGATGATGAGCAGCCTTATATGAGGAGGTCGGTACTTTACGCGATGACAATGGTGCATGGCGTGTTGAGGTGTCTACTTTACGTGGTGAGGTAGCCGCTCTACGTGAGATGGTAGCATCGTTGCAGAATGAGATTCATACTCTACGCAACGAGGTAAGTTTAATATTTTTCATATTTAACTTGATGATAAATTTACTCGTAATTTCACTTAGATTAACCGTTTCACTTAGATTAACCATTTCACTTAGATTGCTTAGTAAATTCATTCGGTTGCTGACAATATTGCTAAACTGTTTATTCTTTAACCCTGTGAAGTTAGTATTTGTTTTTGGTTGTCTTTTGGTTGAAGTAATGCAATCCATTCAAGTTTCAATTTGCAGAAGAATAATAATTTACTTTCGTAACGCGAAAATGACTATCGCAACGCGAAAATGACTATCGCAACGAAAGAATCGCAATGCGAAATGAAAATCGCATTGCGATTCTCTCGTTGCGATAGTCAAATTCGCGTTGTGATAGTCATTTTCGCGTTGCGATAGTCATTCGTGTTGCGATTTTAAGTTTCAGATTCTATTCTTCTTCTGCAAATTGAAACTTGAATGAATTGTATTACTTCAACCAAAAGACAAAGACAAATACTAACTTCACAGTGTTGAAAATTTAAGTTTCAAGAATAAACTACTACTCTTTATGTTGTCATTGAACCTGCACTAAACATATATGTTGTCCTTTTAAATGTTTATTTAAGTGATTACTTCTGGAATGTTATCGGATGCATTTTGTGAACAATGATAGAATAATGACTTGGGTGAATACCGTGCAAGTTTGAAATATATTTGTCTTTGTTTTCACTGTTTAATATCATGTCTGTTTATTTATTGATTTATGTATTAATTTATTTTTAGCGGCCCGCTAAGGTGGATGCTCTACGTCGGGTTTTTCTTGCAAGACGAAGTTCACGCATCAGACGGCGTGCACGTGCCATTAAGTCTCCGTTCACCCCAATAGTGCGAAGAATCCGCAAGAAAAAGCCCGACTCACCTGTCATCGTTTAAGAGGCCTCTCCTATCGTTCAAGTGGCCCCTATCATCCCTCAAGAGTCCCCTCCCACCGTTCAAGAGGCCACTGTCATCGTTGAAGAGATCCCTCCTAACATTCTAGAGCCCAATTCACACGGCGTAATATATCGAATTATTGAGAAACCGTGCAGGACATGATGGATGACTGTTGGCTTTCGTATAAGTTACCGGCCAGTACCATTCCGGCAGATGAAGTGGAGAGGAAACAACTACCGGAAACAATTCTGGATAATACCCTTTGGGCTAAGACCGCAGTTGATTTTTATCTACATGAGCGGAGCCAAGGGTGTTACGTTGACATATACAAACTTAACAATGATATGTATTTGTTGATTGAATGGTCTTGGTGGGGTGTGTTATTAGGGGTTGAAGACAATGGCTATTTCGATGGGGGGGGTAAGTCTTATATTTCTTCTTATATTTCATTTTGATTATTTTTTTTAAATTTATGTAATTCACTAATATATGTCTTTTTTTGTTAAACAGCATATTGATGCATGGGTGTCACGTCTTCTAATACTAAGGAAATTGAAGAAAAAAAAATACGCGATATACAATTATGCCGACGTCTTTTCACGTAGTTCACTTGAAGAATCAACGACATGAATCATATGTGTTGGCTAATGGACAAGCTAAACTTTATCCTGCATGGTGGGAGATCGATAAGGTTAGTATTTATTTTTTTTAAATATTTTAAAGGTGTTCATAAATAAGTGCGCAATTTGAATTATTACTTATGATTGCAGGTGTTTATCCCTGTTTTGGAACGTACTCATTGGCTTCTCTTCGAGCTTCAACTCCCATCCCTGAAGACAATAGTATATAACAGCACGATAAATTACATATCATTGTCTGATTTGAGAGATATTATTAAGGGATGGAGCTCTCATTTGGCTAAATTCTTGTATGTGATTAATTATTAGACTTATTCTGGAAACAAGAAGCCAAAGAAGTTCAATGTTATAGTTATCAGAGACGAGACCGCGCCACAACAAACGCCGGAAGCCAGAGGGGATTGTGGTCCTCTCGTATGCATGTGCTTGGAGCATTTGACGACAGGAAGTACACAGTTTCTACCTCCCACCGATAGAGATAGAGGTGTAGTAGGCTTGTGGTTTCGGTATTTTATGGCTAGAGCGATATATTCGAGACGCTGCCTACCTGCATCCGTGTTATGAAAGTGTCCATAAACAATTTGTAAGTCAAATGCAAGTGTTGTTAAGTACTTAGAATTCAATAATAATTTGTTGTTTGTTGGTTTTAGATGTGTAGAAAGTGTTATTTGAGCAAATGTTTAGTTTCTGCAGGTTAATCCTGAAGTGAGCTGCGTGAAATTGATGTATGGATGCATAAACAACTGTTTGGGGTACACTTTTTTTGATTGTTTAATTGATTCTTAAAAGTCTGATTTGTTTAATTGATGAGGAAAGTAAGAATTATTATCATTTTTTGCTTGTTTAATTGATTTATAAAAATTGATTTGTAAAAGTTGATTTGTTTAATATTGATGTGTAAATAATTCTTATTTGTGCTTATTTAATTGATTGAAATGTAAAAGTTGATTTGTTGATTTCAATCTGCATTATATTGAAGTCAAAAGACCTGTTGGAGGTACACTTTCGCAACGCTAAACTTAAAATCGCAATGAGAAAGACAAAATCGCAACGCGAAAGTTAATTTGCGTTGCGATAGTCTAATACGCTTTGCGATTTTCTCGTTGCGATAGTCAAATACCCGTTGCGATAATCAAATTCGCGTTGCGATACTCAAATTCACTTTGCGATAGTCAAATTCGCGTTGCGATTTTCTCGTTGCGATAGTCAAATAGCCGTTGCGATAATCAAATTCGCGTTGCGATAGTCAAATTCGCGTTGCGATAGACAAATTCGCGTTGCAATTTTTGCGTTGCGATAGTCAAATTCGCATTGCGGTTTTTGAGTTGCGATAATCAAATTCGCGTTACGATAGTCAAATTCGCGTTGCGATATTCAAATGAATATGTAATAAGTGATAACAACTGAACATATCATAGCAATGTTCAAACTCAAGTTACTAATACATGCCTAACTGAAAATGTTAAAAGTTTACACATGAAGTACACATAATAGTCAAATTCGCGTTGCGATATTCAAATGAATGTGTAATAAGTGATAACAACTGAACATATCATAGCAATGTTCAAACTCAAGTTACTAATACATGCCTAACTGAAAATGTTAAAAGTTTACACATAATACAACGTTTGCATTTAAAAATCACCTAAGTTAATAGTCCCAAAAGGTGAAGCCGATTGTGATTGGGATTTTAATTTTGATTGCGATTTTGATTGCCTTTTTCTTGAAACCATATGAGCTTTGGATTTTGATAAGGATCCATATTTTGGTAGAGGAAAAGATGATTGTGATGGCACTGGTGATCCACATGTCAACCTTGTATGACCACTTTCCTTGCACCGACTACATGTCGATCTCTTATTCTCTTCACCCTTAGACGATATACGATCGTGACTTTTTGGTCGGCCAGGTAGCCTTCTGTCCATGGCTGGTGGCAAAACTGTTTGTAAGTCATTTGGTATGTCCCACTCAGAAGGATGTAGAATAGGGTAGATAATCTCGACATAAGTCTGTCGATATACTTCTGTAGTGTAGCAATCCATAGCGTATGCGCTTGAATCATCTTGGTTTAGATGAAGAGCAACTTTTATAACACCCCCACACGGATAACCAGATGTTTACCATTTCATACAACTATACGTCTTTGCATTTAGATTGACAAGCCCATTTAAGTTATTATCTAGTACTTCAAACACAGTATTTGAACATGGTTCAACTCTCCATGACGTTGACTTCACAACACGTTTCGTTATCTTTTTTTCAGTCCATGGTGTAACACGATGTTCCAATGTTCCTGTAAATTTAAATAAATAATACTTAGTAAAATATATGATAAGTTACGAATTTAAAAATATAATACCTGCATGGTTTCTTTTCTTGTAGTACCACTGTTGAATAGAGGCTCGAAAAAACTCCATTAACATAGTAATGGGTAATTTCCGGGAATGACGACTTAGAGCGTTGATTGATTCTGCACTATTAGACGTCATGAAACCATATCTTGCTCCAAGTTGATGTACTCTTGACCATCTTTCAAACCCGACATATTCTAGTGTTTGAGCACACTGAGGCAAAACATGACTTAAACAATTTATATGCTTATTAAAATCCACTTCCCGATAAGCTTTTACAGCCTTCCAGTATGTCCATTTGTGATTTTTTATACCAGCAGACCTTGATTTTAGATTTATATATAAATGAACACCACAAAGTCCATGAAAAGCATCTGGGAAACACCTTTTAACAGCGTTGTCAATTGAGTTTGCCCTATCGGATATGATTGTCAGATTGCTAATAGGACCTATGCAATCCCTAAGATGTCCCATAAACCATGTCCATGAATAAGAGGTTTCAGATTTCCCAACCCCGTAAGCTATTGGCAGTATCCCATTGTTAGCATCCATGGCTACTACTAATAAGTTTACTCCAAGGTATCGACCTTTTAAATGTGCTCCGTCAACTATAATAACTGGGCGCATGCAAGTAATAAACGAACAAATCTACAAAATCATATACACAAGAAATATAATCATTTAAATGTGAAATGCATGTAACTAACAAAAATGAGTCAACAAAATTATATTGATTTACTAACCGCATCACCAATGACGATAAACAGCAACTCAAAGCCTCCATATCTATCTGTTTTGATATGAGTTACCGACCCAGGATTTTTCAGCTTTAAATTGTGACAATAAGCCGGCAGTTGGGCAAACGATGCTTCTGGCGACCCCTTCAACAATTCCAAGGCATAACATTTGGCTCTCCAAACTTGAGAATATGAGATACTAATCTTGAACCAAGCATTCATGTCAGTCATAATTTCATGTCCCTGATATATCCTGCTATTCAAAAACATTAACTCAGTCAGAAAACCACCCAACACCTTTTTGTTTGCCTGTCTATGGTGAGGAAAAACTTGGGTTCTTGAACATGTATGTTTATCAATAAAAGTCCTAACTTGAAACATTTCGCAATCTTTTATCCTCTTTGCAATCATACGCCACGTACAGTTTTTGTCAATCATACACCTTGTTTCGAAACGATCTTTGCTTGATTTGTTAACTTTTAGTTGATAGCCATCTTCCACACATTTCGTATACAAAGCTATCTTCAAGTCTTCCTTTGTATCAAAACAATCATCTTTCTTGATACGAATAATTTTTGTGTAACAATCAACTGCTATTTTTACCAACTCTTCTTCCGGTATCTGAAGTAATTCTGGCATATTCTAGTTATACTCCCGTGGCATTTTCTTCGGGGATTTCTTCTTCTTCTTTTTCTTCTTCAGGGTTATATGAATTACATAATGGATATTCAACATGTTCATTCACAGCCGTAACTTCCTCCTCATTATCATCAACAACATCTTCCTCGGCAGCGGCTGTTTCATCATCAAAATTCGGGTATTGATCAATATCAAAATCATTACACGCAGGGTCTGTTTCTTCTTCTGAAACATCATCAAAATCCGAGTATTGACCAAGATCAAAGTCTGGTTATTGACCAAGATCAAATTTCGAATACCGACTAGTACTCACAATTTTTTTTGTTGGCTCATCATCGTCTAACTGGTTAATACGAAAACCGGAATTTGGTGCTGAAAGTTGATTGAGATTTGGATTAGGGAAAGGTTGTGGGTTTTGAGATTGTGTTTGGTATTGGAAATGTGGTGAAACAAAATTTGCTTGGTGATGAAATTGTGGTGAAACCATTAAATTTTGAGCACCATAAACTGGGGTTGAAAAACTTAGTTGATTACTACCCGCTACTGACCCAACTTCACTACTTCTAGGTTCAACAACATACAATGTAACATCATCTTTTGAAACACTAATGTAAGCAATGAATCGTTTAACATCTTTATTGTCGGTTAACAAATAAACTTTACCTTTTCTCTGATAAGATAGCCTAAATCCACTTACGGGCTCTAAATTCAATTTATTTGCAACACGTAACATTAGAGTTTCATAAGTTAACTTTTTTAATGACAGTTTTAGTTGAAGATTCATGGGTAAAGGCATATATTGTAAAACACCATGAACATTCTCCCATGACCCTCCAAAACTCAAATCTATCCAAACATGATCAACATTAGATGATTTCATTATTGTAAATTAATTTACTAAACAAACGAGCTGCGAAACTAAAACCTGTTGTCGGATGGGGAAGGATGTCGTTGGATATAGGAACGGATGTCGCCGGAGAGAGTGATAGATGGAGATAGAATGAGTTGTGATTTAGGGATTTGGTTATGAGTTGCTTCTGCTGCGTAGTTATATACCCAAAACATTTGTGTTGCGAAACTAAAACCTGTTGCGAATTTGAAATTCAGTGTTACGACAGTCAGAATCGTGTTGCGACAGTCATAATCGCGTTGCGATAGTCAGAATCACATTATGATAGGCATAATCACATTGCGATTTACATATTCGCATTGCGATAGTCGGAAAATCGCAACGCGAATTTGGAAAATCGCAATGCGATAGTCAGAATTGCGTTGCGAATCTGGAAACTGATTTGCGATACCGGAGATCGCGTTGCGAATTATCGATCGCATTGCGATTTAGTTGGTCATTTTGGCAAATCCAAAAAAAGTTGGTTAAAATCGTATATTATAAGGCATTTTTGGTCATTGAGGTTATTTTCTCTATTATTAATGATTAAAAAGTATTCTTAATAAATATTAATTTATATTTATCTCATATTATTAAAATAATAATAATAATGATTTGTAATTTTTAATTTGACATTTTTCTCAATAAATCACCGGTGATCGGTATATTTACCGATCTAACACCAGTCAGATTATATTTCCCGATCTAACACCCGTAGCAGTAAAACGCGCCACCTGAACCGCGATATACGGTGATTTGGCGCCACGTGGGTATAGCGTGCCCCTTGTCCCACGATATACTGTGATTTGGCGCCACGTGGATATAGCGCGCCCCCTGATCCACGCAATACCTGGGTATCTGATATGTGGGGTATAGCGCGGTGCAGGGGGTACGCTATACCCTTAAATACTCGCCCCTCCACATCCCAATCTTCCCTATAAATACTCCCATCCTCAATCACTTTTATCACACCAAATTCTCTCAAATACTCTCTCTTTTTAAGGTATATTTTATAATATTTTTACTATTATGTATTTAATTTATTTAAGTATTTTATTTTATTTAATATTTTACTAATATAATTCTTTTGCAGATATATAATGGAAGGCAGTCTACTTCGCTCGGATGAAAATCATATATCTCTACACTTTAGTGATACGGTAATATTTTAACGTTTTAATTTAATTTAAATTATTAGTAATAATTAGTTTATTTATTTAATGCATGATTATTAGATTAAGAATTAAATATCTCGACACTTTGCTGATACGGTAACATTTTAACGTTTTAATTTAATTTAAATTATTAGTAATAATTAGTTGATTTATTTAATGCATGATTATTAGATTAAGAATTAATTTTTGTAATTATTTATTTTTAGGAGAAGGACTGTGTATTAGATCCTTTTATTATGAATCTTAAGTTAGTGATACACAGCCGTGTCTTGCCGTATTTAGTAGAGGCTGGATTCGGTTACATAGGTAGATATCAGGGTTACTGGATTCGAGGAAGTAGTTCGTAACCTGATCAAAAAATGTATAACTTACAAACTTGCTTTCTTTGCAAAATTAAAATGATCAAAAAATGTATAACTTACTAACTTGCTTTCACTTACCCATGCGCAGAATTAATTTACGCTCATCATTCTTCTTGTACCTTCCATGATAGTTCGCAGCAATGTGTCGGAGACAATACCTATGTTGGACAAAGGGTGGTTGCCACATTGGACCCAAAGACTCCATTGCTGCTTTGATCCCAGCTCCGCGATCTGAAATGACACAAATTTTTTCCCTCGTGATAACATGTGCACGTAAATTTCGGAAGAAAAAAGCCCAAGAATTTGTATCTTCTCCTTCGACAAGAGCAAAAGCAACTGGAAGAATGTTGCGATTGCCATATTGGACAACTGCCAATAATAAAACTTGCTTGTATTTTCCATACAAGAAAGTCCCGTCGATCTGGACCACAGGCTTGCAGTATTTGGCAGCATTAACGTACTGTGGGTAACTCCAAAAAACCCGATAGAATTGGCTTCGATCGCGAAGAACTCGATCATTATGGTATGCATAGGAGGTTTCGAAGTCCACAATTGTCCCAGGATTCAACGTCCGCACCAGCCTAAACCAACCTGGAAGTTCGTTGTAAGATGCATCCCATTCGCCATGAAGTTTGACAATGGCATTTTGTTTTGCCAACCAATCTTTTTTATAGGAGACAGTGTACCCATACTGCGATTGTATAGCTGAAATCAACACTGCAACAGCTATATGAGAGCTTGCTTTTACCATGGACATGATGGCTTGACATATCACTTTAGAGTCCAAGTTGGGATGATCTTGGTTGACCTCCCCAGCACAACATGTATGAGGATCGTTGTATACTGTTAGTTCCCATATGTTGTTTTTCCTCTTCCTTTTCTATACGCGAACCATCCAATTGCATCCGTTTTCACTTCGGGCACAGTAGCATACATATTTTTCAGTCGTGGATCGGTTGACTCTGGACTGAACATAATTACAGATATTGTAATTTTTTTATAGCCATCACCGCTTCTTCTTTGCTTGAGAACTTAATGCCTAAAGATAACTCACCATTATTTATTAATGAGTAATATCCATAGTCACCGAGATGAGGCATATCCGCAAATTCTGGCCCGTACATTGCACCATAATCAGCTTCATACATGTGTGTAGGAGGGTCAGTTTGTGCCACATTTCCTGGAACTTCATCATCATCGGAGTTAAATTGCGGTGATTCTAGGTGAATGAATAGTCCAATCTCAGCACCATCCGCACCAGGCTCACGAAGCGGTTCATCTGGTGGAGATGATAGTTCCTCCATGCTCTCCACATTTAGGTCGAAGAACCTACTACTTACACGCCTTCCCCTTGAACTGGAAGGCATATCGACATTGAGATTGAAAAAGCTCGCAATCAAATGCCTCCCCCTGGAGCTTGAAGCCATCGTGTCAAATGGAAACTGCACAGATGGTTGCGCGATGGCATCTCCATATGGTCAAAGAAATTTGCAGATGAATGCCTTCCCCTTGAACTGGACGCGGTGTTGCCATACGGATTGTTCGTGGACCCACCTCGGTACATATCGTAAGGAGTTGCAGATGAATGTCTCCCCATTATGACATTAAAATCATTACACATTATTGTAGTTGGGCTGTTAACTTGATCAACTTGTTCAGCCAGCCTATAGTGTGAGCTTAAAGATTGACCCCGAACAGCACGCACTTGAACAAAATATGCATACATCTCAATAGCGGCGTCTGAATAATTACTTTGAGCTTCAATCATCATTTGAACATCATCATTGTTCGAAAGTTCGAACGCTGTATAAGTTAATGGCAACAATGATGTTGGAAATCTGTACTACAACGACGTCATTCTTCTACAACTTCCAACATGAATCTTCCTCGAAATCTTCGTTATCAGCTCCTCAAGAGTTATGTTTCTCTTGAATGATATTTTAACACGCTCATTTGATACGAAAACAACGTCGATTTCATCTTCTCGAATTTCACCATCATAATAAACAATAGCTGAAAGTCGCGCTATTCTTTGAGTTTAAAAGTGCGACAATATTATATCTGCAAAAAAATAACTGAAACAAACCTGATTAAATAAATTATATATGAACGAAAATATAACACAAAATTTTTTTTACACATCAACTTAAATAATTTAAATAATATAATTTTATATTATTACCTGCACCGCAAAACTATTTCGACGTATGCTCCCGCTTTTCAATTTTACAAACATAAAAATTAATTGAAAATAATTAGTATAATATTTTTTCAAATAATGATAATAAACAATAAGTATAATTAAAAAATTATAACAAAATTACCTTATAACAAAAAATCACACGAACTTCTAAATCAAATATGAGAAGATTGCCAGAATTATTACTCGTTGACGGAATTGTTGTATTAATTTATAAGTTGAGAGGAGAGATGCGAGGAGTTGTGAGAACCGAATGAGTGAATTTATAAATATATAAGGCGCGGTACCTGCACCGCGTTATATGTAATTATTATATAGCGCGGACCAGGGACCGTGTTAAATATAATTTTGGTACGGCGTATAGCGCGGCCCCTGATCCGCGCTATACCCCTATGTGGCGTATAGCGCGGAGCAGGGGGAGCGCTATACCCCACGTGTAACCCAGTCAGCGTATAGCGCGGTACAGGGGGCGCACTATACTCCAAGTGACGCCAAATCAGCATATATCGCGATTCAGGGGGGCGCTTTACTGCTACGGATGTTAGATCAGGAAATATAATTTGACCGGTGTTAGATCGATAAATATATCAATTACCGGTGATTTTTTGAAAAAAAAAACACCTATTAATTTTCTACCTTATTTCAAACTTTGATATTGTATTACACCAAAATTGACATTTATTTTTTTACCCATGTAATATTAGTGGTGTTTGAGAGAGGTTCATCGAGGAGAACGTGGATTTCACGATTTTGGACAAGTTGACAAATATTGTTCAAGCCTTTGAATTTTTCATTGAGAGTCATAGTCTTAGGGGGTAATTAATTTATATATAAAAACACTCTTCTGGTTAATGGAAGGAATGTGACGGGATAGGGATAGGGATAGGGATAGGGATAGGGATAAGGACAGAAAGATTAAGCATCGTATTAAAGAGTGCTTTAACCAATGTTTTTAAAATCGGATCAGACATTGAACCGGTGAAGGTATTGGTTCACTGATTCAACCGCGGTTGAACTGGATTTTATATAAAATAATATATTTTTTAAATTTTATATAATATTGAAAGCAATATTAATATATATGAAACACTTTTTTAAGTTTACAATATTAAAATGTATAAAAATATCACAAGTCATAACATATATAAATTAAAAACCATAAAATCAAGTGAAACAAAATGATTCAAATCAACTACAACATAATATTTAAGGTAAAACATATTAAATAATAAATATAATTATATAACTATAATCAAAAAAATAAAATTAGGGCTTAAAAAAATCATAACAAGTTATATCATTTGGTTTAATTTTTTTTAAAAAAAATAATCTTACATGGCTAAGAAAAATAGAAGAGCATCCCAAAAGTTTAAAGAGTAAAAATATGATAACAAAACAATTTCACATGGCTAAGAAACATAGAAGAACATCTCAACTTACTTCTATAAATAGTATATGTAATTTGACATTCAAAATCATAGAACCTTTTGGTGAGCACAGAGCGAACTATTCTTTCGCTTCAATTGAGCTCAAATTTTAGGCTTCAATCGAATTTCTAATTTTTTTTTGAGTTTGAGCCTTTTCGAGTTCAAGTTTTAATATTATATTTCGAGTTCGAGTTGAACTTGATAATTTTTAGCTCGTGAGTTTTTGAGTCGAGTTTAGCTTACTTTTAAAGTTTTCGAGTTCGAGTCGAGCTCAGCAATACTCGAATTTAACTTGGCTCGTTGAACAAACGACGTCGTTTGGTTTAATTTTTTTAAAAGAAAAAAAGTGAACCGGCGGTTAAAACCGATTTTACTAGTTTTCAGCCGGTTCACCCTGATTTTATCGGTTTTCAGTCGGTTCTACCGAATTTCAGCCGGTTCATTGCCATACCGGTTTTATGAGATAACCGGACCGGACAGGCCATCGGTTCATGGTTCAACCAGTTCAACCGGTCGGTCTGATCCGATTTTGATAACCATGGTTTTAACTCAAAGATTTCCAAGGGACAAAACAAAATAAAGGATGTACCCTAGTTTCAGTAAATTTAGCTAATGTGGTTTCAAGCTTTTTAGACCTTACTCTAATCTTTAATTCGTGTTAGCTTGTACTCCAACAAAAATATAATATATATAGAAAGTATTTTGGCGTTATTAGTTAAAATACTTAAAAAATATTTTTTAACAGTATCTCCAAATCAAATTTGTTAGAAAAATATCTCTAAACTGTACACGTAGGATTACCTCGTGGCCTAAGAAACACGACCAAAGGTCTCGCGCTATACGAGACGCACGTTTCCTCCAACGCAGATACACTTTTTAGATAATGCAATTTAATATTTTAATTAATGACCTCGTGTTACACAAAACACGAAGTTCCCGAGATATTGAAACATCCCAAGAAATTTATCATGTGTGGTATTTAACATGCCTCACATTATATAAAACATGAGGTATGTAATTTTCCAGCCCAAATCGCAAGTGCTTATAGATATGTTCAAGGGGTATTTTCAGGTATTTAATCTCAAAAATTTTGTAATTTATAAGATTAGAGGCGTAATATTGAAATTTATCTTTCAGCTGAGGCCAATATTGAGACATACGAGATATTGTAATCGAGTTAAAAATCGTATTGAAAATGGTTCTAAAGCTTGTTTTGTGTATGAAGAAAATGATAAATGATTTGATGGTCATATTTGAGGGGTTTTTTGGGTAGTTAATCTGATTTTTTTTTGTAATTTATAAGATTAGAGGCGTAGTATTGTAACTTATCTTTCAATGCAGGGTAATATCGACAAATACGATGCATTGTAAGCGGGATAAAATTCGCATTCAAAATGATTCCAAAGCTTGGTTTTCTACATGAAGAATTAGATAACATAGCTTGATAGACATATTCGGGGCAGGGTAAAAATCATATTGTTGAAAGATAACTTAAATAAATTAATAATTAAAACTTAATTAATAAGTTAAACAAATTTTAACATTATATTCAACTCGGTGATAAATTTAAAACATAAAAATATCTTCTTTTAAAATAAATTAATCGATACGAGGTTGTGATCAATTAAGATATTTGTTTTTCGTGTGTCCGGGATTCCTACAAATACTACATAGCTTTGGGTGTCCGGGATTCCTACAAATACTACATAGCTTTGGTTGTCCGGTTCTTTCTCGATGTTCGACCAAATCCTCGTCATAGTAAATATTCGTTGATCGTGAACGACCTATTTTTTTCACGTCGTAGTGCAAAATTTGGTTGTATTGTAGGTTCATCATCAACTTCATACGGATCCTTTTCATTTCCAATGGGAGAAAACTCGTATTGATACAAATTGAATACGGTTTTAAGTAAGTATATGGGATCAACGAATTGTATGTAGTCAATCCGTATAGAAGAAAAAGCAATAATGACATGTAGACACGAGTATTTGAATGTTTGGAATACTTCATAGTCGTAGGTTATGTCACGTAGATTAGCAACGAATGTTTTGTATTGTATGTCTTCCAATAGCCTCGAATATTCTGAAACATGGAATTTATTTTGTTCACGAGAGACGTATGTCGCATTCATCACGTTTGAGTGCTACAGAAAGGTTTTTAATTTTGTATGAAGTGTTTAGGGTTGAATGTGTGGCCACATGCAATCCAGTCGACTATTGTTTTTCCTAAGGTTGCAAACATGGTCGCCAACCGATAATATGTCGTTTTGACAACGAAAGTGATAGGAAAATGTTGCACTCCATTAAGTGATGAATTGATCGCCTCAGCCAAGTTCGTTGTCACGCGACCATATTATCTACCCCCATCAAATGATCGATGTCATTTCTCCCTCGAGATTTTAGCAAGGTAGTTATAGCCTTCTTGATTCATGTGTCTCAATTCTCGAAACAACTCATCAATCTCACATACGAAATACAAGTGGCCTAGCCATTAAAAATGCAATAGTTAATTATAAATAATAAATGAAAAGATATTTGAAACACAAAAGAGTGAAAGAAATACCCATTCGAATAACCATTACACGTTCATCTTCGTTCCTAAACTTTTGCAGTAATATGACGCAAACAATACTGGTGATAAATATATGGAGGTTACCAAGACGATCTTGTATGCTCGATTACGTATATGATCCTTGTGCATCAATTAGAAATAAGACATATCCCACCAGAACGCTCATGTAAAACATGTGATAGAACATATTTGTGTGTATCTATCGTCTTCCATTTTAACTATTATAAAGGAAATGAGAATAGTTTTCCTATTGTATTATTGTACAACCGCCAACAATAGTATTTGTATGTATCTGTCGTACAACCAATTGTCGTCGATCTGAACCATCGAATTGGAGTAGCAGAATACATTAACACACTACATATATGTTTAATATATCCTGTGGAATTGGCATATACCTTGTACGACACGATCATTTTCGTACGTCCGAATAGTTTCCAGTTTCACAATTGTTCCCATTATGTATTTCTTTATCAATTTCATCCATGACAACAACTCTTTGTACGATTATTCCTATTGGCCATACACTTCTTGTTGAGCCTGATACCTAACATACCATGCTTTATAGTAGTTAATTGTTTAGCTGTATTGAAATGTAATTACAATAATACAACTGAAAACTGTTATACGTGGATTTGCTTTGATCAGTGGTATGAAGGCATTACAAAGTATGTGAAAATCTAAGTTTGGATGATCCTGGGTGAGTCTGTTAGCTGTGTATGTATGAGGTTAGTCGTATTTTGTCATCTTTCATAGGTTTTTCATCATTTTCAAGTGTGATACACGAACCCTCCAATTACATCCCTTGTACTTGTAGACACATTCAACCATGTACTTGTCCAAATTTGGTTTTTCATAATCGACATAATTGAGCAACATGTATTATAGTTCTTAATGGCAGCCACAATTAATTCTTTTAATCTGAACGTCAATCTAATATAAAGTTTACCATCACCACGTTGGTTGTATTGAACAAGCTGTGGGAGTTACAAAAATTTTGAAGTGTTAAAAGGTTCTATATCAATCGTTGTGAAGTGTGATGGTGGCTAGTAATAAGAAACATGAGGTACATCATGTGGAATATCATCATCATTTTCTCCCACCGACATGTCAAGGTCCTTTAGTTCTTCATTGAAATGGCCTAACTCGTCACCATCAGGGTCGATATCCCTTATCGGATCTTCGTCAGAAATATCCCAATCAAATTAGAATAGTTCAGTGTCATTGACTGCGGGGATAACAAGAGCATAAATTGTGCATCAATCAAGAGACCACTCACGGGAAAGCTCACAAACCGTACTACCAAGATCAAATTCGATAGTATCAACATAAGAGTGTCTCCACATAGATGCTGAGAAATCGTCGAATGAGTTAAACATTTCATGTTCTTGTAACCTCATTTCCTATTGAGAAGATGATGTAGCTACACCAATACTGTATGAATTGTATGTTTCACGTTGCGTTAGTGGTAGATTCAGGTCAAATTCCAAGTTATCTACACAAGAATACCTTGGAATTGAAGATGATGATACACACAAGCTATTACCCCAACTTTGTGTATTTAATAAGTTGAAGTCATTATGTAAATTAGATGTCGGACTATGAACATTAGGATTGAAGTCAAAATCTGTATGTCTCCAATTTGGGACATTGATAGCATCATTATCAGTAGAAAAATTTGCATATAGCTCAAGGGAGCCTCCTAATGATACTGCATATGGCGATCGGGTATCATGTCCACATCACTATCATTCTCAACGCTGTATATTGAGTAGGTTAGTGTTTCTAACGACATCGATAGTTGATACATTAACGGTTCAAGTTTTTTTCCGTGATCATGTGGAGCATTATTCTTAACTTCTTTCATCAACTTTTAATATGTTAATTTCTTCAACAACGTTAACGTCACAATATATGCGGAATGAAAGACGGTGTTGAGAGTTGAATCACGCATCATTTTTTCCATTATAGTATACCAAAATAGTAACATTTCCTCTTCTCAACATATTTTGAAAATATCTACGATAATGCAAAACAAAGAACAAATATGAACGAAATTGTAATAACTTCAAACTATATAATAACCAAGAAGCGTCAAATAAACTTACGATTAAAACAGTTGGTGATCAATTATCTTATCTTTGCCTTCTCTTCAGTTATGTATGGTTTGCTTGTTTACCTTCACTTTCTTGTAATAAGGATTTGAATAGAAGTCTCGGTTTTTTAATAAAATAGATTTTTGACGTGATGTGGAAGAGACATGGGCTTGTAAAGATTCTTAACGTGACATGGTAGGAAACTCACATTTTGTATAACGTGAGTTTTACAGAGATTCCTAATGTGGCAGCAGTTGATTTGATGTGATAGTTTAACGTGTGAAATAAAAGGGACCTCGCATTGTGCAAGGCGCGAGTTCACAGTCACGTCATCTCAAAATGAATCTACACGATCGATTTTCTTGCTTGTTTAAATTTCTTTTATTCCACCAAACCTAACTATCTCTGTGAAACATTCTCCTTCATTCATAAATAATTTATCCATTCTCGAAAACCTTTTAGTTTAAAAAAGACATCATCTTCTGATGACATCGTTTTCTTCTCCACGTTAAGATATGCACCATAATTGCCACTACAACATCGGATATATTCGATATTGTTCTTCAAGGTCAAGACAAATCTATAAGACAAAAGTTTAAAAAAACTTTTGAGTTTTTTAAGGTATTGTATTTGTTTATAAAACGCATCATCTTCTAGTGACATCTAGATTTTTTTTCTTTGGCCTCTCGAGTAACTTCTTGCTCCATCAATTAGGTCCAACCGGACACCCTTTGAGAAATGCTATTGAGCTTTTTTCCTTTGTGTTTTGTACCAACGGTACCAAGTACACAAGTCTAAGATGAAGTTTTCCTTTGAGTTTCTCTAACGTATTGGTATCCATTTATTATAGAGGGCATCCTTGTAATACCCCAAAATTTGTCTAGTGACTAAAATATAAATTTTGAAAGTTTGGTGACTAAAGTGTAAACTTTAAAAAGTTTAGGGATAAAAAATGTAATTTTAAAAAGTTATATATTTTAGTTCATAAATGAATAGTTTGGCATAAAACAAGGATTTTCATGGGAATCATATTTTCGGTACATGATTTGTGTTAAAAGCTATAAAGCGATAAAGTTCAATATTAAAATTAGATAATTGGATCGAACCAAAATTTTATGAAAATTTGAAAGATGTTATAAAATGGTTGGAAATATTATTTCCATATTTTAGATCAGAGAAATTTTGCTCAGAACAGTGTAATTTTTCATATTTGGTCGAATAGTGAAATTTTATTGACTAAAGTACAATTTTTAAAAATTTCATGGCTAAATTAGAAAGTCAAAGTCAAGTAGATTCAACTTTGACTAAGAAAATATTTTAATGGAAGATAATACAATGTCATTTGGTAATTTTCAAGTTTCATTAATGGTGTTTTTCATTAATTGAATTCTAAATTCAATTAAATTAGATAAAGGGCAAGTGTATTAGTATTTAAATACTAGAATAATCAAGCCAAAGGCATAATTTTTAGCTTATTTTTCTCTCTTGGTCGAAAGTTTCAAGGTTGCTAAGATAAGTATTTTGTTTTGATTTTTAAAGCTACATGATTAATATTTGGATTAAGTTATTAGATAGAGAATTAATCTATAAGAAATTCTCTATTGTTTGATATAAATATTGAATGGTGAAGATAAATGTGTGCTAAGATTTGATGATTAGTGTTAGGAAGGGTTTGGTGATTTTGAAGAATTGATGAAGGATTTTTATATTTTTGATATTGGTGATTATTCCTAAAGCATGTATGATGATTAAAATTAATTGTACATGCATATATAAGGTTTGGTTATACTAGGATTTGTGAGAATGATGAGATTTTGATTCAATTTGATGTTGTGATGATTGGAAATGCATGAATTTGATCATAGGAGGTTGAATTCATTCTTGAAATTGAACAAAAAGTCCATCTTAAATGACATGGAGTATTCGGCCATAGGGAAGAATTAAGGGAAAAATGTTGAAAAATTTCCTATGGTCTAGAAATGATATTAGAAGCATTCTATGTGATTTAGAGATTGATTTGGATCAATTTGGAACCTTGAGATAGAAAAAGGGTTAGTTTACAAGTTTTAAGAATTGTGGGATATTATTGTATAAATGTGAGATTTGGGATTGTTTAATGTTAATTTTTAATAGTGAGATGCTGGAATTTTAAGTTGGAAAGTTGTTTGGAACCAAATTACAAATTTGGCAAAACTTAGGGGTGAAATTCGAAAGGTCCTAAGAATTGGGGACTTATTTGCAAGTTGTTAAATGTAAAAGTATCATTTGGGTAAATTATTGCAATGCTGTAAATTTTATTAGTATGCTGATTTTTTAATTTAAATATTGAATCGGGGTTGAATGGAAAGTTTACCAAATTGGGTGGTTGAAGTTGAAAAATCTAAGAAAATTTAGGATGAAATTGCAAGCTTTTGAATGTTTAAGTTTTGATTTGAATATTTTATTATGGTGCTGAAAATTTATGTGATTAATGTGACATGATCGTAATAGTGAAGGGCTATTATGAATTTAATGGAAAAGTTGAAATTCTAGAAAGAATTCAAAATTAGTGGCCTAATTATGTAGTTAGCAAAAGTAGAAAGGTTGATTATGAAATAAATATTTATGGAATTTAGTAAGTATTTGTGAGAAGTTTGAATTTTTAATGAGGGTATAATTTAGTTATATTGATTAAGTATCGATTTTCAATTTTATAGACTTTTATATTTTTTAAGTTTAGATTATGTTAGTTCGATACTAACATATAGTTTGAATATGTTATGTTATTATATAACGTTGCCATATTACGATAAATTTAGCGATCCGAAAGAAAAGAAGAAAGCACACGAGTAAAGAATTAATATAAAATGTTTGGTAGTGAGGAAAAAGTGAGTGCAATTTATTTATTTAATTATTATGATCGAGGACGACTTGCGATTAGTCAACCTCCTTTTATTTTCCAGTATGATTTATAAATTTTAATTATGAAATATTCCCATAATATTTTATGCCAGTTTTATGAATGATTTAGTGTATGAACTGCCCAAATATGATATTCATGATGATGAATTTTTAATCGTTTACAGTTTTCAGACATTGATTTATAAATGATTTTATTATGATATATATAAGTCGATTGTATGTTGCATTGAGAGTCGTAGGTACATTTGGCATATCATTAAGTTGAGTAATTTTCAGTTATCAGTTCAGTTGTGGTACATTTGTGTACACTACGATTAGCACCGTTGGTGCACAGGTTATGATTGTACTGAAGTGCATCATTTCTCAGTTTCAGTTATGATTAGCACCATGATGTTCCTAGTGCACACCTTACATACATACATTGTGTTCTCATAAATATACATGGTGCCATGAAAATGAATATGAAAATTTTGTATAGCTTTCAGTTGACAGAAAGTATGTTATGATTATCTTATCAGATATTGTTTATCATAATTTGATGAGTCATGAGATAAGATGAATTTCAGGCTACAGTGAAGAAATTGACTTGAATAAGTCGGTTGGTCAATTTAATGTTTTATTTAAATTATTTTATTTATATTTATGATATTTTCATGTTTTAATCTCACCTTATCCTATTATTGCCTCACTAAGTTATACTTAGCGCATGATGATTTTCATGTGTAGGTTCTGATAGAGATAAGAACGAGCAGTGAGGAGCCTCCTAAGCATCTTTTTCGAAGTCACATCTATCATCAGTATCAGTAAGACATCTACGATGTTACTTTTAACTCTTAGTGGCATATATAATTTTGTTAGTAGTTTTATTTTCGAATTTGCTTCTAAATGGTATATAATAGTAAACTATAATCATTTTATTTTGCATAGTTTAGTTTTATCAGTATTTATGCGTGAGTAGAATATATATTATATTATGTTTTTAAATGATTTACGAAATTGCACTAAACGGTCTAATCACTGTTTGACAAACATATTTATTTTCTACGAAAAAGTATTAATTTACAATTTAGGAGATTCAAAGAATAGTTTTAAAGTTAATATATGAGCGTTTTAAAATGAAACAAAATTTTAGGTATTTCAGTTAAGAGAATGTTTATTAAGTTAATGTAACATCTTTGGCTAGTATTTTGAAATGTATAAGGGCTATGAGTGTTACAATCCTCTTCTAGTGGCAACTTGTACTTGTCCCTTGTGCTAAGATATATAACACACATCAGCAGCTTCAGATAATTTTTAGAATTGTTTAGGCCACTACAAGTTATTTACAAAAATATGTTCGTCAGTTTTTAGTTTCTTTTCATTTGAAAGCATTTTAAACGTGATTTGTATACACTTACAATTTCTCGTATGTGCCTATATCAGTTTCAATTGAAAGATAAGTTGTAATACTATGCCTCTGAGCTCAAACATTACACAAATGTTTTTATTAACTTCCCGAAAAGACTCAACGAACATGTTTATCAAACCATTTTAGCTTGTTCTTCATGCACAAACCAAGCTTTGATACCATTTTGAACGCGATTTTTACCTCGCTTATAATATCTCGTATGTGCTGATATTAAACTAAACTGAAAGATAAGTTCAAATACTACGCATTAATCTTACAAATTACGAAAATTTTACAATTTACAACCCGGAAGAACACCTGAAATAGGGATATGAAGCAAAGGAATGTGGGTTGGAATTTATAATTTATGACCTCGTATTTTGCAACCAACGAGGTTATTTCTGACACATCATATTTTATTCGAATTAGAAGTCACGATTTTTCAATGTGTCGTGCGTCCTGTGTAACGTGGGTTCATTTCTGATAAGTTGGATATTATTTGATTTAAGGCGTCGTGTCGTGCCAAACGCGAGATCCATCGATTCCTCACTTTGAAACGAGTGCGAGAACTGTTATAAATAGGGGCTTATTTGTAAGGTTTCCTAAACATATTTCAAAGAAAAATGACAAAGAAATTATGTATTAATATTGTGGAGTTATTTCCAAGAGAATTGTTATAAAAAAATTATGTGCATGTGGCATCTAATTCTATATTCAATTTCGTCAACATGCAGTTGAGTTGCAAGCTTTTCATGAAGTTGTGGATCAGAATTATATTTTTCAGAATGTTTCAATGAAGAATTATGTTAGCATGTCATGGAATCAAGCCGATAAAACTTTTCACAGAAGATGTGTTGATGATAATAATCATGAAGCTTTATATAAAGATGGCATGTATAATTATTTTTGTGGAAAAAATTCGAAGCCTAGTCTATATTGTTTGAAGAAAGAAGTCGATCAAGGTAATATCAACGTCATATATGTTTATGGCCTTATTCTAATTTTTTCTGGATGCGAATTAAGGGATTAAGGATTTCGAATTGTGAAAGCTCTCGATCTCGCATATTCTAAGAAAATAATTTTAGAAGTTACTCGTACGAAGATGAATATGATTTTATGGTTAATGTCGTGGCATTGTCACAACATTGCCCTCCCAAAACAAATTGAATCCTAAAATTGTCCTACCAATTGTCTGTGTAATACATACCACCAAGTTTGACAAATGGACTATAACAATCTATGTACTTGTTATGAATCTTGTTTTTGGTACCATGAAACAATTTTGTTTTGTAACATTTTACATAGATATTGAATTTTAATTTTAATAAGTATTGTCTATTTATAACGATATAATTTTTCTTTTCTTTTATTATGTAACACCCCCAACCCGTATCTAACCCGGATCCGAGCCCGAGATGTCACATTGACTTTCCAAAGCATTTACTTTTACAAAATGACTAAAATTTCTTTTAATATTCATTATAAACAGAATTTTATATATCATATAAAACATATGCTTTTACAAAAATTATCAAAGCACACTTGATCCAAATGTTTAATTACATGCCAACTACTTTTAATAAAACAAAATACATAATTCAAAATGTTTTTCTGATATGATCTTTGGGAATGAGAACCTGACCTGTCTTGCTCTTCTATCTTCTTGAAACCTACGTGTGAAACACTCACACGCTAAGTCGACGACTTAGTGAGGCATTAATAAACTTAAATATAAAATCTCAATTCTAATTCCTACTGTGCACACTTCATGTAATCATACTAATTTATCAAACTCATACGCATACGCATACGCATACGCATACACATATCATGCCAACTCATATATTCTTTTATGTAATAATTACACTTATTAATCCATATCATCATTTACATTCATAACCTTATCATATATTATCATCGTTTATCCCTTTTTATCTTATCATCTTATTTTTATCCTTAATACACATACACATCATGTAATATCATATCACCAAACAAACACATAACATCACCCATAATTTTCTCATATTGTATCTTTAATAGCCCATGTACACATGTGAGAACTATAGATATGTGAGTCTATAGAGGTTGTGCACTAATGTTGTCACCACAGCTCGAATAAATGCATCGAAGTGCCATGTAGGATTGTACCAAAGTGCCGCGTAGAAATGCATCGAAGTGCCATATAAAATGTCCATAAGGACCACATAGAAATTCCTTAAGAATCATATACATATTCTAAGGACCACGTATGTGTCTCAAAGGACCTCATATATGTTCCAAAGAATACATATATATCCCGAAGGACCTCGTAGACCCTCGACTCTTGGCATGCCAACTATACTTCTAGCTATGGGCACTAATATTTATGTTATCACACATTCACATATACACATAGTCTCATAGTTCTTTCACATAGCTCATTCTCACATTTTCATAAGATCACACATAGTCACGTAGTTCATTTCCATATAATTCACATGTACATATACTCATATAGCTATTATCATTTCTCCTGTAATAACATAGATCACGTCTCATAACATACATCATGTACATATGATAACTTATCTCATATCATATAACTTATGGTTTGTACTTTTATACTCAAATAGATCACGTAATATATTATAACATATAAACATATGTCACTTATGCATGTATTCATGTACACATTTTCATATAGTTTATATATATCAATAAAATATATCTTAATTCCATGTTTTACATAATTACTTATCTCACATCATTTATATACTAATTTCATATATTTACTTAGTTCAGTTTCACATAGTTTATCACATATACATGTCTGCTCATAAATTATCATCAAATATCTCCTATAACATCTTCCTATGTCTTCATAGATCTTTACCATATATCTTATTTATTATAGGTTCATTTAAGCCTATAAATCTTCCCCATATAATTTATCTTACATGTTCATATAATCATTTCTATCAATGTCTCCTAATTTATATATTATTCTCATATTGTCCTTTAGGTCAATACTATTTAACTTATATCACTTTTCAGCTAATCCGTTAAATTGATTATATCGGTTCCCCTATATCTAAATCAGGAAATTTTATATCTTGTTCTCATATCTTCATCTCGTCATATATCCACATATTCATAATCACATAGCTTATATTATTTGTCATGTAGACACATCTGTCAATGTCATTTAACTTATCATTTATATCTATACCACATATCTTATATCACTTCCTCTTGTTATCACATAAGTCGTTGCTATTTTACATAGTTGGTGATCCTATAATGTTGAAAATATTTTGATATTCCGATATAAAAAATTAAGTTAAATGATTTTTAAGATTTTCCAAAAGATTTTCTAAGTATATTCGATATAATTATTCGAATATCAAAATATTACTCCAAATCTTTCAAATGCCATTTTTAATCCTTACTCAAGTGTAAAATTAAGTTTTAATCTTAAAATAATTTCAAAACAATTTTACAAAGTATTTCGAACCATTTCAAAGCAAAAAATTCCAGATTGTCCAAAGGGAACCGATTCCCCCCCAAGGGGGTACCGATTCCCCCTGAATGGTTTGGCTCCGAGAAAAACAGAATGATCGGAGGGAACCGATTCCCCCCAAGGGGGTACCGATTCCCCCTGATTAACGGTTGAAATATTTGAATTTTACACTTAGGGAACCGATTCCCTATGAGTGGGTATCGATTCCCCCATGCTCCAAGCTATTTTATTAATTGATTTCACACTAAAACGGCTCCATTGACTCCACTAATCATCCCCAACATTCAGAATCAATTGAATGAGTATTTAAACAAGCTTAGAAGCCATTGATCAATAACAAGAAACGACAATCAACAAGAATCAAGAGAGAATCAAAGAGAAAGAATCAAACCTCAAGTTTGAGCATTTTCAGTCTTATTTCATTCAATATTCATTTTTGCTTTCAAGAACACTTATTGTGCTCAATTTTATTATTCTTGAGTGTTCTTTCTTTGTTCTAGAATTGTGCAAACATCTTACCTTGTGAGGATTTTCTTGTAAGTTTGTAAAATTTGTATTGTTCTCTTTGGGAGAGAGTGTTCTCAAGAATTTGGGGTATAATTCTTGAGGGATTTGTAAGGTTACTCTTTGTCCTCAAAAGAAAGACAAATTAGTGAATTTTTGGAAAATCCTTAGTGTGGATAGCTAAGGTAGTGGATATAGACTTTGGTTGAGAAAGTCAAACCACTCTAAATCAATGCGTAATTACTTTCAATTTTCTGCAAAGCTTCCACCAAAATTTTAATTTGCCAATTCACCCCCGCTTGGCCAATTCCATCAATCGATTAACTCAACAATTAGTATCAGAGCCTCACTCATTTGAAGGTTTAATCGCCTCTTGAGTCGATTCGGGAAGAGCTACATCGATATTCAAGTCATCAATGGTCGGCGCTTCAAACTCTGACTTCGGTCTTGATTTATTGCCCGTCAACAAGCCTCCTTTCTTCAATGGAGCTAATTATGATTATTGGACGAATATGATGATGTATTTCATTCAAGCAAGTGACATGGGAGCATGGAATATCATAGAAGATGGATACATCAAACCCTCCACTCACCCGAGGTTGTGGAGTGAAGGAGAGACAAGAATGTTCCAGCTCAACTCCAAAGCTATCCGTATTATCTTTTTTGCTCTTGGACCGGATAAATACAGGAGAGTTTCATTTTGCATAACCACCAAGGAGATATGGGATAAACTACAAGTCACTCATGAAGGCACAAACGAGGTAGAAGAATCTAAAATTAGTCTTCTAACTCATAGCTATGAAAATTTTAGGATGAAACCGGATGAAGATGTCAAAGCTATGACGAATAGATTCTCCACGATTGTCAATAGTCTCAAATTATATGGAGAAATCATTCCAAATGACAAGCTTATGAGGAAGTTAGTTTACTCTCTTCCAAAAGCTTGGCAATCAAAGAAGACGGTGATCATCAAGGCTAAGAACTTAAAATCCTTAACCCTCTATGAACTTATTGGCTTTCTCCTCATGCATGAAATGATGCTTAAAGAAGAGGAAGACCTTGAGAGAAGAGATGAGCCAAAGAAGGAGACGGAGAAAAATAAGAACATGGGAGTTGCTCTCAAATCAACAAGAGATGAGAGTGATTCGGATGAAGATGATGATGACGAGGAAATGACATTGTTTGCCAAACGGTTCAGAAAAATGATGAGGCCAAACCGAGGAAGAAAATTCAAACAAAATGAAGGCTTCAAAAATGAACTAAAAGAGAAGGACCCGATCATTTGCTATGAATACAAAAAACCGGGGCATGTCAAATATGATTGCCCATAATTGAAGAAGAAGGGTCAATCAAAGATTAAGCACAAGGCTCACGTGGCTACATGGAGCGATGAAGAAGGTTCCGATGAAGAGGAACAAGAAGTAACAAACTTGTGCTTGATGACATTCAGGGAAGATTCTAAGGTAACCTCTAACTCATTTGATTTAGATGATTTATCTTATGATAAGTTATTAGAGGAATACAATGGGTTGGCTTCGGATTATGAGAAATTATTTTTAAATTATAAAAATGATATTTCAAAATTGAAAAATGAAAATAAACTCATATCAAAAGCCAACAATGATCTTGAAAGTAAAATCAAAGATTTGCAAATCAAACTAGAAGAGTTTGAAAAGAAAATTTTGGATTTGCAAAATTTACTTTCAAAGGTCAATGATGATCATCAAAAGAAAATTGATGATCTTAAAGCTTCTTTTGATAAAGTTGAAACAAAATGTTTTGAAAATGGAGAAAATTCAAAATCCAACTTTGTTAGAAAAAGTTTTAAAAACTATAATCATAGAGGTCCCCGAAGAACCTCTAATAGAAAAATCGTTAGAAGTATATGGGTTCCTAAAGGACTCATTACTACTAAATATAAGGATGTCCTACACAAATGGATACCTAAGGGGACTATGATTTTAGAAACTAATGAATATGTACCCTAAAGAATTTGGGTACCAAAAATTAGAAATTAATCTATGTTTGCAGGAAAAGGAGCATTGCTACAAGGCACGGGAAATAAATTCAAACTCATGGTACCTTGATAGTGGATGCTCAAGACACATGACTGGAGACAAAAGCCGGTTCATAGAGCTTAACGCCAAAAATGGAGGAGAAGTGACTTTTGGTGATAATTCAAAAGGTCACATCGAAGGTATAGGTAATACCTCTTCCATACAAATTAGAAATGTTTTATATGTGAATGGATTAAAGCATAATCTTTTGATCATTAGTCAGTTTTGTGATAAAGGATTCAATGTCATGTTTGAAAATAATGGTTGTAAAGTTATTGACATTGCATCTAATCGTATTATGCTTGTTGGTCATAGAATAGGAAACATATACATGGTGCATTTAAACTCTATAGAAATGACTATTTTATGCCTAGTTGCTAAGGATGAGCATGATAGTTGGTTATGGCATAGGAGACTAGGACATGCTAGTATGAGTGTTTTGCAACGGTTAGTTCAAGGAGATTTGGTTCGAGGGCTGCCTAAACTAAAATTTGATAATGATAAAATCTGTGATGCTTGTGCTAAAGGAAAACAAAAGTGAATTTCTTTTAAATCCATTAATGATGTATCACTAGTAGAGTATTACAATTGATTCATTTAGATCTTTTTGGGCCATCTAGAACTACTAGCTTGGGTGGAAAACAATATGCATTTGTATTGGTAGATGATTATTCTAGATATACTTGGGTTCTATTCTTAAGTACTAAAGATGAAGCATTAGAAAAATTCATCACGTTTTCAAAAGTAATCCAAAACGAAAAAGGTTACTCTATAACTAGTGTTAGGAGTGATCATGGAACTGAATTTGAAAATCTTGGATTTACTGAATTTTGTAATTCTAACAGTATTAGCCATAATTTTTCATCACCTAGAACCCCTCAACAAAATGGAGTTGTTGAGAGGAAAAATCGAACTTTAGAAGAAATGGCTAGAACCATGCTTTGTGAAAATAATTTGCCAAAATATTTTTGGGTGGAAGCCACTAATACCGCTTGTTATGTTATTAATCGAGTAATGATTAGGCCTATTTTGAAGAAAACTCTATATGAACTTTTTAAAAATAAAATCCCTAACATTAGATATTTTCATCCTTTTGGATGTAAATATTTTGTTTTAAACAACGGTAAAGACAATCTTGGCAAATTTGATGCTAAAAGAACTTTAGTTGTAGAAGAGTCTATACATCATGTTTTCGATGATAATCTCCTTCCGAGGAAGGATTCTTGTGTGAATGATGATGTAGGCATTATAAATACAAATGACGTTGGACATGACGTTGGAGAACCATCATCAAAGAAAGAAACGAAAGATGAGGAAACTCATGATCCTCTCGAGAATCCAACCATTGAAGAAAGGGAAGTATCTTATCCAAGAGAGTACAACTATGTCAAGGATGGTGAAATTATAGGTGATCCATCCAAAAGGGTAACAACTCGATCTTCTCTTAGAAATATTTGTAATTATGTTGCATTTATCTCATGCATAGAGCCTAAGAATATTAAAGAAGCATTAAATGATGAACATTGGATTATGGCTATGCAAGAAGAGTTAAATCAATTTGAGAGAAGTAAAGTATGAACATTAGTTGAAAGGCTTAATAATAAATCTATTGTAGGTACTAGATGGGTGTTTAGAAATAAGCTTGATGAAAGTGGTAATATAGTGAGAAACAAGGCTAGACTTGTTGCTCAAGGGTACACTCAAGAAGAGGGCATAGACTACGATGAAACATACGCTCCCGTGGCTAGGATGGAAGCAATTAGAATGTTATTAGCATTTTCTTGTTTTCATTAATTTAAATTATATCAAATGGATGTTAAAAGTGCATTTTTAAATGGTTTTATAAAAGAAGAAGCGTATGTGGAACAACCTCCAGGTTTTGAAGATTCAAGATTTCCAAATCATGTTCTTAACTTGACAAAAGCACTTTATGGTTTAAAACAAGCTCCTAGAGCTTGGTATGAAAGATTGCCAAAATTTTTAATTGAAAAAGGATTTTCAAAATGGAAGGTTGACACTACATTGTTTTTAAAGCATAAAGGTAAAGATTTATTAGTAGTTCAAATTTATATTGATGATATAATATTTGGTTCTACTAATGATGTTCTTTGCCAAGAATTTTCTAAGCTAATGCAAAGTGAATTCGAGATGAGCATGATGTGGGAGCTCTCATTTTTCTTAGGACTCCAAATCAAGCAAAGAAAAGATGACATCTTCATCAATCAAGCTAAATACATCAAAGATATGCTCAAGAAGTTTGGACTGGAAAATGGGAAACCTCATGACACTTCAATGAGCTCATCAACAAAGCTTGACATAGATGAAGGAGGTAAATGTGTGGATGTTAAATTATATAGGTCAATGATTGGCTCTTTGCTCTATCTAACTGCAAGTAGATTGGACATTATGTTTAGTGTTTGCTTATGTGCTAGATTTTAATCATGCCCTAAGGAATCACATTTACTAGCTGTTAAGAGAATCTTTAGAAACCTTAAGGACACTCCTAGTTTAGGACTTTGGTATCCTAGAGACTCTAGCTTTAGCTTGCATGCCTTTTCTGATGCGGATTATGGAGGATGCAAGTTAGATAGGAAAAGCACATTCGGTACTTGCCAATTCCTTAGAAATATGTTGATTTCTTGGTTTTCAAAGAAACAAAATTGTGTTGCATTATCTACCACTGAAGACGAATACATTTCAACTGGTAGTTATTGTGCACAAGTTTTATGGATGAAACAACAACTTTTTGATTATGGAATTGAAGTAGGTACTATCCCTATCAAGTGTGACAATACTAGTGTTATTTGTCTCACTAAAAATCCCATCCAACACTCTAGAACTAAGCACATTGAAATTAGACATCACTTCATTAGAGACCATGTCGCTAAGGAAGATGTAGTTCTAGAATTTGTTGATAATTTGCACCAATTAGCGGACATCTTTACAAAACCTTTAGACAAGGAAATATTTTGGACACTTAGGAGAGAATTAGGTTTAACTGACATATCTTCACTTAGTGTTTAAAATAATTTTAGCACTTTTAAGAATAAATGAAAAATTCTTAGAATAAATGAAAAATGCTTATAATAAATTTTGATTGTATTCTTTGCTATTAGTTAGGGGGAGTTTATAATTCTTTGTGAAAATTTATTATATGTTCAAATAAATTTTAATGATAAATTTGATTGATTGAACATAGTTAATTTTTCGTAATATGAGTTGCCAATACCACTAGAGCAAATTAATTTAGCATTTTGAGTGTTTAAAGTCAAATTTTAGAAGTTTTAGTGTAGAGGGAATCGATACCCCTTGAAGGATAACCGATTTCCCCTTTGAAGGGGAACCGATTCCCCCTTGTAGGGGAATAGATACCCCCTAGGGGTTCTGGTTATATCACGCAGAATACCCTATTTTTCTCATAACCCTCTTCTTCTCCTTCTTGCCGCTATTCACTCTCTCTATCTCTCAAATCTCCACTTTGCTTCAAAACATCGATTTCTAATCGGAATCACTTCAAATATCATCTCCTAAACCTGTTGGAATCATCAAACTAGTGCAAAAATCACACATTCTCACAAAATTCGAAAATCTTCAAGGTATTTTTCTTGAACTTCTATTTTATCAATTTTTGAACATATGACTAGTTTTAATTAGTTCTAGATTGAAATAGTGATCGGGCATTGATTGTTTAATGTTTAGAAACTATATTTTACAACTAATTTCATCAAAATCTCACAAATCTTCAATTAATTTTGAATTTTCGAAATTTTAAAAAAAATTGGGTTTTGATTTAATTATGTTGTTACTATGAAAACTATACACATATTAATTTTTCAAACATAATTTCCAAAAACTTTGCCCATTAGAATTGGTTTAGAGAACTTTGAAATATTGAGGACTCAATTGAGTTTTGGGATTGATTATATTGTATACATATGTTTTAAAATTACAGGTTGTTCTTTCTATTCCGATTACCTTAAATCATGTCTCACAAGCGTTCTAGACCTTCCTCTAGTCGTTCTAGCCAACCTCCAAACTCACCTCCAAATCCTCCACCTATCCAACAAATTCCTAATCCTAATCTCGTTGATCCAAACATGACCATTCACAATTCTTGCTTTAATGAACCCGATCGTAGACAAAATCTCTACTTTAGGTTTTGTCAATACTTTGAGTCTTACAAAATCCGGGAAGAATGAATCCCATCCCTTTAAGCCATTTTGACATCAATTTTCGACATCTTCCTACCCTTCAAGAATGGAAATTTGATAAACTCTTTGAGCTTGAACCAATAGTTTACCACTAACTCATTCGGATCTTCTACTCTAATGCCGTTTGTATTCAAAATCGGGAGAAAACCTTAACCATAGGAATTCAATCCTATATTCTAGAACAATTCTTTCATCTTGACCCGGAATACATTGCCACCGCATTAGGATTAGATAATGACGGGTTAGACAATGAAAAACTAATGGTAGGATCTCAGTATAAACGAAGGGATGGTGCTAGTGTTTTAGATCTTCATGACCGTTTTCTTCATCTAATGATCTCTTGGTGGTTTCGGCCATCCGGAGGCCGTTACTCTAGTCTTCGAGCCTTAGATTTATTTTGGCTACATTGTGTCCAAAATAATCTTAAAATCAACCTTCCACAGATTATCTTTGCTGAACTTGTCGAAACCGTAAATCTTGTTCCAAATAAGAAATTATGTTATTCTTTAGTTTACGGTTGTATTCTAAGTAATCTGTTCAAAAAGGTCAGGCTTAGGGTTGGTCTTGATGCTTCCTTCCCTCTCAAAAACCAAATCAACCTCTTCTCTTTAACTAAATCAGGATGGAAGTTCAATGAAGAGACTGGTCTTTGGGTTCGTACTCATGAACAACCTCCGGAAGCCGACGACTCTGACGATGAGCAAAAACAACACGAGGAACAAGCACAACCAGAGGAACAAGCACGACCAGAGGATCAAATGCCTCCATACTTTCAATCCTTTATGGAGACATTCGATTTCCGGTATGCATCCATGGATTCTCGTTTCACTTCCATAGAGTCTCATTTATCCATAATGAGATCTCAACAATTGGAGATTCTCCGGGAGATGCGCGCGAACAACGCTTCTATGAATGAACGCATTAATGCACTCTCACATGAGATGGCCGCTATGCGAGCTCATTTTCCTCCTCCCGACCCTCCTACGGATGCTTGATTCTTTGTTATGCTTTAGTACTTTGAAATAGAACTTAGAGATTATTGTTTCAACATTTTGAATGACTTTAGATTGTTTTTAATTTGGTTGTTGGATATTTGAACTTATTTTATGGTTTTTGGATGTTTGAACTTATATTTCTATATATTTGGTTTGATTAAATTTATTAATTATTGCATCATTTACATCATGTTAGATATATGGCCAATTTTGCCATGTCACATTGTTTATGAATATTGATTATGAAACTAATGGCTAACGTTTCTCTTTATTGTGATCTTCGCAGCTTACGCTATATTTATTTATAATCAATTAGCTAAATGTTTTTCAAAAACTTGTTTAAAATCTTTTAAAGGTTTTTTTTATTTAACAAAAAGGGGGAGAAATGTTAAAGTGTTTTAAAGGGGAGAAGTGTTAGAGTAAGGGGGAGTAATTTCAAACTTGATTTTAAAATCTTAAAATTAATAAAATGTTTTGTTATATCAAAAAGGGGGAGATTGTTGAAAACATTTTGATATTTCGATATAACAAATTAAGTTAAATGAATTTTAAGATTTTCCAAAAGATTTTCTAAGTATATTCGATATAATTATTCGAAATCAAAATATTACTTCAAATCTTTCAAATGTCATTTTTAATCCTTACTCAAGTGTAAAATTAAGTTTTAATCTTAAAATAATTTCAAAACAATTTTACAAAGTATTTCGAACCATTTCAAAGCCAAAAATTCCAGATTGTCCAGAGGAACCGATTCCCCCTGAATGGTTTGGCTCCGAGAAAAACATAATGCTCGGAGGGAACCGATTCCCCCCAAGGGGGTACCGATTCCCCCTGATTAACGATCGAAATATTTGAATTTTACACTTAGGGAACCGATTCCCTATGAGGGGGTATCGATTCCCCCTAAGCTCCAAGTTGTTTTATTAATTGATTTCACACTAAAACGGCTCCATTGACTCCACTAATCATCCCCAACGTTCAGAATCAATTGAAGGAGTATTTAAACAAGCTTAGAAGCCATTGATCAATAACAAGAAACAACAATCAACAAGAATCAAGAGAGAATCAAAGAGAAAGCATCAAACCTCAAGTTTGAGCATTTTCAAGCCTATTTCATTCAATATTCATTTTTTCTTTCAAGAACACTTATTGTGCTCAATTGTATTATTCTTGAGTGTTCTTTCTTTGTTCTATAGTTGTACAAACATCTTTCCTTGTGAGGATTTTCTTGTAAGTTTACAAAATTTGTATTGTTCTCTTTGGGAGAGAGTGTTATCAAGAATTTGGGGTATAATTCTTGAGGGATTTGTAAGGTTACTCTTTGTCCTCAAAAGAAAGACAAATTAGTGAATCTGTAGAAAATCATTAGTGTGGATAGCTAAGGTAGTGGACGTAGACTTTAGTTGAGAAAGTCGAACCACTCTAAATCATTGCGCAATTACTTTCAATTTTCTGCAAAACTTCCATCGATATTTTAATTTGCCAATTCACCCCCCTCTTGGCCAATTCCATCGATCGATTAACTCAACATATAACTTATATAAATCGTTGTCATATAACACATATCATCTAAATTCACACCACATAACGTCTAATACGAACC
Source organism: Hibiscus syriacus (assembly GCF_006381635.1). Lineage (NCBI taxonomy): Eukaryota > Viridiplantae > Streptophyta > Magnoliopsida > Malvales > Malvaceae > Hibiscus > Hibiscus syriacus. Next base: position 707,175 of record NW_024063076.1, on the reverse strand, counting down.
AAAAATACTCACATAATACCAAGCATAATCATGCTTCTACTCACACAATCATATATTCAGAATATCGGAAACAGACTTGTCGCAAGTCTAATTTCCATATACAATACGTATATTCTAATAGTATGCACTCACCTGGCCTCACTAGTCAATACCGATCTCTTATCTTTCCCTCGATCGATCTTACTTGCCAAATGTTCCAGAACTTGTTTAGGCTTAGTATCTACATAAATATAATTTCCAAGATGATTATTAGAAGCCTAAACATTATAATTCAATGCTAATAACTTATGCTAACTTAATGCGAAAAATTTATATTTTCCTTTTATGAGGGTATCGGTACCCAAATTAAATTCGACGTATCTATACCTATAGTATCATTACCCCTCCTTTAGGTATTGATACCTCATGAAGATGTTCTTCAAAATTGGTCTTAGGGTATCAGTACCCATTCATAGGGTATCGGTACCCCTTGCCCAGAACATGCCATTTCACCCGAAAAATCATCAACACTTCACCAAAAATTCCATACTAAAGCCCCTTTCATACCACCAAACTCAACAACAACCATTTTAACCATCCTTTAACTTCTTAACACTTTAAAAACTTGAACATCTCATTCCAATTCTTGAAACTAAGAAATTTACTAAGTTTTCCATATAATCTGAACTTAGTTCTAACACTTATAACTTCTTATTCACACATATGACAAGTCAAATTCAACTTCCAAATTCATTTAAACCTTCTTATTGAAAATTTCACTTAAAAACTCTATTTACTTAATCTCTCCTAACATATCCATCTTTGAGTTTTTACTTATCTTTAAACTTCCTTAAGCTTTCTTACTATCCAAATAATCAAAACCCGTCATAAAATTAAGGAATAATCAACTTATAGGAAACTCACCTTGCAACTGAGCTCACGGGAAGAAGAAGAAGCAAGTTGAACAATCTTTCCAGACTTTTCTTTCATTTTCTTCCTTTTCCAATTGTTATATCCTATATAAAGGAGAAATAAAAATATTTCTTATGAAATTACCATTATACCCTTCAAACTTTTCATAATTACCATTTAATCCAATACTGAAATATTCCTATTTAAGTCCTTGAACTTTTAACTTGTTTCGAAATCAAGCACATAGTTTTCAAAATTTGTAACTTAGTCATTGGCCCTGATTTGGGATGTTACATATTATATATTATACAATAAAAATATAATGATTAAATTAAATTCGAAAAGGATCAAAGACCTCACGTTTTGCAAACGGCAAAGTCCGTCCAAACGACGCGATACTTGAAATTTCTCGGAACGTTTCAATATTTTAGGAGCCTATATTTTGTGTGACGCGAGGTCATTAATTGAAATATTAAATTGCATTCTCTAAAAAGTATATCTACATTGGAGGAATCTCGCATCCCATATAATGCAAAATCTTTACTCGCTTTTCTTATGACATAAGATAGTCCTACGTGTGTAGTTTAAAATGTATTTTTCTAACAAATCTAATTTGGGTACTATTCCAAAAAAAATTAATTTTTGGGTTTCTTAGGGTAATAACGTCAAGTATTTCATTAATGTTAATGTTATACTCAAACAAATATTTTTTTCTGATATTAAATTATTTCCCTAATAAGACAATCGGGTAATTATTTCCCTAATAAAACGATATAAAAGCAAATTGTGATCGAATCGATGAAATATATAAATTTTAAGAACTAAAGTTGATATTGTATTAACTTTTGTCTATCCTGTTAAATATTTAATGATGATGCGATTTTTTATAATAATATTCGAATTGAATTATATGTTCTAATTCATAATTAAATAACGTTAAGTATACGTTACTCAAATAACTTGATATTGAAAAAATATATGGAGTGTATTTTATATTATAATTGTTGTTAACTAGAATAATTAATTTATCTTTACAAGCTTAATAAATTATTAATTGGAAAATATAATTACCAATTTATTATCGCTGCTTGGAAAGTAAATTTTAATTTTTCAAAATTTATGTAAAAAACAATAATTTAGATCTATATATTTTTCAACACATACGAACAACTTTTTAGTTTCATGAAGTAGAAAGATTAAATTGTAGTTTAAAGCGTTAATCCGACGCGCCATGTTAGAGATGTTGGAGAATAGATTGGGGTGAAAAAATGGAAAGATGTCATAAATGGTGGGTAAGGTAACAAAGTCAAAGAGCCACCCCCAAGAAAACACTCTTTAATTATGCCAGGAAAAGCGTGCCACCATCTCCGTTGGATCAATAAATGAAGCAAGGCCTGACTGACACCTGGCACCTCATTATTTGACTTTGTTTAATCTTTTTGTCAACGCCAGGTTTCCCGAGTACAATATGCAGTTATTTAAACAACTAAATATTATTTGACAGATGATTTATAGATTTATTATTCAAATAATCCGTCTTTTTATTATTATCTAAAACAACAATTTAAAAAATTATTTACGAAAGTCTCATTGTTCCTTAAATTATATATTTTGTATTGAGTTTTTTTTTTATAAATATTTAACGTTTTATATCTTAAAATTTAAATCTTTAATTCATCTATCTTAAAGCATTAACTTTATTAAAAAATAAAATTATATATTTAATCATTCAGTTATTTATGCGGTTTATTTTGGTCACCTAAGTATTTTTTTCTCAAAATCATTACTAAATTTAATTTTTTTATTTCGTTTTGATCTATAAATTTTATATAATTTATTGTTCTAAATTTATAATATATAAAATTTATTTATATCATATTTTTATTTGATATATAAATTAATTATTAATATCCAATAGTATACAAACCAAATTCACCTGAAATATAGACCTCTAATTTTGCTCAACCCATTCATTTTTGTAAATGACCGGCTTAAACTAGTTTACACTATATTATATAAATCAAGCGATCTTGATAATTTAAAGATAATTGTTATTCTTGGAAATTTTTTGTTTGAACACAATATTTATAAAAGTGTTTGCATATTAATATCAAAGTATTGAAAACTATTATATTGTAATCATTCTAAACTAATAAATTCTTTTATGTTATTATTGTTATTTTTTATTTTTTAATGTTTACATTTCAACGATTCAAATAAAAGTAAATAATACCTATAAATCTTAGGTATTCATGGCTCAAGTATTATTATCATTATCATTATTATTTAATATATTTTTAATATTTTCGTAATTTATATTTTAATGATCAAAATAAAAAAAATAATTAATAAAAGACCAGATTATTATAGAATCTGACTCATATATATATATATATATATATATATATATATATATATATATATATATATATATTATTGTAATTTTAATATATAAATGTTATTCATAGGAACCCAAATAAGGCTCGACCCAAAATATAGACCTGTAATTTTACTCAAACTCTTCCATATTTGTAAACGTCTAACTTAAATTTATTTAATGCTACTTATATTATTATTTAACATTTTTAAAAAATATTTTTAAAATTTTTGGTATTTATATACACATTTCTTTTATCACAATTATATATATTTCATTTATATGAAATATTCTTTGGTTATGTCGTTTGGTATATATAGACATGTGTAAGAAAATACTCGGCACATGATAACTAAAAAAGTCATTTATATTCTGTATCATGAGACAATTTATTTAAGTTAAATATTTGTTCAAAGGTAAATCTTAATCATTTGATATTAAATATTCACATCGCTAACATCTATGATACTCAAACCCGAATCTTTAAAAATAACAATAATTCTTTTACCACATATATCACTTGTCCTAACATCATGAGACAAAATAAAATTGCTTTTAGGTACACAATATAATTGAACGGTAGAGTCCAACACATTCATAACTATTTAAATAGTTATAGGTCCAAAACAATTTAATAATTATATTATAGTTAGATATATTAATTTTATAATGTCATCAATTAACTTAAATAATTGTAATTATTAATTAGTTTGATTAAAATATCGATAGATTTTTCTTAAAGAACATTTTCAATGTATCGTACTTGCATACTTTTTAGTTTTATCTAAACTAATTAAAGATAGAGAAAATAACCTCAGTGACAAAAAATGCCTTATAATATACTATTTTAACCAACTTTTTTTGGATTTGTCAAAATAACCAACTAAATCGCAATGCGATCGATAATTCGCAACGCGATCTCCGGTATCGCAAATCAGTTTTCAGATTCGCAACGCGATTCTGACTATCGCATTGCGATTTCCCAAATTCGCGTTGCGATAGTCATTTCCGCGTTGCGATAGTCTATTTTGCATTCAACATAATGCAAATTGAAATCAACAAATCAACTATTACATTTCAATCAATTAAACAAGCACAAATATTATGTATACATCAATTAAACAAATCAACATTTACAAATCATCTTTTACAAATCAATTAAACAATCAAAAAATAATAATGAAATCAACTTTTGCACCCATACATCCATTTCACGCAGCTCACTTCAGGATTAACCTGCAGAAACCAAACATTGAATCAACAACACTTTCTACACATCTACAACCTACAAACAACAAATTATTGAATTCTAGCTACTTAACCAAACATTTTCAAACCAAAAAGAGTAAATATGTTTAACAACACTTGCATTTGACTTACAAATTGTTTATGGACACTTTCATAACGTGGATGCAGGTAGACAGCGTCTCGCATATATCGCTCTAGCCATAAAATGCCAAAACCACAAGCCTACTGCACCTCTATCTCTATCGGTGGGAGGTAGAAAATGTGTACTTCCTGTCGTCAAACGTATTGTCGTTGCGATTTACGGATACGCATTGCGATTTACGTATTCTCGTTGCGATTTACAGATACGCGTTGCGATTTACGTATTCTCGTTACGATTTACGGATATGCGTTGCGATTTTACGTATTGTAGTTGCGATTTACGGATACACGTTGCGATTTTACGGATACTCGTTGTGATAGTCAGAATCGCGTTGCGATTTTCATATTCGCGCGTTGCGATTCTGGGAACTGATTTGCGATTCTGGAGATCGCGTTGCGATTTTTATTTCGCATTACGATTTAGTTGGTCATTTTGGCAAATCCAAAAAAATTTGATTAAAATCGTATATTATAAGGCATTTTTGGTCACTGAGACGATTTTCTCTTAACGATATTATCTATTTAGATTTATTGATAAATGACATTAAGAAACCCCTTAATAATATTCCACTTTATTTATGACAATAAGTTTTTTTAGGTATTTGAGAATAAGTATCTTTATTCTGACTGCCGGAAGTCTTCCACGGAAGCTGCTCTTAACCTGGCGTTGAGGGCAGCCTACTACCTTACTTTCCCTCACCTCATTACATATGGGAATAGGGTCAGCTATTTTTTTTTTATCTTTATGAATATGTTAGTAGATTTTGTTTCAATGACTAGATAAATTGATAGTTTAAAAAGACATAGATCATTGTTAATTGATTAAATAAATTAAAGAATGGGAAAGCTAAAGCTTGACTTCCCACTTCCATAATAATATGCCCAGACCCAAGAATTCAAAGCCATCATCATTTGAGTATTTGAAAGTGGAGTAAACCTTGGCTAATATGCTAAGCCACTATCTCCTTGACCCACCCCCTTCCTCGTTTTATTTGTTCTAAAACTTTTTTTAAACTTCAATCTTGCTTAAACAATTAAAGAATATTTTTTCAACCCTAGTTTTTTGATCAATTTTCAAATAGATCATTCTTAAATTATTCAAAACTTGGAGTAGCTGAAATTTGAGGCCTTTTCTTAAAGATAAATATCATAATGGCAAAATAAAGTCTTCAATGTTTGCCATTATTTTATTTGTTTCTTCAAAGATAAATAATTTAAAGGTTTACAATTACTATTCAAAGTTTAGTATTTAATATTTAAGCATTAATCGTGGAATTAAAATATTTTACTAAGAACCATGAACCAAGCTACTTCAGTGATTGAAGAGATGGTTGTTTTTCTTAGAAGTCTCATGTTCAAGCACCAACATATGCAAACAAAGGTGTTTGAGTACGTTAATGGTTAAATGGTTTAGAATCTTTATAACATATATTACCTTGTAATCACCTCAGTTTAATTATAATATATATATATATATATATATATATATATATATATATATATATATACATACATGTGTGTGTATTTATCACTTTAAACTTGGTGCCCTACATAATCATGGTATCAAACACTAAATAATTTAATTAGGTCAAATTTTTCCTCTCTTATCTACCCTCTCCCAATGAGATGAAATTATACAATATACATGTAGTTTGCTCTTTGTGTACAAACTAATTTAGTTTTTTTCCCTTTTTCAATAAGTGAAAGAGGACATAGGTAGTTGTCAAAGGGGGAGGTCAATTTAAAGGGATGTTTTTTGTGAGGTGGCTAAATTAAGGCTAATAAATAGCGTGACTGGTAAATAATGTTACAAGTTAAAAGAGCTAGCTATAAGTTGAAACTGAAAAAGTTATCAATTAAAGTAACATAATAAGTTGCACTATAATTTTATACACGTTAAAAAAATAAGTTATAAACGATAAATATTACAAATACTATTAACATTTTAGGTTGTGTCTAAAATGATATTAGAGTTTAAGATGATGTAACCTTTGATTTTCTTACGATAAGAAAATAAGTTAAAAGGTAAAAACGTTATGAATATATATAAGAAATACAATTGCACCCAATAATGACATAATTCACTAAGAAATAGGTTATGATATGTAAATTTATTATTTTTATTAATAAAATAGATTGTGCCAAAAAATGTCATGGTTCACTAAGAAAGAAGGTTGCAATCTGGAATCTTAATATTTTTAAGAATAAGATGGATTGTGCCTAAAATGTTATCAGAGTTTTAACTAATGGATCCTTGGATTTTCTCACGATAAGAAAATAAGTTAAAAGCTGAAAACTTTATGAATATATATATATATAAAATATTGTTGCATTCATTAATGTCATGGTTCAATAAGAAATAGGTTGCGATATGTAATGTTAATATTGTTTATAAAATAGGCTGCGTCATGTTAATATTTTTATTAATAAAATAAGTTGTGCCCAAAAAAATAAAAAAATAGTTTGAAATTTTAAATATCGATATTGAATATATTGTTATTGATACTTTTAAATATTGAAAAAGTTGAAGATAAGATCGAAAGTTAAAATATCGATACTTATACGGTAATGATCGATATTTTTAAAAATTGAAAAAATATAAGTTAAAAGCTGAAAATGCTATGAATATATATAAGAAATACAGTTGCACAAAAAAACATATCGAAATTTTAAATATTGATACTTAATATATTATTATCGATAATTTTAAATATTGAAAAAGTTGAAGATAAGATCGAAATTTAAAATATCAATACTTATGCGATAATTTTCGATACTTTTAAAAATTAAAAAAGTTGATAAAAAGATCAAAATTTAAAATATTGATATTTATGCTATGATGATCGATACTTTTAGATCTTAAACAAGTCGATGAATATGATTGATAGTTAAGAAATCGATACATACGTGTTGATAAATCGATCAAAGTAAACGAAAGAACACAAGAATTTTAACGAGGTTCGGCAATGTGCTTACGCCCTAAGTGCCTAGGTGGCGCTAGAAAATTTTTATTCAATGATAATAGGTTTAGGTTACATCTCTATTTATAATAGAAAACTCTGGTACATAATTACAAAATTAACCCGGTACCGTACCGCGGGAGCGCAGCCCCCGCACCCCTAACCCACATAATCGTAACCCCCTCTACAAGACTTTCTTTGTAAGGACAGTTGATGTTCGCTTCGCTCACTCCGCTCCTTCCTTTGTCCTCTTTATCGGTATATTTATGAGCCATACATTACAAATCTCCACCTTAGGAAGCATTCAATGTGGGTTGGGTTACCTTACTTCTTTAACAACTTGAAACATTCAACAAGTCCAAGCAATGCTTGGACTTGTCTGTTGTAACTGGCTTGGTGAACATATCAGCGGCATTCTCATCAGTGTATACTTTTTGAAACAAAATCTCTCCAGATCCAACCAACTCTCTGATCTTGTGAAAACGTACATCAATGTGCTTAGTTCTAACACAATATACCTGATTCTTAGCTAAGTGAATAGCACTTTGATTGTCGCAGAGCAGCTGAATCCACCTTGCTGAACACCCAACTCCTTCACTAAACCAGTGAGCCATAAAGCTTCTTTTACAGCTTCAGCCGCTGTCATGTACTCAACTTCAGTTGTAGATAGTACCACAACAGATTGAACAGTAGACTTCCAACAAATAGGTCCTCCACCAAGAGTAAAAACATACCATGTCGTAGATCTTCTATTATCCAAGTCACCTGCATAGTCTGAATCCACATATCCTACAACCAAAGAATTATCTTGTTGACTACCAAAAACAATTCCATGTCCCACAGTACCCTTGAAGTACCGAAAGATCCACTTGACTGCTTTCCAATGTTGCTTACCAGGTTTAGACATGTACTTACAAACTTGACTAACAGCATGAGCTAAATCAGGACGAGTACATACCATTGCATACATCAAGTAGCCAACAGCATTAGAATACGGAACCTTTGCCATATCTTCAGCTTCCTTATCTGTCTTAGGGCACTGTTCTGATGAGAGCTTAAAGTGGTTCGCCAATGGAGTGCTAACTGGTTTTGCGCTGCTCATCGCAAACCTTTCTAGCATTTTTTTAACATAACCCCGTTGAGATAGCCACATTTTCCTTGAGTCTCTGTCCCTGTAAATTTCCATTCCAAGAATTTTCTTTGCAGCACCTAAATCTTTCATATCAAATTCCTGACTCAATAAAGTTTTCAAACCAATAACATCATCCATGTTCTTCGCAGCAATCAACATATCATCAACATACAGTAATAGAAAAATAAAAGAACCATCATCAAGGCTCTTAACATAGACACAACAATCATACTCACATCGGTTGTAGCCAATCTTGATCATATAGGAGTCAAACCGTTTATACCACTGTCTCGGAGACTGTTTCAACTCGTACAAAGATTTCTTCAATCTGCAAACTAAATGCTCGTTTCCAGTTTGAGTTAAACCTTCAGGTTGCCGCATGTAGATCTGCTCCTCTAATCACCATGCAAAAAAGCAGTTTTAACATCCATCTGCTCTAAATGCAAATCCCAACTGGCCACCAATGCAAGTACTGCTCGGATTGAAGTGTGTCTGACCACAGGAGAAAAGATTTCATCATAATCAACTCCTTTCTGCTGTGAAAAACCCTTTGCTACCAAACGAGCCTTGAACTTCTCCCCCTCTTTTTATGTTACTGCTGGTTTCTTCTTATACACCCATTTACAACCAATCAGCTTTTTACCCTCAGGAAGGGGAACTAACTCCCATGTACGATTGTGATTCAAAGACTCCATCTCCTCAACCATGGCTGCCATCCACTTGTCGTTTTCCTGACTAGTAACATTATCATGAAAAGTAACCGGATCATCACTGCTAACAATAAGTGTAAAAGAGACCAAGTCTTCAAAACCCAATCTACTCGGAGGCTTTATATTCGTCAGTCTCACCCTATCTCTGGCGAGACTATAATCCTGCAAATCATCCGTAGTGGAACCACCAGAAGTCGGTTGAGACGTTTCTGGTTTCTCAACTGGAAACTGCTCGAAATCCACCACTGTCGTGTCTTTCTTCTGTTGCAACATGGATTGTTCATCAAAAACAACATCTCTACTGATCACAATTTTCTTCGCAACTGGATCCCAGAACTTGAATCCTTTGAAACCTTTCTTGTAACCCAGAAAAATGCACTCCTTCGATTTTGCATCAAGTTTGGATCTCTCATCAGCAGGTACATGCACATAAGCAGGACAACAAAAAATCCCTAAGTTATCAAAACTAACATCATGACCAGTCCATACCTCTTCTGCAACTTTCCCAGCCAATGATGCCCTTGGCGATCTGTTGATAAGATAACACGCCATGTTAACAGCCTCGGCCCAGAAGTGTTTGGGAAGCCCCGCATTCAACCGCAAACATCTGGCTCTTTCATTCAACGACCTGTTCATCCGTTCCGTAACACCATTCTGTTGTGGTGTCTTGCGCACTGTAAAATGTCTCTTAATCCCGTGCTCCTTTACAGAAGTGTAAGAACTGTGAATTTGTGTACTCCGTACCATTGTCAGACCGCAAACACTTGATTTTTCGTCCTGTTTGGTTTTCTACCTCTCTTTTCCAAAGCTTGAACTTCTCAAAAACTTCATATTTCTGTTTCAAAAAATACACCCAAACTTTCCGTGAAAAATCATCAATAAAAGTAACATAATACCTATATCCACCCAAAGACGATGTTGTGGAAGGCCCACATACATCAGAATGCACATAATCAAGAATCCCTTGAGTTGTGTGCTTCGCAGTCTTGAAACGAACTTTAGTCTGTTTACCAAGAACACAATACTTGCAAAAATCGAGCTTACAGCTTTTGACACCATGCAACAGATTTATTTTGTGTAATTCTGTCATACCACGTTCACTAAGATAAGCAAGACGCATATGCCACAGTTTTGTAGTATCATCACAGGATTCAACAGAATGAACTCCACCTGCAACGGTACTCCCTAACAATCTATAAATATTTCCTGCAGTCATCTTTCCTTTCATCAGAGTCAAAGCACCCTTAACAATCCGAATGGTTTCCCTATCCTCATCAGCCTTAGGGATAAAACCATTCTTGTGCAAAGTGCCCAAAGAAATCAAATTCTTCTTCAAATCTGGGATATGTCAAACACCACTCAACGTCCGAATAGAGCCATCATACATATTAATTCTGACATCACCAATACCAAAAATATTGCAACATCGATCATCACCCAAATAAACAGAACCAGAATTAACCGACCTGTATGTCGAAAACCATTCCCTATTTGGCGTGATGTGATAAGAACATCCAGAATCAAGAATCCACGTATCCGTCAATTGAGTTGTTGAAGTAGAAAGCATATCACCCTCACTGCAATCAGAATTGTCATCCTCGACCATGTTCACAGACTTGGATGAAACATCACGCTTCTCATCAGTCTGTTTTTTCAACTTCGGGCAGTCTCGCTTCATATGTCCCGCCTCCTTGCACTTGTAACAGTGAATTGTCTTCTTATCCCTAGATTTGGATATGGAATTCCACTTGCCAGACCCTGCCTTCTCTGGCTTCCGTCCACGGTCTCGATTACCCTTGACATATAAGCTATTGGCTTGAGAGTTTTCCCCTGCATTCTGCTTCCGCTGGTTGTGAGCCAACAAGGCTGCAGTAATCTCCTCAACGTTGATAGTCTCTTTCCCATATGTAAGAGTAGTCACCATGTGTTCGTAAGAGGGAGGCAACGAACACAACAAAATCATCGCTCTGTCTTCATCCTCAATTTTTACATCAAGCCGAGCCAAATCAGAAACGATTTGATTGAAGACATTCACGTGTTGCGCCAAATCATGATCGTTCTGCATCTTCAGCCCATATAGTCGCTGCTTTAGATACAGTTTTGTCGTTAAGGATTTGGACATAAACTAACTTTCCAACTTCCTCTAAATTTCGTCTGGAGACGATAGATGCATGACGTGATACATAACCTCGTCCGCCAAGCATAATCGTATGGTTCCTGCCGCTCGTTGTTGCAATTCTTCCCAATCTTCCTCCTCCATCGACGCCGGCTTTGTAGGTCCCAAAGCCTTCAGGATCCCCTGCTGCCCCAACAGATCCTTCACCCTCGTTTGCCATAATCCGAAGTTACCCAGACCATCGAATTTCGCAACTTCGAATTTTGCTCCTGACATCTGATACCAATTGTTGATAAATCGGGCAAAGAAAACGAAAGAACACAAGAATTTTAATGAGGTTCAACAATGTTCTTACGTCCTCGGTGCCTAGGCGGCGCTAGAAAAATTTTATTCAATGATAATAGGTTTAGGTTACATCTCTATTTATAATAGAAAACCCTGGTACATAATTACAAAATTAACTCTGTACCGTACCGCGGGGCGCACCCCCAACCCACATAATCGTAACCCCCTCTACAAGACTTTCTTTGTAAGGACAGTTGATGTTCGCTTCGCTCACTCCGCTCCATCCCCTGTCCTCTTTACCTGTATATTTATGAGCCATACCTTACAATACGTTATTAGGTTTGATACTTTTTTATTTATATCGATACTTATGTTATGGCATTTGTGAAAAATTTCGTCCAATTTAGTTGATCTTTGATCCCTTCGTCATAAAACAACTTGAAATTGTCTTTGTTCGGGCATGTATCACCAGTTGAACAAAGAAATATTCCAATTATGTATAGCAACACTCTCGCTTTCAGTTGATCCTCATCATAATCACTGTTTTTTATCTCTTCCTCGAGATCAACTAATGTAACCTTAGTCTTTATATTATACACCATGCTAAGTTTTTTCCAATCCTCCCTCTCAATTACTTTTTCGATACAATTCTTTTCATTTTTTAACCCTAACACCGCTACAACATCCTGAACCCCCAGAGGAAATGAATATCCACTAAACTTAATTCTACAGTTTTCTATATCAAAATTATGTACCCTACGAATTGATCATGTCGTTATTTCAATCAATGTCTCAAATCTTATTTCTTTGACAACATTTGGTTTTTCATTTCCTTTTTACTCTTCCATCAATTCATACAATCTTATCAATCTACATCTTGTCGAGACTTCCTACATTTATTAAAAAAAACAGTAATGTTATGTTCTAGGCAACCTTTATAAAAAAAGTTACAAGTTCAACTTGTTATTTAATCATGAAAGTATAAAGAATACCTTATTTTCTTGTGAACTCTTCCATGCATTATATACTTCTTTTTATTTCTCTAAAAAATTTAAAGAAGGTTATTTCTCCTCTTCGATCATCGAATTCCATTTCACAGGCTCTTCTTTTCTCACCTGCAATCAACGTTTCTTTATCAATAATATTTATGTTTAAAGTGTTTAAAATGTGTTTAAAGCTTTTAAAATATGAAAAACATTATTAAATCACTATTTGACACTATTCATGATATCGTTCATACATGAGTAATATTCATAGTTTCAAAACTCTTGATAAAGCTTAGAAACTTTGCCCATGAAACTATTTCAACGGCTCAATTTTCTTCAACGATAATATTTTTAAGTAAGAGTTTCACAACTTTCATCGAAGTTTCGAAACTTTCAAAAACAATATGTTTAGAAGTTTCGAAAATTTCCCCAAAGTTTTGAAACTTCATGCGTAGTTGGTCATAATTGCATGTTTTCAAAGCTTCCAGTGACTATAACTCATCTACAACGGTCATAAATGGCTAGCAACTCATTTCACACAATAAAAACACTCCAAGGACACATGAAGAAGGTTATTACACCTATCCAAGCTTAGGGATCAAGAGAAAAGGGTTTTCCTTCCTATTTCCTTCATTTTTTTCTCTTGTACATAAGTGTATAAAGCTTAATTGCATATCTTTTCTTCTTCTTATTGTGACTTAATCCTTGTAAACAGCTACTTGGGGAGGTCTTCTTGTTTATACAAATGATCATTTGCTGAAAATGGGAATGGTTCTAGTTTAATCTTAAAAAAATAGAGAATTGTAAATGTTACTCTTGAGCCTAGAAAAATAACAAACAAATTAGTGGGTTTACTGAAAATCCTTAGTGTGGAGCTAAGGTAGTGGATGTAGACTTTGGTTGAGAAAGTTGAACTACTATAAATCTTGTGTCTAATTTTTATCTTTTATTACTTCCAAACCAAAGATTTGTAAAGCTCAATTCACCCACTATTGGCGGTTTTCAGTTAATCAATCGAGCCCAAAAATTGGTATTAGAGCGGGTCATAATCAATGGTTTAACAACCTTGAGAATATCCTAGAAGAGCTATATCAATTTCCTATTCAACCGAGAAGATAACTTCCACTTTCGGCTCATTCTACATGGAGGACTCTCAACCGATCAACAAGCCTCCATACTTCGATGAAGTTAACTACGGTCATTGGAAGAACTTAATGAAGCTATTCATTACATCCATTTATCTTGGAGAATATAAGATGATCACGAATGGCTATTATTCTCCAATGAAGAAGATGAAGGATTGTAGTGACCAAGAACAGAAGAAGTTTCAACAAAACACTATGGCCATGCACATTTATTTTTTGCATTTGGTCCCAATGTACATGAAGGAGTTTCTTCATGTTATAATGCCAAGGAGCTATGGAATAAGCTTGAAGAACTTCACGGTGATAAGAAAGAAGAACCATCAAGTTCTACTCTCATCCCCAATCCAAAGGTAGTGTGTTTTATGGGTCTTGAAGAGCAAAATATATTTTCTAACTCGAATAAATTAAATTCATATTCTTTTAATGAGTTACAAGATGCATATGATGAACTATTTTTGGAGTTTGAGACAATGAACTCCAAATACAAGAAATTGATTTCAAAATTTAAAGTTGAAAATGGTTTTCTTTTGAAAGCAAAATTGGATTTTGAAAATCAAAATAAAATTTAAAAAATGATTTAGAGCTTTCAAAAGTAAAAATTTTAAAAACAAAATTTTGATTTAAAAGTTAAGCTTCAATTCTTGACAAAAGAAAAAGAAATCATTTTAAATAATTCATCTAGCTTAATAATGACAAAATGCTCTCATTGTCATTATCATAGTTACAATATACATACTTATCCTATAAAAAAGAAAATATTTTTAAAATTATACAAGTATGGGTTCCTAAGGTAACTAGGGTCATTGAAACTAATATCAATGATCAAAAAAAAAAATTGGGTACCATAAACAAAGTAAATGTCTCTTATGGGTGTGTTGGAGCAAGGGTGATAAAGGTAAATATTTTGAATACTCTAATCACACAAAGGAAAAATGGGTAACCTCTAAGCTTAATGATTATTTTTTTTATATTGGTTGCCTATTTTGTTTTATGTATGCATGAGTATTGAACATGAATGATTACATGTTGTTTGTTATCTCATGTATGTTGAAAATATGGTATGATAGACATGTTTTTATCAATTTGTAGTTCATCATAATGTTTATTGGTCAAATTATGGTTTTTTTAAACGATTCTTTTAATTTTTTTTACCTTAATTTGTGCTTTATTGAAAACTATTTTCAAAACAAGTGATGATTTTAATTTATTGAATATTTTTTAAGATTTAGAATCACTTTAAGCTTATGATGCGAAGTTTGATAATAGTTTTAAAATGTCTTTCAATTGGTATCATTTAAATGTTGCATATGTAAGAAAATTTTAAATATTTCTCATAACTTGCATATGCCTTCTTTGACATCCTCCATACCTACAATTGATATCACATTTTCCCCTTAAATATCAATTGATATCAACTTTTTTTTCATATTAGTATCCAATGAGTTTTATCTTTGAAAGTTATTTTTAGGATGTTTAAATAAGGGAAGTTATAGAAAATAATTTTAATAGATTTGCATGAATGTAAATCTAAATCATGCAAAATGTGATTTATGAAATATATTTTTCTATTGTGTGATAATATAGTAATTAGTTTGAATGTTCATCAATTGATTTTAAATGCTTGAATCTTGATATTTTGATGGAATTCTTTCTTTTACTTTCTATATATTTGCATATATATGCTTAGCCTTTACATCTTTAATAAGCAAATGCAAATTGTTAAATGTTCATGCATATGCTCTCATTAACAATTGATAGTCATATTAAATGCACGACATCGTGTAGTGTTTTATTCATATAAGATTTAATATGCCATTTTTAATTATTGCATAAAATATAACATGTCTTTGATTTATTGAATTCCATGCGTTACTAACATGTTTTTTTTTCATATTATTGAAATACAATATTCTTCTTAAGCGCCTTTATGCCAACTCTTTTCATGGAATGTCTTATTATGGGGGAGCTTTGTTTTCAAATGATGTTGGGCTTAAAATTTTATTCTCTTTTTAACTTACTCTCCATTGTTATTTTGAATCAATGAAGTCTGAATTATTTTTTATATAACAAAAATGGGAGAAGTATAGGTTTGAAAAAAAATTAATTTCTCAAATAAAGAAGGGGAGCTTAAATATATTTTTTTATAAATTCTCTTTTTCAAAACATATTTTTCTAATGGGGAGCTTTTATCAAAAAACAATTTTTTAAAGAAGTTTTATTATATCAAAAAGGGGAGTTTGTTGAACTTATATTTTGATATAACAAATATTTGTAAAATTGATTTTGGGCTTAATCAAATATTTCAAAAATAATTCAAAATAACTTTAAAAATATGTGTTCTAAATTGTTTTATATATATGAAATATTTTTAAGTTAATTAAAATATGTTTAAAATGTGTTTAAAGCTTTTAAAATATAAAAAGCACTATTCAATCACAATTTGACACTATTCATACACGAGTATTGTTCATAGTTTCAAAACTCTTGATGAAGTTTTGAATCTTTGCCCCTTGAAATTGTTTCAACGACCAAATTTTCTTCAATGATCATATTTTTAAGTAAGAGTTTCAAAACTTTCAAAAACAATGTGTTTAGAAGTTTTGATACTTTCACAGTAATCTTGAAATTTTCATCAAAGTTTTGAAACCTCATGTGCATGTGGCCTTTTGCTTGTTTTTAAAGCTTCCAATGACTATAACTCACCTCTAACGATCATAAATGACTAGCAACTCATTACACACAATAAAAACACTCTAATGACACTTGAAGAAGGTTACTTCACTTATCCAAGCTTAAAGATCAAGAGAAAAGAGTTTTCATTCCTATTTCGTTCATTTTTTCTTTTGTACATAAGTGTATAGAGCTTAATTGCATATCTTTTGTTCTTATTCTTGTGAGCTTAATTATTGTAAACACTATCTAGAGAGGTCTTCTTTTTTACACAAATTATCCTTTGTTAAAAATGGGAGTGGTTATGTTCTTCAATATTGATGTCTATTGCTCAGATGGAAAACAAATTTCATAGACGAAACCCCCTTCTTCTCCTTTTATTCTAGCCTTTCCTTCCCTAAACCGGTTATGTTATCTATAAATACTCGATACTTTTCCCTATGTATCGATATATGTGGAAAAGTTTGATATTTTTACAACCTTCTCGTTTTCCTTATTTTTTTAAAAATTCGAAAATATCGATCTTTGGAGAAAAAGTATCGATATTTTTGGTTTACAACACAAAATGTTCTATGTAGAAACCAGAAAAGTTATCAGTTTATATAACAATATTGGTTGAAATTTAAAATGTTACCCTTCTAATGGTCACAAAATAAGTTATAAACCGTCAATGTTATTAATATAATTAACATTTTAGGTTTCGCCTTAAAATGTTAACAGATTTTAAGCTCATGTGGTCTTATTCATTCACACGACAACAAAATAAGTTGGTTTCTATATGAAAAGTAAGTTGTGATATGAAATGTTATAAATTTCTAAAATATCGATATCATAAGTTACTCGGTTAAACCATTTTAAATTATTTTAAAATACTTGTAACATAATATATTACATTTAATTCAACATTTCCTGTAGCAATAAACTTATTTTGTTAAATTTCTTTTCAAATTTCCAGTTGCACCGCTTTTTATATTAATATGCTTATATTTCGGTTAAACCCTATATTAATATGCTTATATTTCGGTTAAACCCTATATTAATATGCTTATATTTCGGTTAAACCCTATATTAATATGCTTATATTTCGGTTAAACCCTATATTAATATGCTTATATTTCGGTTAAACCCTATATTAATATGCTTATATTTCGGTTAAGCCTTATATTAATATGCTTTTCCTTATACGTCTCCCAAATTAAAGGGTGCAAGTAGGGGCATTATATCCCTGGAGTCAAATTGGCATTATATTCCTTTTAAAAATTCACACTCCAATTTAAGTGTTCTTATGGAAAAATCCACTTTACCCCTCACCCAAGAATTTTAATTTTATTCTAATGAATCAAATATGAAGTTGGTGTAACTTGATAACTTGATATCAATTTTTTTTGTATAACTATTGGTGGTTGATCCTTTGATTGATTAATTCCGATTAATATTGTAAAGGTCCATCATAGAAAGATTCTTCAAATTTAATATTTTTTTCATTCATAACGTCATAATTTGATTTCTTAACCTTATTTAAGAATCTTAATGTCTCATCTCACTCGATCAAATGATAGTTGAGAACTCGAGACTGATATTAAATCTTTTGTTACTACATTTTACATAATATTTATTCGATTAATCCCCAAAAAACTTCTTATGGTTGTTATATAATGAATAATGACCAATTCATCAACCTTAATTTTTTAGAGCATATTTCGTGAGCTTAAAGAGTTCTAGAAGGAATATAGTGGCTCGGTTCATTGATTCACCTATCTGGACAATTAAACATATATATATATATATATATAGTGTAGTTTTGCGTGCCTAAAATTTTGACTTCAAATATATACGTATTAGCCCATTTAGGTTATTAAGGAAGGAACATTTGATAACTAATTTTGATAGGGATGTTATTTTTTTTTCTTCATATTTTAATATTTTAATATTTAAATTAATAAAAATTAATTTTATTTGTCGATATTTAATTACTTACATGATCTAATTTAAATAAATAAAATAAATATTATTATTTTAAATTTATTTTTATTTTTACCCATATTTTTAATTTAAAAACTAGATAATTAAGTTTTTTTATGTTAAAACCTTTGTAATCACATGTAATATGATTGTTTATTTGTCCCATCTACTTTGTCTGTTGTTTTCGTTTCAAGCTCCTACTGGACTTTAGTGATTAAAGTGGGGCAGGTGGATTTTTATTTTTAAAATTTTTGTATGGATTAAATATGATATGATTAAATATAATTAAAAGAATTTGATGTTATAACTGATGGTTAATATTTTGAGAGAGAGATATATATATAGTAGTATGCAAATTGATAAATGCTTTGCTGACTCGTACTGCTGTCTACTTCATTGTCTCCTCTTCTTTCTATTTGGCATAATTTCTTTCTTCCACAAGTCATCTTAGGTTAGGGTTTTGGAGATTCATTTTATTCACGTTTCTCAATATATTTATTTATACATTTTAGAAAATTTTAAAGTTAATGTGTTGTTCGGCAAATTAAAAATAAATAAATTACGTGAATATTAAGTGTTAAAACATAAAATATTAAATTGTAAATTAGGTTTGACGTACTGCTTAAAAATAAGTATTGAATATAATTAAATGTTTGATAATGTAAATTTTAAAAGATAATAACATATTAAAAAAAAGAAATAGGAGATTCATTAATTGATCGGATAATTAATGTTTTGTTTTATCTTATGTGGATTCGAATCCTGACATTTATCTAAAAATAATATAATAGCTCTAATACCGAGTGATTGGGCCAGTTGAGTCCTTGAGCCATGGTTTGGGCTAAAGTGGCATCTTGTCTGTCTGTCTCATGCTAATCTAATCTTAGGGTCAGGCCTCTCAAGTCCAACAACATGCACCCATGGCTTGGCTTGTCTTATGTGTACCCACCATAAAAAAAAAGGAACTCAATTTATTATTCCCAAATCATAAATAAAATGCGAAAAAGTTTTTTATTTTTAAAATATCTCAATTATAACTCAATTGCTTTGACATTTTAGTTAAGTGTTTTCTTCAACTTTGTTTCATCATAAATGTTACTAGTAAAATAACATCTTGGGATTATTTTGTTCAACTGACCCAAAATTGTTTTCTTTGCTTATGACCAATTGAAACGACCATGAGACCAAGCTATTTCGGTTGGATGTGGGTGGCAATATATTATTTGTTGATGGTATTGACTTGAAAGGAACGTTATAGTTAGACACAATCCCTTCGATGGAACCCAAAATGGGTATATCATAATTGGACCACCTAAAGACAATCCTTTGGGTCAAGAGATGGACACCATTTGTTAAATTCCAAAAGGCCATGTTGTAGAATTTGAACAAGGCTATACTCCTTTGTTAATTCTAACTGGTCGTATTTATTAGCTACACGACAATTGTTAATATCATGGGCAAAATTGATCCAATAGACTAGGCAGGTTAAAAAATTAACCTACTAGGCTATCTCAAAAATTAATTCGAGGTTTACTGTATTTATTACAGTGACTTAGAACTCATCAAGTGAGTATAATGAGTTTAAATAAAT
Source organism: Hibiscus syriacus (assembly GCF_006381635.1). Classification (NCBI taxonomy): domain Eukaryota; kingdom Viridiplantae; phylum Streptophyta; class Magnoliopsida; order Malvales; family Malvaceae; genus Hibiscus; species Hibiscus syriacus. Next base: position 686,961 of record NW_024063076.1, on the reverse strand, counting down.
ATATTTTTATTGAAATTTGTCACTCCGACATGATAAATTTTAATAAAAATTATATATATTTTTAAAACTTATCATGTCGACGTGATGAATTTGAATAAAAAAATGTTATTTGAACAAACTCATCACGTGGGTGTGACAAGTTTACCCTGTACTGTAACATTTTTTGTAGATCCCAAATTAAAATCCAGATTGACTTAATGAGTTATTTTTTTATCCGCTTGATTCATTGGGCCAATTTTGGCTAATATTGTGTATTTTACTTGCTTATCCAGATTACTTCAGGTGTTGTGATGTCGTTGTGGTGACAAGCATCCTCAGTTGTAGTATCCACGTTCTCTTTGCGGACGGGCCTAGTGAGTTTATCAACCTCTTTTTCGTGTGTCATAGTATATATGTTTGATGGAGATGCGGGTCATTTTCTTGACTTATTATATTTTGACATTAATTATAATTGGAAATTAAGTTATATTTTTTTGTAATTTTAATAGTTAAAAATTATTTGATAATTATGTTTATTTAATAAAGTAAATGCTTATTTTAGACAAGATCAAATATTTGACTTTATAAATAATATTTTAGCCTTTAGGATTATGTGAGAAAGAATTATTTTGGAGAGATGTAATCTTTTTCGGGAACTCTCTAACTTTTGTGGGTTATATTGTAGAGATAATTATGTAGGAATGTTTAAATAATGTTTTAGGATATATCGTGTTTTGACATCTATATCAGGTTTTGGGATACATATGATATAATATATTTGTACTATTTGTGTTCTATACATTTATAGTGGATTATTTTTCACTTTGCTCGTGAATATAGACAATGTCAAACCACGTTAAATTTTGTTTCTTGTGCATGTCTTATTTATGTTGGTATCGCTTTTGTTTTGTTTTGTTTTTTTCGCTCTCAAATTTCTAACAAGTAGTATCAGAGCTATGGTTCGGTTGTTGCGTTTTGATGTAATTTGTTGCTACATATTTTATTAGTAATTTTGGAGACATGAAAGATGAATTTGCTATAACGAGTTTAGTTGTTGAAGACTTGATAATGATGTTCAACACATATGTGACTTATATAAATATTGAAGTTGTTAATGACTTGAAGACCAATTTTTTTAAAAATTTTAAGTCAATGAGAGATTTTTTTAATATTTTAACATAAATTATAATTGATAATTAAGTCTTATTTTATTGTAATTCTAGTGGTTAAAAAATAGAGATATTTTTAGAGAGACGTAATCTTTTTTGGGACTTCTGTAAATAGAGATAATGTCTTAGCATTTAGGGTTATGTGAGAAATAATTATTTTAGAGAGACGTAATCTTTTTTGAGACTTGTAACTTTTGGGGTCTTTTGTTGTAGAGATATTTTCTGTAGGGGTGTTCGAATAGTGTTTTGGGATATATCGAGTTTTGATATCTATTGGGTTTTGAGATTTATGTGATATAATATATTTGTACTCTTCATGTTCTCCACGTTTATAATGAATTATTATTTACCTAGCCCGTGGAGGTAGGCAACGCTAAACTATGTTAAATTTGTCTTTTGTGCATGTATTATTTTATGTTGATATTGCTTTGGTTATTTTTATGCTCTCAAATACCTAACAACACTCGTATGTTTGGGTTGCTACTTCGATTTTGCCTAGCTCGAGTCTGAATTGGGACAGGTGACGAGGGCATGCTTCGTGAAAGCAAGGCCATGAACGATATCACCTTGAGTCTCCATCACTTATAGGAATAGTGATTCAGATGAGCAGAGTTTACCACGCTTTCAGTTTGATTTTCTGAGGGTCCATTGCACATGCAATTTATACAAAGTATGTTGGAGAGATTTTATGACGAGAGAACGGTGATATTGGTTATTTTATTATTTTGGGGTGTATGTCAATTGATTCTTTTGTGTTATGAGGTGGTCTACACTCATTGAACAAATTATTGTTGGGAATAAATGGGTTGTGTTGACATGAGAGTTCACTCCTTTCGGTTTGAATGAAGTTGCAACCAATAACCGGTGGTCAAGCGGTTGTTTGCTGATATCAAATTCTTTTATTTTCATGAGGCAAAAAGAGTGGATGTGAGGACATTAGGTGCTAACCCTCCTGTTAGTCTTGATTGAGAGATTTCATAGTGTCATTTTGTGTTAGTGTCAGACGTAGAGTTTTTATGACTAGTCGTAAGTTGACAAATTTAATATATATGATCGGGTGTAGTGATGAATCCAAAAAAGTTTTATTGGTTGGGTCAATATAAATATAATTAAAATATTATCTAATATAATCATATATATATATCTTTAATTTAAAAATAATAACAACTATATGTATTTAAATCGAATCTAAAAATATATATAAACTAAGTCAATATACTTTTTTGGATATGATTTATATATTGTTATTTAAATAGATAGGGCATGGAGTGAGCCAAGATATAAGTAGGCCCATCCTTAGATATGCCATTGGTTGGGTAGCAGTAGATTTAATTCTTGTAAATTACATATGTCGCAACGGTCCTTCGGGTGGTCTCGAGTTTGCGTCTTGACTTAGATTGAGTGATGGAATTGCCACCGATCATTTTTGAATTAGGTAGATCAGACACCTTAAACTTACCATTTCATCGAATCTACATATTACCAAAGATTCAATTGGAAGGATTTAGAAGTAGATTACATGTGAGGAAGGATGATCACTCCCACATCGCCCTTTCGGTACACAAATATATAACGGTCGTAATTATCTCCTACCCGTATAGAAGCACACAAATCCTACAAGAATCTGGATCAGGTCCTTGGATAATTTAATTGAATATAAAAATCTAAAATAAAAAAATACTAATTATTTTATTTTCTCCAAATTTTGGATAAATAAAAAATAAAATAAAAGTAAAAATATTTTTAAAATCAAGATCCACCATCGGTTTTCATTGAGAAACTTCAAGGAAGGCTCGATATGTGAAGATCTATTTGAAAGTCTTTTTCCTTATTTCCTCGGTTCTTTCTTTGATGAATTTTTCAAGAAGGTAAAAAAATGTCCAAGTTATAACACTCATAACCCGTATACATCTAAAAAATACGAGTTAAAGATGTTACATTAAAATTATGAATATTTTTTGTACATAAAACCCTTAAAATTTTGTTTCATTCTAAAAAATTTATTTAAGCATTTTAAAACTATTTCATTAATCACGTATAATCATAAAATAATAAATTATCATCCAAAATCAAATTGATTTTAGACAGCAATTAGGCAGTTTAATGTTGTTGCACAAACTATACAAAACTGCCTAACACTGTTAAATTTTAATAACTAATTAAAACGTAAAATAAATTGGTCCTAGTTTACTATCACATACCATTTTAAATAAATCTGATAAAGCAAACAGACATGCATAATATACATGCCACTAAAAGTCAAAAGAACATCAGAGATGTCTTACTGATACTGATAATAGGTATAATATCCAAAATATGCTCGAGAGGCTCCTCACTGCATGCCCTTATCTCTATTCAAACCTACGCATGAAAATCATCATGCGCTAAGTAAAACTTAGTGAGACAGTGTAACAACTAAGGTGAGATAAAATATAAATATCATAATAGTTCAAAACGTTAAAACTGAATTCAAATAAAATCATTGAATTTCCATTATTCAAGGCACTTTTTCTTATCAGAGACCTAAAAATCATCATCTCATGATTTTATCAAAACCATGATAAATCAACATATGATATCATAATAATTTCATATACTTTTCCATTTAGAAATATTTCAGAACTTTCATATTTCATTTTCATAGCCCATTGTATATATAAGAGAATACAAGGCACGTGAGTAGAACATAATGTATGCACTAAGCAACAACATTGCCATCATCATCATTAGAATATGCACTCCAAGTGCATTCATATCATTTGCACCAACGATGTCTTTCTTTAATGTAAACTAATGTACCATAATATTATCATCATAATTACTCAACCGAATGACATGCCAAGTGTACCTATGACTCTTCATGCAACATACAATGGACTTTCAGATAATATCACATCCATTTATTAATCAAGCATTTCAATTTAGAAACATTTTCATCTTATCAATATAAAATTCATAACTTGGGTAGTTCATACTCGAAATCATCCATAAATTTAACTACAACATCAAATAAAAATACTTTTTGGGGCACTTATGCCCTAAAATCATTCATAAAATCTTTATTTAAGCATTATGGAAAATGTCTTATAATTAACATAAAATCACTCTATAAAAATAATATGAGGTTGACTTATTGCAAGTCTTCTTCAATCAGAATAATTAAATAAATGAATTGTACTCACCTTTGCCTCACTATAGAACATTTTCTATGATAACATTTTACTCAGGTGTTTTTCCTTTCTCTTTCGAATCACTGGGATCACAAGATTTGTCATAATCTGTACGACATCACATACATAACACCATTTTCAAACTATATGTTAGTATTATATTACATAATCTAATTCCGATAAAATAAATAATCGATATAAAATGAAATCACAAATCCATTATAACTTTAAAATTTCCAAAATAGCTATTCAATTCCACAAATATTCATTTCCATCTTCAATCCTTTAACTTTCACAACTTTACATTTAAATCACCATTTATGAATTCTCTTTAGAATTCACATCAACTTTTCCATTTAATTTAAAATGATCCTTCACCATTTTACTCACTCCAACCAAACATTAAAAATTCCATCTTATAAAAAAAATCCCAGAATGGTAGTATTGTACTCAAATGATACCCTCACATTTACAACTTTGCAATCAAGTCCCAAATTTCATAACTATTCGAATTCCACCATGGAATTTCACCAAAATTGAATTTTAATCACAAATCAATATTCCAACTTAAAATTCAGCATTCAATAATTAAAATTCAACATTGAATACCCATGATTGCACAACTTCTCAATAATTTCTCACAATTCCCAAAACTTACAAAATTGTCCCTTTTCTATGTCAAGCTTCCAAATTGATCCAATTAAATCTCCAAAACACATAGAACACATCTAATATCAATTCTAAACCATATGAATTTTTTTTAACATTTTCCCCATAATTTCTTCCTTATGGCCGAACCTATAGAAGCATTTAGGGTCAATTTTCCATTTAATTTTAAGCATGAATTCAACCTCATAACACCAAGTTCATGTTATTCTAATCTTCATACCATCAAATTCAATAAAAATTGAATCAACCTCTATAAACACTAACCATGTCAAACATGATATAAGCTTCTACACTTGATTTTAATAATCACCCATGCTTTAGAATTACTCAACAACATCAATAACATAAAAATTATCAATCAACTCTTCAAAAATCAAACATGTTCTTCAACCACCCAACTTATGAAACTCAACATCTAAGGATGATTTCCATGAAATTCTTATACCAAATGATAGATAATTTCAAGAGGATTAATTCTATATCTAATAGCTTAATAAAAAAAATCTATCATGTAAGCTTAAAAATAAAATTGAAGATCACCCTTACCTAGCTACGGTGAATTTGACGAGGCTTGAAGATGAAGGGAAAATGCTGATTTTTCTAGTATTTTTCATAATACACTTGGCTTTAAACTAGTTTAATTAAATTTAAAATTCAATTAATGAGAAATCCCAAAATTGTCATTAATGAATCATGATAATTACTAATTGCCATTAAAATATCTTCCATCAAAATATCTCATAGTCAAAGATGAACCAAAATGAAGTTAACTTTCTACTTTAACCATTCAATTTTTGAAAATTGCAATTTAGTCACTAAATTTTCCCAATTTCGGATAAATAGGGAAAATTAACTTTAATTCCACCGATCCAACTGTTCTAACATATGGAAATAATATTTCCAACTTTCATCTACCATTCTTCAAAATTTTCTTGAAATTTCAGTTCGATCCGATTATCCAATTCTTTATGAGATTGTACTGCTTTATAGCTTTTAATATAGATTCCAAATCAAAATTCTGATTCTCACGAAAACATTAATTTTGAACTAAACTATTTATTTCTTGAACAAAAATATAACATTCAAAAATTACATTTTGGGTCTCTAAACTTTTTTAAATTTATATTTTAGCTACTAAACTTTCAAAACTTACATTTTAGTCGCTGATAAAAAATTTGGGGTATTACAATTCTTCCCCCTTAAATAAAATTCATCCTCGAATATTCCATATGTATTTACATACCTGATGTAAAAAGATGAGGAAATTGTTTTTTCATATCTTCATCTCGTTCCCAAGTTACTTCCTCAACTTTATGATTCTGCCAAAGAACTTTTACAAGTGGAATCATCTTATTTTTTTAATTATTTGTCTCCATAAGATAAGATCTTCACTGGTAATTCTTCGTATGACAAGTCTGTTTGAATTTCAATTTTCTCCGATGTAATCACCGATCAATACTTCTGAATCATCGATACATGAAATACATTATGAATTTTGTCCATCTATGAAGGTAATGTTAACTGATAGCTACTAGACCGACTCTCTTTATAACTTTATATGGACCAATAAATCTCAAACTTAATTTTCCCTTACGCTCGAATTTAAAATTTTCTTTCACGGTGATACTTTAAGAAATGCTTTATCACCGACTTGATATTCAATCTATTTTCTTTTCAGATTTGAATAAGATTTCTGTCGGTCAATAGTTATCTTAAGATTGTCTTGTATAACTTTTACTTTGTCCTCCAATTCTTTGATTAGATCTGGATCAATTTTATCTCGATCATTTAGCTCATACCAGTTTAGTGGTGACCGATATTTACTCACATATAAAGCTTCAAATGGAGCCATCTTGATACTCGGCTGATAATTGTTGTTATGAAAGAACTCTGCTAAAGGCAAATACCTTTCCCATGATCATTTGAAATCAATAACACACGCCCTAAGCATGTCTTCAATTATCTGGATAGTTCGCTCAGACTGTCCATCCGTCTAAGGGAAAAAATAGGGTATTACAGTTGCCCCTCTTTATTCATTGGTGTGTAATGCAAATAGAGCAAAGATAAAAAGAATTAATTTATTTTTTTTTGTTGACATGGTTTCATTCCATGGTGTTGTCGCTTTCATTTATCCTTCTATCGATATGCTCTTCCACTTTATCTACATATTCAAGAATGAATGGGCATTTTTAGTCCATTTTAAGGGCTTGTTTATATCTTCAAGTAGATGTGTTTGAAAATATTTGTCTAGTTTGTCTTGGTTCCAAAGTAGTTGAATCTACAAAAGCCAACATAACCATTGGTTAGTGTGTCTGTGAATTTTTAATGTTAACAAAGATTATTAGTTCCTCTACTCGATGAGGTGAAGTTGAGGTTGGCTCCTCCTTCGCGAGTTAAGTCAAGTTGTGGATGACTCCTCTTTTTGGGTTAAGTCAAATCTTGTATGTTTTTTAAGTCCAATATCCTTCATCGTGAAGTTAAAATTTGACTCGGGAACTTTTACTAGAAAATAGCTCCTCATTCTTGAGTTAAGCTATGGTGTTGTTGACTCATCCATTACGAGTTAAGTCAAGGTTGAATGCTCTTTAAGTCGGATATCCTTTGTTGTGAAGTTAAAATTGACTAAAAAATCTACAAAATTGTATAAATGTGTGTAATGTTATGAATATAATGCTTTTAGGCATGCCTAAAATGTAGAAAATTAGCTCCTCGTTGTAAGTTGAGCTAAATCGTGGATGACTCCTCTATTGCAAGTTAAGTCTTGTCAAGAAAATGTCTCGAGTGAGATAGAATTTTTTAAGAGAAAATATCTTAAGTGAGATTTTGCTTCGAGGGAAACTATCTTGAGTAAGACAAAAATTTTCAAGGGAAAATATCTCAAGTGATATGAATTTTTTTTTTCGAGTGAGATGAAAAATTTTCAATGGAAAATGCCTCAAGTGAGATTAAATTTTATTTCTAGTGAAATTGTCTCGAGTAAGATGAAGAGTTTTCAAGGGAAAATATCAAAAGTGGGATGAAATTTTGTTTCTAATAAGATGAAAATTTTAAAGGGAAAATACTCAAGTGAGATGAAATATTGTTTCGAGAGAAACTGTCTCGAGTGAGACAAAAAAATTTAAGGGAAAATATATCAAGTGAGATGTAATTTTTGTTTCAAGGAAATAGTCTCAAGTGACACGAAATTTGTTTTTAAGGAAAACTATCTTAAGTGAGATAAAAAAATTTGTTTCAAGAGAAACTGTCTCGAGCGAGAGAAATTTTGTTTTAAGAAAAACTATCTCAAGTGATAAAATTTGTATTCCATGGGAAAAGTAAAATGATCTTAAGGAAGACAGATTTTTGAAAACCTTTTTAAAGATATCCTTAAGAGAAGAAAAATGATCTTAAGAAAGTTGAGATTCAATTTAAAGATATCCTTAAGAAAGGAAAATGGTCTTGAGGAAGAAAAATTTTTAGAAAAAAAATTTAATAAAACCCCAACACATTGAAAATGATCTTAATAAAGACAAATTTGAAATATTCTCATGGGAGAAAAGTGATCTTAATAAACAAAAAATTGGAGAATATCCTTATGAGAGGAAAATAATGAATGATGGATGTTTGATGCGAATATGTCAATGATGCAAGTGCATGCTTTCATGAATGATAATGATGCAGAGGTGTGTGGGAAGTCTTCATTCTTGAATTCTTCAATCTTCCTCACTATTTTACTTGAGTGTGTCACCATAATTCTTGGCTTGCACAAATTTTTTCTTCACACCCCAACAAAATCTTTCCATAATATTTCTTATTTTTGCCCATACATTGATCCTAAACTTCCATGTCTGAGAGACATTTTTCAATTTTCAAGATACATTTCCCAAAGAGATTATCTTGTTCGAAAATGTTTTTCTTCTTCTTCTTTTTTTGAAAAAAGTTTTTTAAGAAACAAAATTATGCCCAAGTTATTTTAGGCTCACAATTGAAGCAATTCGTAAAACATGAGTTCATAAAATATCAAAAGAATAAAATGATCTTTTATTCTTTCAAAGTTATAGTTCTTTAACAAGTGTCATGACTAATCGTAATGGTTGATTTAGGAAAAGTTTAGATCGGTTTCGTTTTTCAAGTGATTTTATTGGTTTGATGACCATGTACACCAGTTTAATGCGTTCACGTATACCATTGAGATACCTCTTAACCTTCAATGAGCTCGCATAAATCACTAGTGGTTGCTTAAAATGCCCATGTGGGTGCATTCTGTATTGTAATGCTAGACATTTTAGAGAGTGTTCATATTTCAGTTCTCTAAAATCTTCTATTTGTTTAAGATTCGTAAACTCCTCTAACATGGATAGTGTGAAAATATTGATCTAAAATCAGAATTTCTAATTTTTTTGTGTAGTCGACTATACTAAATGTTTCTCATCTCCCTTAGTCCACCCTCCATCAGAACTCATACTTGATTCAAAATTTCAGGCCTTACAACATTTCTTAAAATATATTTCATTAAATTTGATGTTCTTGTCCTCGTTTTGATTTTGTTGGGAGATTCTTCTTGACATATAGAGACTAGTTTCATGATCTAAATGTAATCATATTCATAAAGTTAAGGTTCTTGACATAGTCTATTACTTTCACTGAATAATTCTAATTAGAGGATTCAAATGTCAAAAAGTCTTTGACTTGACATAGAACTCACTTCATAAAGCTAGGACATTACCTCCATATCTACTTCAGACATTACCTCCGAAGATTAATTCAGAGAAGAGAAGCAAGACATCGCAACAGTAGGCTAAGGAAGTGGTAGATGAAAAGCGTCGAGTAAAAGATATAGAAATCAAGAACAAGCATCAGTTCAAATGGTTAGAAGCTGTAAGGAATAAGATAGAGGGTTTAGACTCCGACAAAAGGAAATTGATTAATGAAAGAAAAGTTAAGAGCCATGAAGCTTAGAAATGGGAGAAAGAAAAAGAAGATAATATGAAAAAGTTAAAAATAGAGAAAATTTGAGTTCAATGACTAGAGGTTGAAATGAACATTATACTTGAGGACTTCGAGGTCAGGGAATGAAGGATATATGAGATTCAAGAAGATAGAGAATAAGAAGGACAAAGTTTGGGTTGAAAGACAAGGCTAAAAATGTATCCTTGATAGGAAACAAGTTGAAGTTGATCCTAGATGCAAAGGTACTCAACAAAGAATCAAGAAGTTGAGGAATTTAACAGGGATATGGGAGAGATGCATCTAAGGCATGAGAAAGAGATGAGTCATAATCGAGCTAGGAGACCATATCTCCCAACTTGAAGAGTTTTTACATCAAGAGCAATCCCCACCTACTTTGATGAACTTAAGATTATCTCGCGAAGAGAACAAAGCACTACAAGGAAATATCAAGGGGCTAGAAGATGAGCTCCAACAATGTCATATTCGAGTCATCAGCATGGAAAAAAATCAATACTATCAATGCTTGATGGAAAGATACCTCAGAGTATTATCAAGTGATATTTATAGAGCGAGAGTGCATGATGAGTGAAGTAATAGCTCAGATGGGAGAAGTAGTTCGCTATATAGGGGAACTAGCTAATAGGGCAAAAGTTATTTTAGATCTTACTAGTCCAGTCTCTGATTATGGAAAGAATGTCAGTAAGCTTATAAACAAAATTGTAGAATTGAACATGAGGGTCAGACCTTATCTACAGTCGATCTACTTTGTAATGGTTGAAACTTTTCATCCAATGAAAGTCGTTTTATGGTGTTCATTATTAAGAATCAATGCTTGTTACATTGCATTTTTTTATTTGCATAAACATTCATGCATTGATTTATTGATATTCCGTCATATGTAATATGCATTCATGTCTAAAAGGCTAATAAAAAATTAATTTATGAAAGATCGTGTGATAAAGGATACTGGCTAAAAAAATGAAACACCCTTGTAACACAAGAGGTAAAATAATGGAGCCAAAATTTGAATATTTGAAGAAAATTCAAGAGAATTTACTGAAGATGCAATATGATTAGGAAGCGAAAATGGAACAAACGCAAAGTTGAAACTGTTAAATTCAAGATAATTTAATAAAAAAAATTGTTGTGGATAATATCATGCATAACCAATCTAGCATGGTGGATTAGATTATCGCAAAGTTGACGACAATAAATGTTGACACTGGAAAAAAATCGACTATTATGTAAGTTGAAACTGTCAAATATATTGTACCTTCTTCTGCTCCAAGACTGGTCATTACACCTGAAAAGTCCATTGAGAATCTTGTTAAGTCATCTGTCACCAAATTCTCAAGTGGTTATAACAAATCTTCAAAGCGATCTGAATTAGTACATGGTACCAGAACTTGATGAGATGGAGAAGAATAAGAATGAAATACCAAAACATTTGAAGGATTGGTGTAAAGGTTTCTTCAAAGATATGGGAGGGCACAATTTCCGAGAGGCATATGCAACTGAACTAAGCTTAGTGCCTGATTTGATACTATCCCCTAAATTTAAGATGTCTGAGTTTGAAAAGTATGAGGTAAGACCTGCCCTACTACACACTTGATAATGTTTATCAGGAGAATGATAGGTTTTGTCATAAATGATAAACTTTTGATTTATTGTTTTCAAGCAAGTATAAGTGGGTCTGCTGTAAGATGATACAACCTATTAACCCGAGCACATATAAGAACATGGAAGGATTTAGTAAACACCTTTAAAGAACAATATTAGCATGTCATTGGTATGATGTTTGATAGGGTCACCCTTCAAAATAGGGAAATGAAGCACAATGAAAGCTTTCGTTAGTATACTCAACGCTAGAGGGATTTTTGCTGCCCAGGTTCATCATCCATTGGTTGAAAGAGAATTTATAACCATGTTCATAGATACATTGAAGTCTCCTTACATCGACCATGTCGCTATAAAAAGTTTCTTTGATATAGTTATGTATGGGGAAATGATCGAGAAGGCATTAAAGAATGGCCAAATTACTAGTGGAAAAAACTCGGCAAAGAAACCCTTTTGTGAAAAAAAAAATAATGAGAAGTAAACTATATAAATTTTCTATGAATAAACCAAAAACTAAAGGTTCTAGCTCATAAGGCGTAGCAACGCGTGAAAACAACACTTAGAGGATGTCATTTACACCTATCTAGATGATGTATAGTGAGCTTTTTCATGGATTGGTCAAAACGCATGTAGTAGCTCTAAAGTATGTAAACCAGCTTGAATCATCATACCCAAAATAGTATAGTGAGAATGAAACTTGCGAGTACCATGTTAATATCCCAAGGCATACAATTGAAAAATGTCTCACTTTCAAAATGATAGTTGATGATTTGATTAAGAGAAAAATGGTGTCATTCAATAACTCAGAAGTTCCTTGTGTTGCTGCAAATCCACTTCCAAACCACCAAAATAAGGAGTCAACACCATTGATAAAGGTCAAAGATTCAAAACCAAGGTGAAAGAGATCAATACACCGCAGAGTTGAGTGTATAAACAAATGCTTGCGAGAGGACTATTAAGTCCAAAATAAGAAGCAATAAAGAAAAGATCTGAAAGTAACTGTGAATACCATTATGACGAGGGACATCAACTCCAATACTGCAAAGAGTTTAAGCAAGTAGTCCAATAAATGATGGATAGAAAAGAAATGCAATTCTTTGAAGAATGTCTCACGAATAGTGGAGGTGGTGTAAATGCAACAGAGGAAAGTTCAGAGAAGGTTGGTGAAATATTGAATAAACCAGTATTGGTTATATCCAAGTTGAGCTATGAGGTGAGCAAGGAAAAGGCGATGTCGAAGGTGGTAATACAAGCACCATCACCATTTACTTACACAAGCAGCAATAAGGTACCGTGGAATTACACATGCCAAAATTAACACTCCTAAATATAAGAATGATAAAGTTGATGAAGTTGGGGGCTTCACCAGAAATGATAGGTGTTATGATCCTAATAAAGTTGAAAAGGTGAGAGTTGTGGTGATTAACGATTTAAGGATATGAATGAACATGTTCATATTGAAGAGGCTTAGAAATTCCTAAAATTTAAAAGCATAGTGAATACAACATTGTAGAGCAGCTTCAAAAAAACCTTGCATGAATTTCAATGTTATTTCTTCTTCTACATTCTGAGGTGCATCGAAACACGTTATTGAAAGTGTTGAATGAGACCTTCATGTTAAAGGATATACTAGTAGAGTGAGTTGATAGGTTAGTGAATCACATTAATGCAGACAACTTCATCTACTTCAATGATGATGAAATACCTAAAGAAAGATAGGTACAAGGCTTTAAACATAACGTCAACTGCAAAAGGGTTATTCTGTTAGGAGTATTAATAGAAAATAGGCAAGCCTTAAATGTTATGTCATGGATAACATTGAATAAACTTCTTGTGGAGACCTCGTACATGAAGATATGTGGCAACAATGTTCGTGCATTCGGAGGCACCGAGAGGAACATTATAGGTAAAATAAAAATCCCCTACAAGTTGGCCCAACTACATTTGAAGTAGAGTTTGTGGTCATAGACATCTATTTGCTAGGAAATCCAGGGATACATATGGCTGGGTAGTTCTATCTTTATTGCACCAGAAGCTGTGGAGACCTCGTACATGAAGATATGTGGCAACAATGTTCGTGCATTCGGAGGCACCGAGAGAACATTATAGGTAAAATAAAAATCCCTACAAGTTGGCCCAACTACATTTGAAGTAGAGTTTGTGGTCATAGACATCTATTTGCTAGGAAATCCAGGGATACATATGGCTGGGTAGTTCTATCTTTATTGCACCAGAAGCTTCGATCCATTTTTTAAGGAACCTTGGTAACTATCAAAGCTAAATAAGAAATCATATCTTATATCACCACTGATGCACCATATGTAGAGGTGGATGAGAATGCACTAAAGTCTTCTTTCCAATCATTGGATTTGTCATCGCTACCTTTGTTTTTTAAGGAAATATGCCCTTTCATAGACTCTTAAGGATAACGATAATGCAGTTGAAAGAAACTATAGCTTAAGGATCCAAAGTTGGGAAAGGCTTTGGTAAGAGTTACAAAGAATTACCAAAAGTCTAGCCCTGACTCCTAAAGTAACTGCTTCAGAATTGGGTACAAGCCCACTTATCAAGATAGAGTTAAGAATACACTAAAGCTTAAGGAAAGAAGGAAGGCAAGGGCAAGTGATCAGGATATTACCTGGGGGCTATAGTTATACAACTCATCACTAAGACTTTCTAATATAGGGGCTTCATGGTTGATATGTTAGAGCAATCATGGGTTGATGAAGAGCTTGTTATATTAGATGTTATGTTGGAAAACTTGAGCATCAATGCTATCATGGATGAGTCAAATATAGAATGCTCACGAGCTTCGATTCATCTTTATCCTTCTAGATACACTCTAGATAATTATACTATTGGATAACTCCATATATTCTACAAATACATTTCAGAGTAATGCAAAATAACAATCTTATCATCTTTTGACCTAAATATAGTAGGGTTCTTTTTATAAAGACAAAATGTTATTCGTCATTACTTTAATCAAATGATGTATTTTCTTTATTCTGTCCATGGCAAACATTTTATTTTATTCTTTATTACGTTATTACCATATTTTGGTTATTCTTTGTAAAGATAACATTTGTGACAATGTGGGGCACATTTTGCTATAAAATGATGTCAAACATATAAACAAACCATGGTTACATTGTTCCACGATATGATATACAAAGAAATAAATGTATATGTGGACAACATGATTGCCAAATCACAAAAAAAAGAAGAAAATGTTAGAGTTATGAGAAAGTTGTTTCTGAGGTTAAGGAAGTACCAATTGAAGCTTAACCTGACTAAGTGCACCTTTGGAGCTACTTCAGGGAAATTGCTACGGTCCGTAGTCAGTGAAAAGGGGATAGAGATAGATCTAGAAAAAGTTAAAGCAATTTAAGAATTTCCACCGCCTCCAAAAGAAGTTTGATGATTCCTATAGAGGTTGAATTATATTTCTAGGTTCATCTCTCAGTTAACAGAGAAATGCGATTCAATCTTCCGCTTGCTGAGAAAGTAAAACCTAGGAATTTAGGATGACAGCTGCCAAGAAAGTTTTGATAAAGTTAAACACTGCCTATCAAATACTCCAGTTCTAATTCCACATATCCCATATAAACCAATGATTTTATACTTAATGGTCTTTGAAAATTCAATGGGATGTGTACTAAAACAACACGATGAAAGTAGGAGGAAAAGACAAGCCATTCATTATCTCAGTAAGAAGTTCACTGACTGCGAGACTCGATATTCCTTGATCGAGAAGTTGTGTTGCGTCTTATATTGGATTACAAAAAGACTGAGGTAATATTCGTTGTACAACACTATTTGGTTAATATCGAAGCTGGATCCATTGAAATACATGATAAAATCTTCATCTTTAATTGGAATGATGGCTAGGTGGTAGATGTTGTTGTCTGAATTTAACATAGTTTATGTAAGCCAAAAGGTAGTGTCGTTGCAAACTTATTGGCAAGCAGGGCATTAGAGGACTGTGAACTAGTGAAATTTGAATTCCTAATGAAGACTTATTATGCATATCCACCTTAGAAGAAGAGAAAGCCCCAAAGGATGAAATATGGAGAATGCACTTTGATGGTGCTTCAAATTTCATTGGGCATGGAATTAGGGCCCAGTCGGCTCACTTTGAAATGTACAAATAACATGAATGAATATGAAGCATGTATCTTGGGAATTCGAGCTGTAATTAAGCATAAAATTAAGATTCTAGAAGTACTTGGGGACTCAGCCTTAGTCATTTATCAGCTTCGTGGAGAGTGGATAACTATAGATTCAAAATTGATAGAATACAAGAATTTGGTCATGCATCTGATAAAAGAATTTGAAGAAATTACCTTTACTTATCTCCCACGAAAGAAAAATCAAATGGAAAGCCTTGGCTAAGGTGGCTTCAATGTTTAAAGTTAATGATCAAGTTCGAATGATGCCCATCCATATGAGTATAAGGGAAGCCCCAGCTCATTGTTGTAACATTGAAGAAGATGATAGTCTCCCATGGTATTATGACATTCTTCAATATGTCAAATATCAAGCTTACCTGGTTGAAGCTACTGAGAATGAAAAAAGAACCTTGAGAAGATTAGCTATAGGATACGTACTAGATGGGGAAGTCCTTTACAAGAATGGAAAATACTAGATAATGTTGAGATACTTGGACAAATTTGAGGCCAAAAAGGTACTCGAGGAAATCCATGAAGGAATATACAAAACTCATGTCAACAGGTTCACGATGGCTAAACAAATCATGAGGTTTGGGTATTAGTAGTCTACAATGGAAGGGGATTGCATCAACTATGCCCGTAGATGCCACAAATGTCATATTTATGGTGACAAAATACATGTACCTTTTTCACCCTTACATGTAATGAATGCACTTTGGCCTTTCTCAATGTGGGGCATGGATGTCATTAGACCAATCACATCGAAGGCCTCTAATGGACACCGATTCATCTTAGTGGCCATCAATTATTTCACCAAATAGGTTGAATTTGCATCCTATGATAGTGTAACCAAGCGAGTAGTATGGAGATTCTTGAAGAAAGAAATCATTTGTAGATATAGGACACCAGAGAGAATTATTTCGGACAATGCTTTGAATCTGAGTAATGATTGGACGAGGGAAATCTGTACTAAGTTCAAAATCAAACATCATAACTCGGCTTATTATCACTCAAAGAAGAACAAGGAAGTAGAGTGACAAATAAGAAAATGAAAAGGATTATTACAAAGATGATCGAGACATATATGGATTGGCATGAAAATCTACCCTCTGTCTTACTAGCTTATCATACTTCTATTCGCACATCGACTAGGGTAACACCTTTCTCACTAGTCTATGGGATGGAAGCTATTTTACCCATCGAGGTAGAAATTCCTTCTTTGAGAGCACTAATGGAGCTGAAACTAGAATAAGTTATTGAAAACATTTTGATGTTTCGATATAACAAATTAAATTAAAATAATTTTAATTTTGAAAATGATTTTTTTAAAGCATATTCGATATATTAAATCGAATATCAAAATATTACTCAAAGTATTTCAAAGTTCATTTTAAATCCTTACTCAAGTGTAAAATTAAGTTTTAATCTTAAAATAATTTCAAAATGATTTTACAAAATATTTCGAACCATTTCAAAACCAAAAATTCCAGATTGCTCAGAGGAAACCGATTCCCCCCTGAATGGTTTGGCTCCGAGAATTCCAGTACGCTCGGAGGGAACCGATTCCCCGTAGGGGGTACCGATTCCCCCCCATTGTTCAACGGTCGAAATATTTGAATTTTACACTTAGGGAGCCGATTCCCTATGAGGGGTACCGATTCCCCCACTCTCCAAGCAGAAATATTAATTGTTTTCACACTTAAACGGCTCCAAAAACTTCATTAATGATCCCCAATGTTCAAAAGTGATTCAAGGTGTATTTAAGCAAGCTTAGAAGCCATTGATAAACAACAAGAAACATCAAGAAACTAGAATCAAGAGAGAATCTAAGAGAAAGCATCAAACCTCAAGTTTGAGCATTTCAAGCCAATTTTTCATTCAATATTCATTTTGCTTTCAAGAACACTTATTGTGCTCAATTGTATTTTTCTTGAGTGTTCTTTTCTTTATTCTAGAATTGTGCAAACAATCTACCTTGTGAGGATTTCCTTGTAAGTTTGCAAATTTGTATTTTTCTCTTTGGGAGAGAGTGTTCTCAAGAATTTGGAGTATAATTCTTGAGGGTTTGTAAGGTTACTCTTTGTCCTCAAAAGAAAGACAAATTAGTGAATTTGTGGAAAATCCTTAGTGTGGATAGCTAAGGTAGTGGACGTAGACTTTGGTTGAGAAAGTCGAACCACTCTAAATCGATGTGCAATTACTTTCAATTTTCTGCAAAAGCTTTTACCAAAATTTTAATTACCAATTCACCCCCTCTTGGCCATATTCGTCGATCGATTAACTCAATAATTGGCATCAGAGCCTAACTCATTTGAAGGTTTAATCACCTCTTGAGTCAATTCGGGAAGAGTTATATCGATAATCAAAGTCATCAATGGCCTCCGCTTCAAACTTCGACTCTGGTCTCGATTCGATACCCGTCAACAAGCCTCCTTTCTTCAATGGGGCTAACTATGCCTATTAAAAAAAATAGGATGATGTACTTCATTCAAGCAAGTGACATGGGGGCATGAAATGTCGTAGAAGAATGATACATCAAGCCTCTCACTCATCCAAGATTGTGGAGTGAATGAGAGATAAAAATGTTCCAGCTCAACTCCAAAGCCATCCATATCATATTTTATGCTCTTAGATCAGATGAATACGGAAGAGTTTCATCTTGTACAACCGCCAATGAAATATGGGACAAACTTCAAATCACTCATGAAGGTACCGATGAGGTAAAGAAATCTAAAATTAGTATTCTAACGCATAGCTATGAAAATTTCATGATGAAACCAAATGAAGATATCAAAGCTATGACGGATAGATTCTCAACGATTGTCAATGGTCTCAAATCATATGGAGAGATCATTCCAAATGAAAAGCTTGTGAGGAAGTTAGTTTACTCCCTTCCAAAATCATGGCAATCAAAGAAGATGGCAATCATCGAGTCTAAAGACCTAACGTCCTTAACTCTTGAAGAACTAATCGGTTCCCTCCTCACTCATAAAATGATGCTTGAAGATGAGGTGGACCTCGATAAGATTGACGAGACACCAAAGGAGAATGAGAAGAAGAAAAACATTGAAGTTGCTCTCAAATCCACAAAAGATGAGAGTGATTCTAATGAAGATGACGATGATGAGGAAATGGCATTGTTTGCCAAACGGTTCAGAAAAATGATGAGACCTTACCAATGAAGAAAATTCAAACGAAGTGAAGGGCTCAAAAATAAACCAAAAGAAAATGACCCGATCATTTGCTATGAATGCAAAAAACCGGGGCATGTCAAATATGATTGCCCACAATTAAAGAGAAATGGTCAATCAAAGAATAAGCACAAGGCTCATGTGGCTACATGGAGCGATGAAGAAGGTTTTGATGAAGAGGAACAAGAAGTAGCAAACTTGTGCTTGATGGCATTTGGGGAAGATTCTAAGGTAATCTCTAACTCATCTGATTTTGATGATTTATCCTATGATGAGTTATTAGAGGAATATAATGGGTTGGCTTTGGATTATGAGAAATTGTTTTTAAAATATAAAAATAATGTTTCAAAATTGAAAAATGAAAATAAACTCATATCCAAAACCAACAATGATCTTGAAAGTAAAATCAAAGATTTGTAAATCAAACTAGAAGAGTTTGAAAAGAAAAATTTGGATTTGCAAAATTTACTTTCAAAGGTCAATGATGACCATCAAAAGAAAATTGATGATCTTAAAGCTTCTTTTGATAAAGTTGGAACAAAACGTTTTGAAAATGGAGAAAATTCAAAATCTAATTTTTTTTAGAAAAAGTTTTAAAAACTACAATCATAGAGGTCCCCGAAAAACCTCTAATGGAAAAATCATTAGAAGTATATGGGTTCCCAAAGAACTCATTACTACTAAAAATAAGGATATCCTACATCAATGGATACCTAAGGAGACTAGGATTTTAGAAACTAATGAATATGGACCCAAAATAATTTGGGTACCAAAAATTAGAAATTAATCTATATTTGTAGGAAAAGGAGCATTGCTACAAGGCACGTGAAACAAATTCAAATTCATGGTACCTTGATAGTGGATGCTCGAGACACATGACCGGAGACAAAAGCTGGTTCATAGATCTTAACGCCAAAAATGGAGGAGAAGTGACTTTTGGTGATAATTCAAAAGGTCACATTGAAGGTATAGGTATAATAGGTAATACCTCTTCCATACAAATTAAAAATGTGTTATATGTGAATGGATTAAAGCATAATCTCTTGAGTATTAGTCAATTATGTGATAAGGGATTCAATGTCATATTTGAAACTAATGGTTGTAAAGTCATTGACATTGCATCTAATAGGATTATTCTTGTTGGTCATAGAATAGGAAACATATACATGGTGCATTTAGACTCTATAGAAATGACTAATTTATGCCTAGTTGCAAAGGATGAGCATGATAGTTGGTTATGGCATAGGAGACTAGGACATGCTAGCATGAGTGTTTTGCAACGGTTAGTTCAAGGAGAATTGGTTAGAGGGCTGCCTAAACTAAAATTTGATAATGATAAAATCTGTGATGCTTGTGCTAAAGGAAAACAAAATCGAGTTTCTTTTAAATACATTAATGATGTGTCAACTAGTAGAGTATTACAATTGATCCATATAGATCTTTTTGGGCCAACTAGGACTACTAGCTTGGGTGGAAAACAATGCATTTTTCTTGGTAGATGACTATTCTAGATATACTTGGGTTCTATTCTTAAGTACTAAAGATGAAGCATTAGAAAATTTCATCAAATTTTTCAAAAGTAATTCAAAACGAAAAATGTTACTCTATCACTAGTGTTAGAAGTGATCATGGCACTGAATTTGAAAATCTTGGATTTAATGAGTTTTGTAATTCTAATGGTATTAGTCATAATTTTTCAGCACCTAGAACCCCTCAACAAAATAGAGTTGTTGAGAGGAAAAATCAAACTTTAGAAGAAATGACTAGAACCATGCTTTGTGAAAATAATTTGCCAAAATATTTTTTGGCGGAAGCCACAAATACCGCTTGTTATGTTGTAAATCGAGTAATGATTAGGCCAATTTTAAAGAAAACTCCATATGAAATTTTCAAAAATAAAAAGTCTAACATTAGCTATTTTCATCCGTTTGGATGTAAATGTTTTGTTTTAAACAACGGTAAAGAAAACCTTGGCAAATTTGATGCTAAAAGTGATGAAGGAATTTTTCTGGGTTATTCTTTAAATTCTAAAGCTTATCGAGTATTTAATAAAAGAACTTTAGTTGTAGAAGAGTCTATACATGTTGTTTTCAATGATAATCTCCTTCCGAGGAAGGATTCTTGTGTGAATGATGATATAGGCATTATAAATGACATTAGACATGATGTTGGAGAACCATCATCAAAGAAAGAAACGAAAAATAAGGAAACTCGTGATCCTCTCGAGAATCCAACGATTGAAGAAAGGGAAGTATTTTATCCAAGAGAGTACAACTATGTCAAGGATGGTGAGATTATAGGTGATCCATCCAAAGGGGTAACAACTCGATCTTCTCTTAGAAATATTTGTAATTATGTTGCATTTATTTCATGCATAGAGCCTAAGAATATTAAAGAAGCATTAAATGATGAACATTGGATTATGGCTATGCAAGAAGAATTAAATCAATTTGAGAGAAGTAAAGTATGGACATTAGTTGAAAGGCCTAGTAATAAATCTACTGTAGGTACTAGATGTGTATTTAGGAATAAGCTTGATGAGAGTGGTATTATAGTGAGAAACAAGGCTAGACTTGTTGCTCAAGGGTATACTCAAGAAGAGAGGGCATAGACTATGATGAAACATACGCTCCCGTAGCTAGGATGGAAGCAATTAGAATGTTATTAGTATTTGCATATTTTCATGAATTTAAACTATATCAAATGGATGTTAAAAGTGCATTTTTAAATGGTTTTATAAAAGAAGAAGTGTATGTGGAACAACCTCCAGGTTTTGAAGATTCTAAATTTCCGGATCATGTTCTTAAATTGACAAAAACACTTTATGGTTTAAAACAAGCTCCTAGAGCTTGGTATGAAATATTGTCAAATTTTTTAATTGAAAAGGGTTTTTCAAAAGGGAAGGTTGACATTGCGTTGTTTTTAAAGCATAAAGGTAAAGATTTATTAGTAGTTCAAATCTATGTTGATTATATAATATTTTGTTTTACTAATGATGTTCTTTGCCAAGAATTTTCTAAGCTAATGCAAAGCGAATTCGAAATGAGCATGATGGGGGAGCTCTCATTTTTCTTGGGACTCCAAATCAAGCAAAAAAAAGATGGCATCTTCATCAATCAAGCTAAGTACGTCAAAGATATGCTCAAGAAGTTTGGACTGGAAAATGGCAAACCTCATGACACTCCAATGAGCTCTTCAACAAAGCTTGACTTAGATGAAGGAGGTAAATGTGTAGATGTTAAATTATATAGGTCAATGATTGGATCTCTACTTTATCTAACTGTAAGTAGATCGGACATTATGTTTAGTGTTTGCTTATGTGCTAGATTTCAATCATGCCCTAAGGAATCACATTTACTAGTTGTTAAGATAATCTTTAGATACCTTAAGGACACTCCTAGTTTAGGACTTTGGTATCCTAGAGACTCTAGCTTTAGCTTGCATGCCTTTTCTGATTCGGATTATGGAGAATGCAAATTAGATAGGAAAAGCACCTCCGGTACTTGCCAATTCCTTGGAAATATGTTGATTTCTTGGTTTTCAAAGAAACAAAATTATGTTGCATTATCTACCACTAAAGCCGAATACATTTCAGATGGTAGTTGTTGTGCTCAATTTTTATGGATGAAACAACAACTTTTTGATTATGGAATTGAAGTAGGTACCATTCCTATCAAGTGTGACAATACTAGTGCTATTTGTCTCACTAAAAATCCCAATCAACACTCTAGAACTAAGCACATTGAAATAAGACATCACTTCATTAGAGACCATGTCACTAAGGAAGATGTAGTTCTAGAATTTGTTGATACTTTGCATCAATTAGCGGATATCTTTACAAAACCTTTAGACAAGGAACGTTTTTGGACACTTAGGAGAGAATTAGGTTTAACTGACCTATCTTCACTTAGTGTTTAAAATAATTTTAGCACTTTTAAGACTAAATGAAAAATGCTTATAATAGTAATTTCCGATTACATTCATTACTATTAGTTAGGGGGAGTTTATGATTCTTGATGAAAAATTAACTTTATGTTCAAATGTAGTTTAAGGATTAATTTGATTGATTGAACATAATTAATTTTTGATATATGAGTTAACAATACCACTAGAGAAGATTAATTTAGCATTTTGAGTGTTTAAAATACATATTTTTGAATTATAGGGCAGAGGGAATCGATACCCCCTGGGGTTCTGGTTTTTAAATAGGGCAGAACTCCCAAAATGTTAAAACCCAAAATTCTCTTCTCTTGCCGCCGTTTCCACTCTCTACTCTCTTCATATCTCCACTTTTCCTTAAAACAACGTTTTTAATCAGAATTCTCTTCAAATATCATCTCCTAAACCTGCTAACATCATTAAAATTGTGCAAACAACATCAAAATCCACTCAATCTCATCTTTCAAGGTAAATTTTTCTAAACTCTCTATTTCATTGATTTTGAACATATGACTAGTTTTAATTAGTTCTAGATATAAATAGTGATCGGGCATTGATTGTTTAATGATTAGAAACTAGATTTTACAACTAATTTAATAAAAAACACAAGAATCTTCCAATTTTTTTTAAATTTTTGAAATATAAAAAAAATTCAAATTATTGTGTTTTGATTGAATTACGTTGTTGTTATAAAAACTATACATATATTGATTTTCAAAACCTTATTTTTCAATAAGTTTTTTGAAAACTTTGTCCATTAGGATTGGCTTAGAGAACCTTGAAATATTGAGAACTCAATTAAGTTTTGGGATTGATTGAATTGCATACATGTATTTTCTAAATTGCAGGTTATCTATTCTATTCCGATTTCCTAAACCATGTCCAATCCTAAACGTGCTAGGTCATCATCTAGTCGCTCAAACCGTCAATCCAACCCACCTCCAAATCCTCCTCCTATTCCTGAAATTCCTATTCCTAATCCCGTTGATCCTAATATGACTATCCAAAACTCGTGCTTCAATCATCCGGGTCCTAGAAATCATCATTTTTGGTATTATCAATATTTTGACTCTTACAAAATTAGAGAAGAACGTATCCCTTCTTGTCAAGCAATGATATATATCGATTTTAGATATCTTCCTCTTTTACAAGAGTGGAAATTTGATCAACTTTGTGACCTTGAACCTATAGTTTACCATCAACTTGTTTGCATATTCTATTCTAATGCCGTTTGTATTAAAAACCGAGCTCAAACCAAAACCATAGTAGTTTGTTCCTATCTCCTAGGACAATTCATCCATCTTGACTCAGCTTACATAGCTAATGAATTAGGATTAGATAATGATGGTATATCAAATGAAAAACAACTTTTAGGTTCTCGTTGTAAAAGAAGGGATAGTGCGAGTGTCTTAGATCTTCATGATCATTTTCTCCATCTAATGATTTCTTGGTGGTTTCGACCATCCAGAGGTCGTTACTCTACTCTTCATACTTTAGATCTTTGGTGGTTACATTGTTTCCAAAACAATATTAAAAAAAATCTTCCTGAGATTATTTTTGCTGAAATCGTTGAAACCGTAAACTTAGTACCAAATAAGAAACTTTGTTCCTCTCTAGTTTATGGTTGCATTCTAAGTAATCTATTTTCTAAAGCCGGGCTTAGAGTAGGTCTAGATGTCGTCTTTCCTCTCAAGAAACAAATTAATCTTCTTTTCTTAACGAGAGCAGGATGGATAAAGAATAAGGACACCGGTGAATGGGTTCGATCTTCTGAAGATACTCCGGGAGCTAGTTCTTCACGAGCTCCTCCAGCAGATGACGACGATCCCGAACTTGAGCAATTAATGCAAGATATTGATGAAGCCGACGATGAGTCGGAACAACACGAGGAACAAGCTCAGCAAGAATATCATGTGCCTCCATATTTTCAATCATTCATGGAGACATTTGATTTTCGTTATGCATCCTTGCATTCTCGCTTCACTTCCATAGAATCTCACTTCTCGACTATGGAAGCTCAACAATTGGAAATTCTCCGGGAGATGCGTGCAAACAATGAGTCAACCAACGCTCGTAGCTCGTATTAATGAACTCACTCATGAAATGGAAGCTATGCGAGCTCATTTCCCACCTCCCGATCCTCCTACGGATGCTTGAACTTTAATCTTTGCTTTGCTTGTTTGGATTGAACTTGGATATTTGCATTATTGTTAAAATATTTTTGAATGCTTTTGGATTGTTTATTTTTGGTTGTTCGAACTTATGTTTAATACATTTGATTTGGATTTCGTGTTTATTTTGCATCTTTAGACATATATGACCAATTATTCATTACATGTTTATGAATATTGTTTATGAAACTTATGGCTAACCTCTCTTATGATTGTGTTCTTAGTAGTTTAAGCTATATATATTTATAATCAATTGGCTAAATGATTTCAAAACCTTGTTTAAAATCTTTTACGAGTCTTTTTTAATTTAACAAAAAGGGAGAGATAAAAGTGTTTTTGATGAGTAGTGTTAAGTAAGGGGGAGTAGTATTTTTCTTTCAAAATCAAAATTCATTTTGAAATTAGAAAATCTTAAAATGTTTTGTTATATCAAAAAGGGGGAGATTGTTGAAAACATTTTGATGTTTTGATATAACAAATTAAATTAAAAGAATTTTAATTTTGAAAATGATTTTTCTAAAGCATTCGATATATAAATCGAATATCAAAATATTACTCAAAGTATTTCAAAGTTCATTTTAAATCCTTACTCAAGTGTAAAATTAAGTTTTAATCTTAAAATAATTTCAAAACAATTTTATAAAATATTTCGAACCATTTCAAAACCAAAAATTCCAGATTGCTCAGAGGGAACCGATTCCCCCCAATGGGGTACCGATTCCCCCTGAATGGTTTGGCTTTGAGAATTCCAGTACGCTCGGAGGGAACCGATTCCCCCCACTGTTCAACGGTCGAAATATTTGAATTTTACACTTAGGGAACCGATTCCCCATGAGGGGTACCGATTCCCCCACTCTCCAAGCAGAAATATTAATTGTTTTCACACTTAAACGGCTCCAAAAACTTCATTAATGATCCCCAACGTTCATAAGTGATTCAAGGTGTATTTAAGCAAGCTTAGAAGCCATTGATAAACAACAAGAAACATCAAGCAACTAGAATCAAGAGAGAATCTAAGAGAAAGCATCAAACCTCAAGTTTGAGCATTTCAAGCCAATTTTTCATTCAATATTCATTTTGCTTTCAAGAACACTTATTGTGCTCAATTGTATTTTTCTTGAGTGTTCTTTTCTTTATTCTATAATTGTGCAAACAATCTACCTTGTGAGGATTTCCTTTTAAGTTTGCAAATTTGTATTATTCTCTTTGGGAGAGAGTGTTCTCAAGAATTTGGGGTATAATTCTTGAGGGTTTGTAAGGTTACTCTTTGTCCTCAAAAGAAAGACAAATTAGTGAATTTGTGGAAAATCCTTAGTGTGGATAGCTAAGGTAGTGGACGTAGACTTTGGTTGAGAAAGTTGAACCACTCTAAATCGTTATGCAATTACTTTCAATTTTCTGCAAAAGCTTCCACCAAAATTTTAATTGCCAATTCACCCCCCTCTTGGCCATATTCGTCGATCGATTAACTCAACATAAGTTGATTGGGTTCAAAATAGATTTGATCAGACCTCGAGAATTTCAAGAAAAATATCTAGTGCTGAAAAAAATCATTCCTATACAAAAAGACTTTTGAGGGAAATTAATATCGAATTGGGAAAGCCCCAATGTCGTGAAAAATGCATTTTTTTAAAGAACCTTGATTTTGACTAACATGAAAGGAAAAATGGGGTTTAAGATGAAAACCTAAAACAATGTCTTGAAACCAAAGTAGGATTCAAGTTGAAAATCCAAAAGGACAGCTCAAATATCTTAGATTAGGTTAATGAATGGTGAATTCCCTTGGAAGTCTGACAATTAAGGGAGAGGTTCTCATACTCAGATATCCTTAGTACGATCTGAATCATCTAGACACATGTTAATCTTCAGAAAAGATTGCAAGTGAGAAAATGGAATGAGTCATGTGCTTGATATTAGGGTTACTTGGTTTTTGTTCTTTTTGTAATGTTTACCTTATCCTTGAAAGAAACACCGACTCAAAAGAATTACACATTCCTTATATTTTGTTAATGAATTAGTTGATTATATTTTATTTCTTTTTTTATAACCATCATGCATATAAAATATTGATTAATAATAGTTTTTCGTATAAAAAGATTATTATGCCTTACTTTGAGAAGGTTTTAGAGATATAGAGACTTCAAAACATGTGGTTACCAGAAAGTACAAGTGAATCAACCATCAATAGCTCATTTGTGTTTGGTTAGGACGTGAACAAGAGTGTTTTAATCCATAAAATCCTTTCTAGAAATCCATCAAAATGAAAACAATCTTGACATGACCTCATCTTCAAGGTGAATTTAAATTAGGGGATATGTCGGGTATGATTTCAATCAATCAAGTCATTTCAAGAAAAGTCGACCTTTGCAAAGGGACTAATTCTCCAAGTAAAATAAAGAAGACAAATCAAAGGTAGTAGTAGGCAGAGTGGTCACCGCGACTAAACACCAATAGTACAGGGACCAAAACCACCAAAGCACAAGTAGTAGAGAAAATTTTATTTACTATGACTGAAGACCTTTCACCAAGGGTGATGAAATCTCAGTTTTTCAGATTAAGTCATGAAAAACTACATCAAACATTCATCATATCAAATTACATTTGATCATCTTTAGGACATATTGCATATGACACATATGGAATCATGGCATATGACTTGTTTTTAACAGGATTTGGAAAATCCATCTCAATACCAAATGTAATTGATCAATCATCTTTCAGCCAGGACTAGACCTCTTCAACGCGAAGGAGCAATGTCATCACTAGATTTGACATCAAGCAAATTACTCATAAGAGACCAAAACTCCTCACACAAAGGAGCAATGTCGTCCTTAAAAGCAAAGTATATAAAGGAAACTAGATTTCCTCAACATGAAGGAACCACATTGACTTCATAAACAAATCATTCAAAAACAACTAGACATCATCATTGTGAAAGAACAATGTCGTCAGCAAACATAAGGTCTTCAAATGAAATAACAAATCATCAAGATATGATTTGACATCCTCAGCAAGAAGAAATAACATCATTTTTCAGATTCCTTACTTTTGAACAAAGGACTCAATTTTCAGATTCTGAGTAAACATCGAAACAGGACAAAATTGTGTCTTTGGTCTTTGCTTTAATTGTGTTCGCACATCAATGGAAAAAGAGGGACAGTTGTAGATACTAATTTTTTCTGAAATTGATTATTAACTTTATTTTATATTAACATTAGTTTATGATTATTGTTATTATTTGTAATTTAATTAGCATTTTTGTTAAATAAAAAAATAAAATACTAGCATATGTTTATATGTATTGGCAGACCTAATTATATTACAACATCAACCTAATATTACAAACAAGACCTAATCAGTAGGCCCAAATTAAAAAACCTAAGCCCACGACCTAAATACATTTTGGCTAACCCTAATTTTAGAGTTAGCCACCTGCCTCTACAGCCGCCAAGAAGAGGAGCTACTCTCGCAGTCGCCATTCTCACCTCCGTTGATGCCACATCACCACTATTTTCAGCAAATCCAGTCGAATCAATCAACAGTTAAAAAAATCAATCACCAAAATAAAACAAATCAAATCAAAATATATATATATCAAAATAACTCCTAATTTAGAAAAATTCAGGGCTTTAAAGATCTAGATTTCCTTCACCAACGCTACAAGGTAGGTTCACTATGATAATCATCACAACTCGTTAACATGACAACCATAAAAATAAAGGAATTTTTTAGAGCAAAGGGGGTTTCAAAAAAAAGAAACAAAAAGAGATAAAAAATCGAAACTAAAAAAAAGAATCAAACATTGGTTCAAAACCTTAGAACGAGAATCCCTTCATTCAAAGCCTTCATTGGTGAGTGAGAAGCAACATATCTCGAAAAGAGCTCTATCAGACGGTGGTTTTCGCGATAGAAGAAGGTAGACTCTTCAGATTTATTTGTTAGATCTTGGGTTTTGGGGTTGGATTTAGGTAAAAGTGATATAGGATTTGGGTTTGAGAAAGTAAGAGTAAAAGTAATTTTTTGATTTCGTTTCAGATTTTTCGACCACCGACAGTGGTGGCCTACGGTGTTGTCAGCGCCAGTGAATGGTTGACATACGTTGGAAAGAGGCTAAAGATAACAGCTTTGAGATATTTCTCTAAAACAAATTGAGACAAAAGTGAAAATGAGAAAACCTTAGGAATTTTAGCCTCATCTTTAGGGTTTTATACACTCACAAAACGGTGTCATTTTTGGGAGATAGAGTGTTCATTTCAATGTGTTGGATAACCCTCGTCTAGGCCCATCATGTTTTGTAATCTTTCCATTTCAATAACTAAATATAATTTTTAATTTTCGAATCTCAAGCTTTGAATTTTGCCATGCTTGAATTTTATATGTATTGTTTATATGTTGTGGTTAAATATTTGACTTGGGTTGTTAATTTGAGATTTATTTTATTTTAGTCATTCAAGTTTATATGCTGGAAATTGCATGTTTTATTCTATAGGATCTTAGATTTAGCCTTGTATTCATTTTGGCCACTACTTTATTTCGTTCCTTACATAAGATAATATGATTAATGCTTTAAATATTCCTTATAATTATCCTTTCATTTTAATTTGGTCCATGTCTTTTATTTAGTCTTATTTTTGTCCATATACTATGGTGTGTATACATGTTTTATATTTTAAGTTTTTCATGGATACGTGTATAATAAAAAGAGTTAAATAGGTATAATAGAGTACCACGTGTATTTGTGCCTTATTAATATTATAAAATGAATCGTATGTATTTGTATATATTTTTATTACTTTATATTTTATTTTATTTTTATTCTTTAATTTATTTATTTATTTATCTTTAGTTTTAAATATATATTTGCCAATTTCTCTTCTTATATTTGATATTAATGTTTTTTGGAATTATTTGTTTGAATATTTTCAAGAATGTTTATCGTAGAATAGGCGTGTAAAACACAACTTGATATAAGTAATGTGGTTCGACAACATTCAAATGAAATGTGAACTTGATCAATTTTAACAAAAAAAAGGGGTATACTTTAATTTTTGAATCAAATTTATGGTTTCCACTATCACGACAAAATATAAACGATTAGTTATTAAATTTGGGCGTTATTGGGGCACTAATACTTCCACTCATATAATCGACTCCTGAATTCTAAAAAATAAACTTCTGGTAATACGTGATCAAATTTTGTCTTTAAATATGATTTCTTAATTTTAAAAGATGTTTTTTAAAATATTCGATCTAACTAACCTAAAAATAGTTTGAGACTTCAAATTCAAATTAAATCAATTTTATCAAACATCCAAATTTTTTTAAAATAAAATCATTATTAAACTTTACCCCAAAAAAAACTACTCTAGTGGGGTCCTCTTGTTAGAAAATTTTCCAAAACCGAACCTATCAACGTGAGACAAAGATTGAGGAACCAGAATCCTAACTTTTACATTTACCCACAATTACATTATGGACCCAATTACAAATGAACAGACAAGTGGATGATGATTCCCTAAACTGGTTTAGTGTCAAACATCCAACGGCTAACACGCCTTCTCTAAAACTCCCATATCCCATCTTAACCGTAAAAGAATGAGGGGACCATGCCTGCCCTCTGTCATCCACTTCTCCTTGGCTCTTTGCTCTCTTCACTATTGCCCTTACAGCTATGCAATGACTTTACGTATTTAATTAATTGAAATATCTTGCAATTACTCTTTTATAAGGCCCGGGCGGACCCACAATGTTAGGTGTAACTTTAATTCCAATAAATTTGATTTTTTATTATTTTATTTAATTTTAATTGAATATTAACTATTAATGAATTATTTTAATTTTTAACATTTTTCTTTTTATTAAGCTAGGGTGATTATCTAGTAGTATATGTTCTAAATACTCTCAATCATTTAACAATGAATGTTTAATCACTTAACTACAGTCGTTGATGGTCGAATTCGTAACTTCTAAGAACGACAACAATTCTTTTAACTACATAAATAAATTAGTTTATACCTAATTTTTAACTTTAGATAAATAATGTATTCAAGTCAGCATATTGGGTCGGATCAAACTATTAGTGATTATTTTTCGAGATAGAACTGATATCTCCTTGACCCATTAACGAATCTGGTCATTCAATGTCGGTCCATTCTTAAAAATGTTATAGCCTTATAGGCAAACTATTGAACTGGTCATCTTTGTTTTATAAGTATTCACTTTTGTTCTTTATTTTTTAAAAATATTATGCTTTGATTACTTGCTTTCATAATTTATATTTTTAGTCACTAGTATTATCGATTTATAATATTTTAACCGTTAGAATGTTAAATGTTGTTAATTTGGTAGCATGATATGTTTAAAACATGTTGATTTTTAATTTGATCTATAAACAATAATTAAAATATTAATTTGATCTATAAATTTTAAATAAAATATCAATTTAATATTTATATTTTACGTTAAACTAATTCTAAAACACAACTTCTTGCACTTAAATTAAGCTATTTCTTACCTTTTTAATGTTACCTAAAGTAACTAACAATATTAATCAACTTTGTGTTAATCCAGCGTATAACACTATAGAACGTAACAGTAAGCTGACAAGTGACAAATCTCACTTGGGCTTCAAGAGCCGCTCTGGAGTGAGTGTTTTAGATTTGTGCTACTTTTAAACTAGGCTTAATACGAAAACAAGTATTTGAAATTTGATTAGTAATACATTTTAATGATTAAAACAATTTTTCGTTAAAAATAAATGTCTAAAGTTTTCTCGGTTATACTTTTAAGTGTCTATCATTTATTTTTTTTAAATTTTTAATAATACAAATATTATTTTTAAATTAAAAAAGAAAAAAGTTTAATTTATTTAAAAAAACACAATTTTTACTAATATTATTTATAAAAAAACATAATAAACTAAAATCTCTCATTTCAAACCCCATCACCAACTGTTGTCGGCCATCTCCGACCACCATCATCATCGTTGAACGGTCACCCATCCGTCGCCACCCACCCATTGATCAATCGTCATCCTTGTTGTCACCCAAAATCTCTAAATCTATACCCTAAAATCCAAATCCCTAATTCTCAATTTTAATTTATTAACCTAAACGGTCGTCGTCCATCTCCAACCATCATCATCATCGCCAAATAGTTGGGTTTTGATCGGAATTACACGATGGTTCAAATGGTGGCGGCGGTGTGGCTTGTGGACGTTGGAATCGACGAAAAATAATGACAGTAGCTTAAAAACCGACGAACCTTTGAACGCTCTTCCATGGCAAACAGTGACATATTACAACAAAAGATCAACAAGAGTTTGATAGAGGGGTTGACGCGATGTAAATGACGGTGATGGTGACAGTCACAACTGGCCGACCGACAACTATGGAAGGGGAAAAGGCAAAGGGGATGCATGAGTGTTGTTTGAGTTTTTTTCTTACAAAAGAATTGTTTTTATTTTTTATTTTTAAAAATAAATTATCAAACTTACCAAAAACATGGCATGTGTCACTTAACGACGATTAATATCCGAACACCTAAAAGTATAATATTTGAAACATAATCACTTATTTTTAACGAAAAATTCTTTAAACATTAAAACGTATTTCGAAAAAAAATTCAAACACTAATTTTTGTATTAAACCTTTAAACTTATACACTTTAATCTTTTAGATATAATTATCAGAAAATTTCATTTCCCCTTTTTTCCCATTCTTATTTTTGTGATATTTTTATCAAATAATATTTAAAAACTTATTAATTTAATTATGATATAGATTTATATGATAATATTCTATTTTTAAAGAATGTTAATGATAAATTTATTATTATTTTATTTAAAACAAATCAAGTTTTCTATGCTAGATTTGTAGAATATAAAATATTTTTCAATAAAATAGATTTGTAGAATATAAGATACTTTCAATATAATAGATATAAAATTCATGTTTATGGGGTTAATTGAAGGATGACCAATGAGAGAGGACTTTAATCAAATTTACGGGTTAATCGACAATTTATTATCTAAAACGTTAAGGTATAGCATAGGGGGGAAGTTATGATAAATGGATCAAAATAAGGTTTTAGATATAAACTAGTAATCCTATTACAGAAGAAAGGAACAGGATTGAACTCCAAATGCCCAGAAAACCGTTGAAAAATCCACTAGTTATGCGATTAGTGCAATGCAAGATACTATATTTACAAAACGGAAAGGCTTTACATATTTTATACAAGGAAGCAAAAATGGATGATGCATTTTCCATATAAATTATTATTACGACATTGCCAATTTAGCAGCATTCTCTCTAAAATTCCAGAAAATAAACAAGAAAAATGGCTTCTCTTGTGGCAGTGTAAGAGAGAAAAAAGAAAAAGAAAATCCAAAAAATCAGTAATTTGAAGCTCATATCATTAGATACAGTACCATACAATATAGAGCAACAATGCTGCTTAGCGCTCGGAATCTCTGACCGTCGGATTTTATCTCCTCGTGAAATCCCACCGGCGATGAAGCAGGACTACTCAACCAAGCTGATTTCTCCGGTGACGGAGATAATTCCGGTGGATGAACAGCTGTCCCTACCACTGAATGCCCCGGCGGATCTTTCCCAAAAATCTCTCTGGGCAACAATACCTTGGAAACCCCGAAAATGGCAACAGGATTTTGGTCAAAAACCGTTTGGGTAACCGACGCTAGAACGATTCCCGTATCGATCGCAACGGATCCGTTGACTCTCGAAATGTTGAGAGTGAAGCTACCCGCGCCGCTATCCTCAGTCGCTAGTGTGGGTTGAACCGGGTTCACGATCGATTCCAGAGAACCCAAAGGATAATAAGAATGAAGCACGTGGAATTTTAGAACCACTGATTTCTTATCAGCCGGAAGTGACTGCAATCTCAGGTTTCCCGGCAGATCACCGAAAGCGCCGTCTGTGGGGACAAAGAGAGTGATCCCAGCACCACCTTCGTCCGATTCGAATTCATCGACGACGCCGGAAGCGGATAACAATGCGGCGGCGACGTTGAAATTGTGGCCGTCGATCAAGGTTTTGGTAATGTTGAGGCCGAGAGGGGGGCGGGTTTCGGAAGCCATTAAGTTGAAGTCGTACGGGACGATGAGGGAATTGACGGCGAGAATCGTGATATTGTAAGGCAGCGATTTGATAAGGGACAAAACGGTGGCGTTTGAAGCGGTGTAAGGGGCGGGTGATTGGATTGTAATGGCTTCGGTTAATGGGTTGCGCGTGATGTTGACGGCGCCGAAGTTGGCAGGGGCCCGACCGGTTGTTTGGAGGAGGGTGGTTACGAGGACGCCGGAGGGCGGGATCTGGAGGAGGTTGGTCCAGGAGAAGTATTGTAGGAGGATGTGGTAGCGGAGGATATCGCCAAGTGAGGACGGAGGGAGGCGGCGTGTGAGATCAGAGGAAGGAGGAGTGGAGAGGTAGAGGTTTGGGACCGCAAGTAGAGTGATGGGGTCTTCGCGACGCGTGAGGTCGGAGAGGACAGAAGTGGAACTGAGGAGGGAGGCGAAGGAGGTAAAGTTTTGGAAAGAGGAGAGAATGGAGGTTATGTTAAGATCAGTGACGGCGGTGGGTGAGGAGGAGGAGGATGAGGACAGGAGGAGGAAATAAAAGAATGTGAAAGGGGTAATATGGGAAATAAGGAATGGAACTGCCATGCCTTTGAGCTCTCTCTCTCTGTCTTTTGCAGAATTTGAGAGTGAAAGGAAAAAAGAATGGGTGGACTGTGGAGAGAGATGCTCTGATTGTTTCAAAGTGCAAGTGGGGGAGTACGCGAGTGAGTGAGAATACGCTTTGATTTGATTGAATTTTACAATAATTCCAGCCTATAAATATGCTTATTAAACATTTATTTTATAGGAAAATCATTCTCGCTTAATATTACGAATTAAGTATTAAATAATTTGATGTTTCCGGTTGTATAAAAATCAGCTACTTTTTGTTTATGTTTGCTGTGTCCCCACTCGCAGCTCTGGTGTGAGTGAAGATACGTGCCGTTATGAACAGAAGACGTTTATAGATGCAAATTACTAATAAAGGTAAAGGGAGAGTAGTGAACAAGTTTCAATGTCCTAAGCAAAGCTTGATCTTTGTAATGACTTCAGACAGACAGACTCATCTGGAATATGTTAATGTCACGTGTCTTTGCACCATTTCTTTAATTTCCTATATTATTTTGTATTTTAAATTTTAATATTATAATATGATAACTTTAATTTTGGCGTTTTTCTTAAAAAATTATCGGTGATAAATATATTTACTGATCTAATACTGGTCAGATTATATTTTCTTAAAAGGGAGAGTACTGCCCCGCGCTATACGCTGACATGGGTTACACGTGGGTATAGCGCGGCCCCTGATCCGTACTATATGCCACGTAGGGATATAGCGCGGATTAGAGGTCGCGCTATACCTGATTATCTAACACGTGGAGTATAGCGCGGTACAGAGGCGCGCTATACTTTTAATTACCCACCCGTTCACACCCCAATCCTCCCTATAAATACCCCAATCCTCAATCACTTTCATCACACCAAATTCTCTCAATTTCTCTCAAATACTCTCTCTGTTTAAGGTATATTTTATAATATTTTTAATATTATGTATTTAATTTATTTAAGTATTTTACTTTATTTAATATTTTACTAATATAATTCTTTTGCAGATATATAATGGAAGGCAATGTACTTCGCT
The DNA here is from genome assembly GCF_006381635.1 of Hibiscus syriacus. Taxonomy (NCBI): domain Eukaryota; kingdom Viridiplantae; phylum Streptophyta; class Magnoliopsida; order Malvales; family Malvaceae; genus Hibiscus; species Hibiscus syriacus. The sequence goes on along the minus strand of NW_024063076.1, from coordinate 651,234 downwards.
TGGATGGAAATCATATATCTCGACACTTTGCTGATACGGTAACATTTTAACGTTTTAATTCAATTTAAATTGTTAGTAATAATTAGTTGATTTATTTAATGCATGATTATTAGATTAAGAATTAATTTTTATAATTATTTTTTTTAAGAGAATGACCGTATATTAGATCATTTTATTAGGAATCTTAAGTTAGTGATACCTAGCCGTGTCTTGCCGTATTTAGTAGAGGTTGGATTTGGTTACATAGGTAGATATCAGGGTCACTGTAAGATAGAACCGAACCTTATTTCTTTCTTAGTAGAGCGGTGGAGGCCAGAGACCCACACATTCCATCTTCCATGCAGAGAGTGCACGATCTCGCTTGAGGATATTGCTATGCACCTAGAGCTTCCGGTGGATAGAGATGTGATATCAGGGATAGCTACCGGTTCTTGGACTACTTTGTGTCGGGAAAATCTAGGACGTGTCCCGAAAAGTTTTATCGGAGGTAGGATACCGTTAAATTGGTTAGATGTTAATTTTCGGGAGTTGAGCGCAGACGCCTCTGAGGATGAGGTTAAGATATATGCACGGACATGCATATTGCAGTTTATAGGAGGGTTGATGATGCCAGACAAATCGCGCAACCTAGTTCACTGCATGTGGTTGCGACATCTTAGCGACTTTCGTCTCCCTGGATCATTCAGTTGGGGCTCGACAGTTTTGGCTTTGTTGTACAGAGAGATGTGTGGAGTCACTGACTACAGGCGTAATGCTATCGACGGATGTCTCCTACTGCTGCAGTCTTGGGCATGGTATCGATTGCCCCTTTTATGTCCTGTTGTGAAGAACCCATTCGTATTTCCATTACTTCTGAGGTAATTATAAAACTGATTTTATATATTAATAATTTTATACAGCGTATAATAAATTTTTTTCCTTGAATAGGTGGTCTACTGATAGGAAAAATCATTAGGAGCTACCTCATGATTTAGAAAAAATTAGGGTGTTAATCGATCAGAAGGCTGGCACACAGGTATGAATTTTAAGTTTAAAAATCGATTTTAGATTATAGTTATATAATTAAATTATTATTTTGATAAAAATTATATATTATTTGTTTTAGTTTGAATGGGTGCCATATTCTACTGATGATGTGAGGGCGGTGATCCCACCTTAGAGGTGATCCCACCTGAGTTGAGGGTCTATCAGATGTTTGGATGGCGATGGTCCCTCTGATCTGTTAGGCACTCCACTGATCGCGTGCTCTGGCAGTTTGGTTGTTTTCAACCAATTCTGGAAACATCTCGCAATATGGACGAGTTGTATAGCTTAGATAGACGCGACAAGACAGATACAGATTGGCTGGTGAGGCATCATGAGTGGGCCGTGTTGTGGGAGGATCGACATCGGTGCCTTCCACGTAGAGAGCCCATTTTTACTGACTTCTTGATGTATGCTGAGGATTATTATGAGTGGTTCAACAGTAACGGGAAACCGTTTCTACTTCCCGAGGATGCACGAGGGTAGACCTTTCCACAACGTCGATAGAGACGTTCACCGACACAGCACCATCGTCCCCCGACTCGTGGAGGGAGAGCAGGTGGTTCCGGTTAATCCTCAACTGTACCAGCAGGACCTTCACAGCAGCCACCACAGCCATTTATGATGCCGCCATCGCCTTTCCATTACCATATGTCGTCGCTGCCGCCTTCACCTGGTTTTATGACCCCGCCACAACCACCGTCACAGATGACCCCTCCTGGAGGCTATTATGGGTCTATGTTTGCAGATATGACTTGGGGTTCATATACTGGATATTTAGCGGGTTCAGCCTCATCACCCATGGCCGCAGCACAGACACCTCCTGTACAGTTTTCAAACTCAGCGATGTCTGGGTTTTCCCAGTTTTCGTAGGCCGGTGGGATAGTCAGTCATACACCTCAAGGGTCCTTATTATATGGAGGTGCTTCATCGTCATCAGCTCCTCATCAACCTAATGTACCTGCTCAGGACGACGACGACGGCGACAACGACGATGATGACAGCGAGGAGTCAGAACCAGTGATATGAAGAAATCCTCCTCGAGACCGACAGCCACCGCCCTGCGAAACACATTCGCGACGTAGGTATCGATAGATTTTTTTATTATATTTGTATTTACTTTATTTTGTTTAATTGTAATTTTTTATTATTTCTCATTTAATACTTACTTTATTTTGTTAAATTTGTTGGACTTTTTTTTAATAATTTCAGTTAATTTTGTTTTTACCATTTAATATCAGTTATTGTAATTTGGTTTATTTACCATTTAATTCTTATTGTAAGTTTGTTGTATTTAAATACCAAATTGTTATTAGTTTGATAAAATTTAATGATTGTGTTCGTTTTTTTAATCTTCATCAGCGATTATCGAATGACATTAACTTGAAGTAAATGCAAATTAAAATACAAGAATTATTATTTGATAAACAAATACATCATTTCCTCATCAATTGTTACTTGATGACAATAGAAGTGGACATGTTTTTCTAGTGTGTCATGGGTTTCTACAATGCCCACATTTTCTGTCTTATCTAGATCTTTCTAGAATATCCATATCGCAATGAATTCGATTGGATTTTGGACGACCACGCTCCCTCAATAAACTCGAATTTGGTACAATCGGAAGCCAATCTTGAACCTCATCAGGGTCTTTGTCATTACCTATAGGGGGAAACTCAAATTCGTATACCTTAAACACTTTAGATAGTAGGTATACAGGATCCACATAATGGTTATAGTCTTGACGTGTATGAGAGCAAGCTGCTATCAAATGAGAGCATGGATACTTCAGAGATTGAAAAAACCCGGCAGTCGCACGTTCTGTCCCTTAGATTTACTATTAACGACACAACTTCAATCCCTTGAAGAGGTCGCGGCAACTCTGTGACACGAAACACTTCATGTCTTCTAGAGAAGCTTGTTACAGACATTCCATTTGATGCAGCAATTTTTTTCTGTAGATCTGCAACTAATCTAAGGTGATAGACATGACTGCCTTGCATCCAGGTTTGATATTGTCCCCCGAGCTTCGCAAAAAGCGCCCCCAAACAAAAATATATAGTTTTTACCAAAGCCGCTACAGGTAAGTGACGTGCACCCTTTAAGGTTGAATTGATTGTCTCAGCCAAGTTGGTCGTCATGTGTCCATATCGATATCCACCATCATATGCGTTTGTCCACATTTCTTTATCGACGAGGCTGATGTAATCGTATCCTTCCTCGTTATTCGCCCGCAAATCTTGAAGCATTGATTCAAACGTTTGAGGAAGTAGTTCGTAACCTGATCAAAAAATGTATAACTTACTAACTTGCTTTCTTTGTAAAATTAAAATGATCAAAAAATGTATAACTTACTAACTTGCTTTCACTTACCCATGCGCACAATTAATTGACGCTCGTCATTCTTCTTGTACCTTCCATGATAGTTCGCAACAATGTGTCGTAGACAATACCTATGTTGGACAAAGGGTGGTTGCCACATTGGACCTAAAGACTCCATTGCTGCTTTGATCCCAACTTCGCGATCTGAAATGACACAAATGTTTTCCCTCGTGATAACATGTGCACGTAAATTTCGAAGGAAAAAAGCCCAAGAATTTGTATCTTCTCCTTCGAAAAGAGCAAAAGCAACTGGAAGAATGTTGCGATTGCTATCTTGGATAACTGCCAATAATAAAAAATGCTTGTATTTTCCATACAAAAAAGTCTCGTCGATCTGGACCACAAGCTTGCAGTATTTGGCAGCATTAACGCACTGTGGGTAACTCCAAAAACCCGGTAGAATTGGCTTCGATCGCGAAGAACTCGATCATTATGGTATGCATAGGAGGTTTCGAAGTACACAATTATCCCAGGATTCAACGTCCGCACCAGCGTAAACCAACCTGGAAGTTCGTTATAAGATGTATCCCATTCGCCATGAATTTTGACAATGGCATTTTGTTTTGCCAACCAAGTTTTTTTATAGGAGACAGTGTACCCATACTGCGATTGTATAGCTGAAATCAACACTACAATAGCTATATGAGAGCTTGCTTTTACCATGGCATGATGGCTTGGCATATCATTTCAGAGTCCAAGTTGGGATGATCTTGGTTGACCCCTCCAGCACAAAATGTGTGAGGACCGTTGTATATTGTCAGTTCCCATATGTTGTTTTTCCTCTTCATTTTTTGATACGCAAACCACCAATTGCATCCGTTTTCGCGTCGGGCACAGTAGCATACATATTTTTCAGTCGTCGATCGGTTGACTCTGGACTGAATAGAATTACGAATATTGTAATTTTTGATAGCCATCATCGCTTCTTCTTTTCTTGAAAACTCCATGCCTAAAGATAACTCACCATTATTTATTGATGAGTAATATCCATAGTCACCTAGATGAGGCATATCCGCAAATTCTGGCCCGTACATTACACCATAATCAGCTTCATACATGTGTGCAGGAGAGTCAGTTTGTGTCACATTTCCTGGAACTTCATCTACATCATCATCATCGGAGTTGAATTGCGGTGATTTTGGGTGAATGAATTGTCCGGTCTCAGCACCATCCGCACCAGGCTCACGAAGCGGTTCTTCTGGTGGAGATGATGGTTCCTCCATGCGCTCCACATTTAGGTCGAAGAACCTACTACTTGCATGTCTTCCCCTTGAACTAGAAGACATATCGACATTGAGATCGAAAAAACTCACAGTCGAATGCCTCCCCATGGAGCTTGAAGCCATCGTGTCAAATGGAAACTGCACAGATTGTTGCGTCGATGACATCTCCATATTAAGGTCAAAGAAATTTGCAGATGAATGGCTTCCCTTTGAACTGGACGCGGTGTTGCCATACGGATTGTTCGTGGACCCACCTCGATACATATCGTAAGGAGTTGCGGATGAATGTCTCCCCATTATGGCATTAAAATCATTACACATTACTGTAGTCAGGCTGTCAACTTGATCAACTTGTTCAGTCAGCCCATAGTGGGAGCTTAATGATTGACCCCGAACAATACGCACTTGAACAAAATGTGCATACATCGTAATAGCGGCGTCTGAATAATTACTTTGAGCTTCAACCATCATTTGAACATCATCATTGTTCGAAAGTTCGAACGCTGTATAAGTTAATGGCAACAATGATGTTGGAAATCTGTACTGCAACGACGACATTCTTCTACTACTTCCAACATGAATCTTCCTTGAAATCTTCGTTATCAACTCCTCAAGAGTTATGTTTCTCTTGAATGATATTTTAACACACTCATTTGATACGAAAACAACGGCGGTTTCATCTTCTCGAATTTCATCATCATAATAAACAATAGCTGAAAGTCGCGTCATTCTTTGAGTTTAAAAATGCGGCAATATTATATCTGCAAAAAAAATAACTAAAACAAACCTGATTAAATAAATTATATATGAACGAAAATATAACACAATAAATTTTTTACACATCAACGTAAATAATTTAAACAATATAATTTTATATTATTACCTGCACTGTAAAACTATTTAGACGTATGCTTCCGCTTTTCAATTTTACAAACATAAAAATTAATTGAAAATAATTAGTATAATATTTTTTTCAAATAATGATAATAAACAATAAGTATAATTAAAAAATTATAACAAAATTACCTTATAACGAAAAATCGCACGAACTTCTAAATCAAATATGAGAAGATTGCCAGAATTATTACTCGTTGACAGAATTGTTGTATTAATTTATAAGTTGAGAGGAGAGATGCGAGGAGATGTGAGAAATTTAACCGGCGGAGGAGTGTATTTATAACCATATAAGGTGCGGTACCTGCACCGCGCTATATGTAATTATTTAGATAAAAGATATAGCGCAGACCAGGGACCGCGTTAAATATAATTCACCCCTACGTGGCGTATAGCGCGCCCCTGATCCGCGCTATACCCCTACGTGGCGTATAGCGCGGATCAGGGGGCGCGCTATACCCACGTGTAATCCATGTCAGCGTATAGCGCGGTGCAGGGGGCGCGCTATACCCCACGTGGCGCCAAATCAACATATAGTGCGGTTCAGGGGGCGCGCTTTACTGCTACGGGTGTTAGATCGGGAAATATAATATGACCGGTGTTAGATCAGTAAATATACCGATCACCGATAATTTTTCGGGAAATACACCTTCAATTTCACCCAACAAAGTATTATAATATTTTTCACAATATATTAATTATAAAATCTTATAAAAGTGAATTAATAAATATAAGAATAATTATAAACTTAAAATACAGGTTAAACATATAAAATTTAATTAAGACCATCCATCTTAAAATTAATAATTTAACCATGCATACACGTTGAACCCTACTTTTTTTACTTTTAAAAAATGGTAAATTACAAATTTGATAACTAAATATACTCGTATATTCCACTCATTGTACTTTAGATCTTTTTAATTTTCTCATCGGACTCGATACATTGAGTTTTTTTTTGTCACTCATTCGTTTTCTCACTAATGAAATTATGACATGGTTTTTTTTTGTTATTAACAAAGGAATGACCAAAAAATCTCATGTATAAAGTTAAGTGATTGAATTGAAAATAATTAAAAGTATAGTGAGTGAAATAAGAGACATAGTTAAGTTTAGTGATTAAATTTGTAATTTACAGATTAAAAATTGGTAAATTACAAATTCGGTTACTTAACTTTACTCTTTCTCTCCTATTTCACTCAGTGTACTTTAAATCTTTTCAATTTCCTCACTTAACCAAATGTGTTGGGTTTTTTTGTCACTCAGCTGTTTTCTTACTAATGTCGTTATAAATGGACTTTTATATAGATGCAAAAAGCTGTCGTTTTGGTAAAAAATTTGTTTTTTTAAATGACATCGTTTTATCGCCTTTAACTATTTAACGACGAAGTAACAACAAAAAACTCTGTATTAAGTTTTGTGAGGAAATTGAAAACTTTTAAAGTTTAATGATCAAAATAAGAGAGAGAGAGAGTTTGTGTGTAAAATTTAGTGATAAAATTTGTAATTTACCCTAAAAATAAAATAAAAAAAGCCATGTCATAACATTGTTAGTGAGGAAACAACTGACCAAAAATAATGAGAAAATTGCAAAGATTTAAAGTACAATGAATGGAATAAGAGAGAGAGTAAAGTTTAATTACCAAATTTTTAATTTACCCTTTAAAAAATAAATTTCCAACATACTTGAAGGGATCTAACTCTCAACTAAAAACATATAATGATAAATATGATTAAATTCTAAAAATAAATATTATTAAATTAAAGAACATAAATTAAACTTGTAACTATATATAATATAGAAATAATAATATTTAATTCAATAAATTTAATAATTAATTTTAACTTTAAATTAAAATACTAAATGTGTTAAAATTAAAATGAATGAAATAAAATGAGTAGATTAAATATATAAACACTTGCAATAATTCCATTTATATATGCATACAATAAGTAGACTAGGTGGTTCATGGAGAGATTGTATTTGCATGTATGTAATGTTATTTCATTCGTGCATTTTAAAGAATAAAGAGTATTGAATTTTTTTATTAATTTGGAGGGAATATAAATCCGTATTTGTTAGGAAGATTTTGGGCCTCTGGTGTCATCTGGAATTTGAAGATATTTGGCTGCACTCTGCACCATGTCCGCATGCAAACTTCATATAAAATGTTCCCTAGATATTTATTGTAATGCCAATCAAGCGTTTACCAGCTGAAATGTTTTTGGGTTTTTAGTGAATTAACAGGCGGTGTTTTTGCCCTATTCCTATTTTGGTATAACCAAACAATATATATATGTATATATATATATATAAATTTCTTATTTCTTGGAAATGAAACTACTACCTTTTCCTTTTTAGGCTGAAATGAAACTATTACATTACTTTTATTGTCCAATATACCTTTTACGTTTAGCCCTTCTTGCTGTATGAGTTAGTGGTTGTTGATTGTTATGGGGAAGCTGAGTACGAGAAAGGAGGGCAACAACAACACTATTACTCGAAATGCATAGGCTGAATGTATAGGGAGGGAAAAGTAGTCAATGAGTCTCCCCTGTTATGACAGAAACATAGACAACAAGAAAGGGAGCACATGAACAAACAAATGAAAACTTGTCCTGCTACCATTATGTAACTCTGTTAGATTACAAGTCGTAATTGTAGATAGATATGTACGATATATAATGTTATTTTAAAGTATGACATACTCTTACGTAAGAAATTATGTTACAAACAAACAAATGAAACTTGTCCTGCTACCATATGTAACTCTGTTAGATTACAAGTCGTAATTGTAGATATGTACGATATATAATGTTATTTTAAAGTATGACATACTCTTACGTAAGAAATTATGTTACATACATGTATCATATGTATTGAAGTGTTATTGAAATAAAAATGTAGATATCATAAGTTGTATTATAATTTGATGAGGGATATATTTATAAATACTTATAATTTGATTTAATATTCAGTTTATATGATGTTAGGTATGATTTTGAAAGATAAAATAGTTTAATGGCAAAAATATAACCTCGAGAATAGATGAGTGATTACATTCGTAGCTTATCCAAAATATATATCAGGGGCGGATGCAATAAGCCCCCTAAGGGTCAAGTGCATCCCATTATTTAGGGAAAAAAATGAAATTTAGTATAATATATAATAGAAAAATGGAACAAATAAAATTTTTTGCACCCCCATTATTTTTAAGAAAATAAAATTAAAATTTTAGACCATCATTTATAAATTTCTTGTTCACTCAAAGTCCTATTATGGACTCAGCGACGCCGTTTAAGATGACGATTCCTAGGGTTTTTCTCTTAAAAGAACAGAAACTAAAGCCCTCTCTATAAAGCCAAACTTACAAACCCTAAGCAAACTCCTGACTAGAAGGCGAGATCCAATATGGACAAGAACATGTTAGCAGGGCTCGAGGGTCTCCCTGAAGAAGATAAGAACCGAATGTCCGCCATGGTCGACCATCTTCAGCTTCGTGACAGGTGTTTATCACTCTTTTTCCGCCCATACATTTCCCATTTTACCCTCACCGAATTTGCTTGTTAACTCCCCTATTCGATTCCTAGATTTTGATGATTAATGGAGTGTTAGAAAACTGGTTAAATTTGCTCGGGGTATTCAAATTTTGGGGTTCTTTTAATTATAATGTTTAGAATCGTCAGCTTCTCAGATTGTAGAAAGTGCAGGGTTTTGCGGCTCTGTGTATGATGAGAAGCTAAAGATATATTCTCCTTAAAACCAGTGCAGCCTTTTTATGTTGCCTCTGGACGTTTTGGGAATTACATTTCTACAATATGAATTATGATTCTCTTTTTAGTGATGCTTTAGCTAGTATTTTTGCCTGCATTTGCTTCCGTTGAACGATGTATGATCTGTTTATGAATTGTCTTTCTTTTTAGGTTTGGATATTGTGTACACAAATGTGTACAATCGAATGAAAAACAAAATTTTATGTGTGCAATTGAAACAAAACCAAAGTTTCACGTGTAGAATTGCATAAAAGCTCATGTATCACATCGCATATTTGACCAAAGTTCATGTGTAGTTTTAATATTTATCCCGGATTTTATTTCTGTTGCTTTTCCTGATGATGCTTATAGTGTCACAATAGTTTTTTCTGTTTATAATGCCTGCCTGGGATTTTGGGGATAACTGATGGTTAGGGCATTGTTATTTGCGGAGACTTATTTGCATTATTACCCAAAGGCAAATCCCTCTTTTGCTGGAGTCGAGAGGTTTTGTGCAATGGCCATATTTCCCGTGTTCAATCTTCTCCATGGTTTTCTATATGTAGTGCTTAAAGAGCCTTTTCCAATTCGCCAACTAAAAAAGATTTGTATCTGGTTCGATTGCATGGTGGTTTTGAACTCAATTGCTCTAATTAATCATTTTCTATACTTGATGTACAGTTTAAGAATGTACAATTCACTTGTGGAGAGATGCTTCAATGACTGCGTGGACAACTTCACCCGCAAGACTTTGCAGAAGCAGGAGGAGAACTGTGTCACACGATGTGCTGAGAAGTTCTTGAAGCACTCGATGCGTGTAGGACTGAGGTTTGCTGAGCTGAACTCCCAGGCTGCAACACAAGATTAGAATCTAATAAGCAACCTTGAAAATGCTTCTGCTTTATCGCATGGAATTTTCTTGTTGGGATAAAATGGGTTCTTCCTCAGATGAAAGACAATACGTTGCCAGGGTTGACGATTGTTGTTGATCATAGGACTTGTTAATGTTGATTTCCTCATAAGAAATTGAATAGATTATAGTTATGCGAGATGGTTCATCACCCATGATAGTTGATGATATGGTGAAATACCTTGATACTTTTTTTTTCTGGATTTATGTAAACATGTTGATTTTATTTGGAGCAAATAAACCATGCAGAGATAAATGCCCAATTCTTGGTTTGAGATTCGTCCCAGTGATTTTCAAGAATAGATTTTGACCACTAAAACTATGCAATTTCTCCATAAAGATGAGAGATTATTTGATTAATCATTCTCCATAAAGATAAAAGCCCAATTCTATGTTGTTATATAAACACATCACTTTGATTGATGGGTGCTGTAAAAATGGTGACATGGGTCGGGTAAAATTGCTGTTTGCCAAAGGGTTAATATAATATATAAGGTAAAATGATAAAAAAAAAACCGTTTAGTGTTAAGTGTTATGTTTATATTTTTTATTTTTTAAAAATAAAATGTTATTTAAAAGTGTCTTTTTTTTAAAAAGAAAATTAAAACGACATGTGTTACTTAATAAATTTTTTAACGGTAAGAACTTAAAAATATAACAGAAAAAACATTAAAAACCTATTTTTAACGAAAAATTTTTAGACACTAAAAATCAATTTAAACACCTAAAAATATATTAAACCTCGAAAATGGAGGAGCTTGGTTTGGTTCCTAATGAGTATACATACTCGGTTTTCATCAATGGGTTGTTTAAAAAGGGACTAAGAAAGATGGGTTAGAGCTGTAGGATAAGATGCAGCGTAAAGGGGATATTCCTAGTTTATAATGCTTACATGTCTGTGATGAAATAATACTGCAACGACTGAAAACGTAGACAGCTTTAGTAGGGATCCTTGTGCTCCTGTTGCTATTTTCTCCGATTTCTTCCTTGGTTGGACTAAGAGTCTCGCTTCAGAGTTAGGCGTGCCACGGATCGTCTTCTCAACTTCCGGTGAGACTAATACTTTGAGATGATTTTGAAATTAATTAAACTAGGATATTTATAGTTAAAACTTAAAGAATAATTTATAAATACTCTAAATTACAATGATTAAAAATAATTTTACCAATTTTAAAAAATTCGACAAATATCATGTGCAATTAATTGTGTTCACTTTTCGGTGCATTGTTTAATCTACCTTTTGATGGATTTGTTTGGTTTTCAACACTGATGGCGTGGCCGGACTCACGCCAAGAGAATTCCGTCATCTACGTGTGCTTTGGGAGTCGCCAGGTGCTGACACGTAAGCAAGCGGATGAGCTGGCGGCGGGGCTCGAGAAAGCGGGGTCCACTTCGTTTGGTGCGTCAGGGATGATGGGGTGATCCCGGAGGGATTCGATGATCGTGTGGCAGGGAAAGGGCTCTTGATAAAAGGCGCCGCAAGTGGCGATTCTCCAACACCGAGCCGTTGGGGCGTTTTTGGCACATTGTGGGTGGAATTCGACACTGGAAGGGATCACGGATGCGGATCAGTTTACGATACAAAGTTATCGGTTAATCAACTGGGGGTGGGAATACGAGTGGGTGAGTCGAGTCAAAATATACCGGAGTGCAGCACATTGGCTCGAGTGCTTGTTGAGTCAGTAGATGGCAGCAGAGCAGAGGGGGCTCGAGTGAAGCAGCCCTGAATGCAATAAAAGGTGGTAGCTCAGACAAGGATTTGGATTCGTTGGTTAAAGCTGTAAATGAAGTTAAACTGAAAACCAAAAGCAATACCTTTTATTTTCCACGATGTATAATGATGGAATATGAAATCAATCAAGTAAATTATCTGCATTAAGCAATACATTTGTTGAGTCTTTTGACAATTAAAAGTTATAAAATAGTCACCCGCTTATTCATTATATTTTAAACTCATCATTTTCTGTTAAAAATTGACGATATTCTGAACTGAACGTTAACCTATTGACTGTGATATGATAAAATTTAATCATAGAATCTCAAACGACTATCATATCTTAGTCATCATGTTAAATTCCAGCTTAAGCAATCGTAAATTATTTAACGAAAAAGAATGAGATTGTAACATAATGAATATTCGAATGACTATTTTATAACTTTTAGTAATTGAAGGATTTAATAAAATAATATTCTATAGTTAGAGGATTTTTTTTTAATTTTTAGTTATCAAGGGACTTAATAGAAGCAATACCATGTATATAGTCAAAAATACTATATATATAATGGCATTTTAGTAATTAAAGTAAAGTGTGCTCTGCAGTTCGCCCACAGATTCGGTTGGCACTATAAGGAAACATGGGCGACAGCCCACAGTTGATTTCGCAGAGTCTTATATTACAGTGAGCTTTTTCAGCTTTGGGTTTCTTGTTTCTCTCTGAATTCTCGTTTTCATCATTTAAAAACACACACATAACTTCATGGCTCGGAAATTCTTCGTCGGCGGCAACTGGAAATGCGTATGTTTGCTCTTCTCCTCTGTTTTATAATAGGTTTTCATTTCTAAGTCAATTTTTTTGATCTATTGTTTTAGATCTCGTATTATCTTCAGCATCGCATGAAACAATGTTTTATTTTAATAGTGGACATTAGAAAACGTTGTTACATCTCGTTTTATCTTTATACTAAGACGTAGCAGATCGGTAATTTAAATAACTCCCTTAGGTTTTGAGGTCGGATTCATAGGTTTGTTTTGATTATTAGGTGTTTTATATGTATAAATTATATTTACTTTGAAAAGGGGCAATAATTTTGTTTCAGAATGGGACAACTGAGGAGGTTAAGAAGATTGTTACTACATTGAATGAAGCTGAGGTTCCCTCCCATGATGTTGTGGGTTAGTGTTTGTTTTCCTTGTTTAGGTCCAAAATTTTTCCACTTTTTTAACTATTGAAACATTTAAAATTTAATTTGAATGTGGCAGAGGTTGTTGTGAGCCCTCCATTTGTGTTCCTTACCCTTGTCAAAGGTCTGTTGCGGTCTGATTTTCATGTCGCTGCTCAGAACTGCTGGGTTCGCAAAGGCGGTGCTTTCACCGGAGAAGTTAGGTATGTACTTTTATCTGTTGTCATCTGCTTTGTAGATCATTTTTTATGGCAGGTTATATGTAACATTGTTGTTCAGTAGGTTCTAGATTCTTATATCGTTTTAACTTCATTTTCTCTTTGAGCAGCGCGGAGATGCTTGTTAATTTGGGGATTCCATGGGTTATTATTGGTCACTCTGAGAGAAGGGCTCTCTTGAATGAGTCCAACGAGGTGAGTAATATGTTTAGGTTCTCATTATTTCGTAACCTACCTAGTGAACTTCCTGCTTTGTTTATTGTCTCTTGGGTGAATGAAATAGTTATTACTTATTAGTATTGATTCTTAGTATTTTTTTCATGCCCCTTGGTCTATTCTGAATGTTTGTCTCTGCAGTTTGTTGGAGATAAGGTGGCATATGCACTTTCACAAGGCTTGAAAGTAATTGCTTGTATTGGAGAGACTCTCGAACAGCGAGAATCAGGCTCTACCATGGCTGTAGTTGCTGCACAAACCAAAGCAATAGCTGGTACTTGCTTTTAGAATATAAAATCAGTAATATTTTTCGAAGACATGGTACCATTGGTCTAATTGCCCCTTGGTAAAAGTTTATGATTGTGGTCTATGTGGGTATTAATTTAACCACAACACGGTGCATTACACTTTTTCATTTCTTTGTATGGATATTTAATTTTTAACTGTTGTTGCTCATTTGCAGATAAAATAACAAATTGGGACAATGTTGTTTTGGCTTATGAACCTGTTTGGGCCATTGGTACTGGGAAGGTTGCAACCCCTGCTCAGGCTCAGGAAGTAAGTTTGAGTTTTATGCACATATCATTTTAAACGATCCTTTACTTTTGCATATCATCAGTTTTAATATCTTGGTCTTCTCATAAATGCCGAGTGCTATTATATAACTGTTTTAGGGCAATCTATCAAGCTTTTGTTTGCATCTAAGCCATTGCTTCTTAGTTTGTTTCTATGAGAAATCATACCCTATTTTATCTTACATATCGATGTGTGATTGTGTGTTCCAGGTTCACTGCGAATTGAGGAAGTGGCTTAATGAAAATGTTGGCGCTGATGTTGCTGCATCAACTAGAATTATATATGGAGGTATTTTTCTTTAGTCCCCGAAGTATTGATCTTATTCAAGTGCTTAAGGAAATTTAGCATAGGCTATGCTAGCATGTAAACATGTTATTACTTTAAAAATCTGGAAACTATAAGCTCCATCCTAACCTGTAAAGAGTAACTTTTCTTGGTACTCCATTAACTTTCAATTCTCGGGTTAAACCCCACCATCTGATTTTGCATTGATTGCAAATTAATGTAGGTTCCGTAAACGGAGCAAACTGCCAGGAACTGGCTGGACAGGCGGATGTGGATGGCTTTTTAGTTGGTGGAGCTTCTCTGAAGGTTAGTAGCGTTCTTTCTTGCTTTGCTTGTGCCTTTATTTGATGCCTTTTCTTCAACTTGTGCAGTGTCATGCTTAACTTGTACTTTTTGTGTTTTTATTTTCCTCCATCAGCCCGAGTTTGTGGATATCATCAAGTCCGCAACTGTGAAAAAGAATTGAAGTTCACAGCCTGGAATCATAGCTTGAAAGCATAAACAAAATTCTGGGGAGAACTTTTAGTTTTGTTGTTGTGGCCCTTTTTCTTAGAACCTGATATCAGACCAAATTTGACATGGTTTTTGTTGGTTTGAGACATGGATCCTCATGTTGGACTTTCAGTGGATTCGTTTTTTTGTGGTTCGTGTGTTTTCTACGAGTATTTCATATTGTCTGATCATGTTTTGGCATCGAATTGGGCTGCCCTAACTTAGTCGAACCTTAAAAATACTTGGCAATTGAAACCCTATAACTGATTCAGCTCACCTTTTTTTTTTATCGAGTTTCGATTACTACATTGATTTCTCTGAAAAATCTCGATGGATGAAAATTTTATAAATTAATAATTTTAGTTAAATCATACTAATTCTTTTCCAGTCTTGATTTGGGTTAATATCATAAAATAATAACCTCGCTAAATGCATAAAATAATCATATTTAGAAAAATCCTTAAAGACCAATGAAAATATAAAAAAATTTCAATATCTTAAAATTTTTATATATAATACATAAAACTATGGTGTTTTAAAGACAAATCTTTTTTTAAAATTATTCTTTACTAAAATATTAATCGTTAGTTAACTGTTCCTTTATTAATGGTACGACGGGTTCGTATTATCCTTCTCTCAATCATATTTTTAATGGCATTAATGATTTAGACTAATGTATAACATCAATATTAACATGAGAATTAAAGTAAAGAAACTAGATTCTTAAATTAAATATAATACAAGGATTACAAGCACAATTTGACCGAACATTACACATAACTTTAGGGATTAAGTAGTTGTGAAACCTTTCCCTTCTAGCTAATAGTTGGTGATCTAGCTTTTCTAAATACCTACTTTTTCAAAGTTAACTTTAAAGTAGTTTTGTCAATAAAATAGCCTTTTGTTTTATTTCAATTCAATGATCATTGTAAATTTGAAATACTAAATGATATTCTTTAACAAATTCAAAGATTGAAAAACATGGGTCAATTTTACTTCTCGCTCCTCAGGAAATTAAGTTACTCATATTATATTTTATTCTTATTTTAATCAAATATATTTATGCTTTTAAAATATTATAATTTTATATATCTTTTTAAAAACACCTTACGCTATTTATATTATAATAAAACATTTAATAATAAATATTTAAATATTTCATGTTATTTCTATATTTTATTAAAATGTTTAATAAGATATTTAAAATATTATCTTTTATATTAAGATAAATTACGCGTTTAGTATATAAATTATCAATTTTGATATGTTTTGGTACATAAATTTTCAATTTAACGTTTAATTTTTGTTTCATCTTAGTAATCATGCAATTAAAAATTTAATGTGTCTAGTACCTAAACTATAAATTTTAGTCCGTTTTAGTACCTAAACTTAAAAAAACATTCAAAATCTAACGTTAAACTTTTAAAGAGTATTGAAATGAAATAAAAACTAAATGTTATGTATGATTTTGAAAAAAATAAAAATTTAAATATTAAAATATACCAATACTAATAGTATAGGTACTAAACACATAGTATACCTTTTATATTATTATGGTGTATAAGTTTACCTTATTAATAAAAGTCATATCTAAATTGGAGATTTAATTGATACTAACTTAATTTAGGTTTAATTAAAGGTATAATGTCAAAAAATATATCTAACATGTGATTAAATAGTTATTTTAATCAAATTTTAAAATATTTTGATTTTACAAATAGTGAACGGGGATTGATCAGAACAGGAAGTTCCCTTGGGAGTTCATCCATGCCATGAAAATACAAAAATGAACCCTTTACTTAAAAAAGGTTTGCCATTTGTCCTTCAATTATCCATGCGATTACGGATTATCCATTAAAAGCCCCATTTTTAAATTCGGGATCAAAAAAGTTTGTCTTTATTAGTTTATGAAGTAGCCAGCTATGAAGCCTTAGTTAAGCCAACGACTCAGATATAAGATGGCCATGCTGTGCAAGCAAGGGGCTAACGATCTCTGACTTGACTGACCCCCTATACGGAGAGAGAGAAGCATAACACGCTACGCTTAGAAAGCGGGATCAGTCCGCCATTAATGCAATTCATCTCACCCTCCTTCAAACTTCTTTTTTTTTTTATCTCTTTGATCTGCAATCATTATCACTATCTGCTTACTAGTTGCCGCCTGCCGGTTGCTTCTACCAACTACTGTACAAGAAAAATTCAAGCTTTTTGCTATGAACTGGTAAATTTCTCTCTCTCAAATCCCATTTTCCCTTGCTTTCTATTTGGTTTACAGAGAAAAGATTTGTTTTTGGGTGATTTAGTTTCTTGGGTATTCTTTTGTTTCAAGTGTTTCCTTTTTCTGTTTGAACTTCTAAGTAAGAAAAAAGATGATTTTGTTCTAAAAAGGGATGGTTTTGGGAAGCTTTGTTTATGAAACGTAGATCTCCTATTCTTTGTTGAATTCTGGATCAAAGGGTCATTTTTTGTATGTGTTTCACTTTCTGCAGAAGAAGAGTTGAAGATGGTGGCTTGTTTTCGGGTATTTGATACAATGGGGATTTGCTTTAGTGCCAGAATTAAAGCCGAGAGCCTGATAACACAGGTAGTTGAATTTTTCTAAAGCTACCATTTTGTTTTCTCTTTATTGAGCATCATACTAATATATCTGCTGTTTTCCATGGACTCATTTGCTTATTTAAACATTTTAGTAATATAGAGCTTTCAGAACAATCAACAGATCTCAATTAGCAAATCCATGATTGAAACAGGGCTGACTTCAAAGTATGATAGCGGTGAAGGGAAAGATTTGAGCAGTGAAAGCAGCGGCAGCAAAGTTTCATCATTCTCGGCACCTTTGACACCTCGGAGTGAAGGCGATATTTTACAGTCCCCCAATTTGAAAAGTTTCAGCTTTGCTGATCTCCGAATGGCCACAAGGAATTTCCGCCCCGACAGCGTGCTTGGAGAAGGCGGTTTCGGCTCCGTGTTTAAGGGTTGGATAGATGAAAACTCCTCCGCCGCTACCAAGCCTGGAACTGGCATCATTATTGCTGTCAAAAGGCTTAAGCAGGATGGGTTCCAAGGTCACAGGGAGTGGCTGGTGGGTCCATGTTCAGCGTCGTTTTTATATGCAGAGCATTCGAGTTGTTTGCATTTCTTAATGTGTTTTGTGTTTTAATTTGCTTGCTTAAGATGTTTATCTGTGAAGCTTATTGGTTTATTTTTATCATTTTGGCCTTATGTTTCGAGATCCAAGTGCATAGATTTACTTGTGTTCATTGTCGATCTTATAGGCTGAAGTGAATTACCTGGGACAATTTTATCACCCCAATCTTGTGAAATTGATTGGATATTGCTTGGAGGATGAACACCGCCTTTTGGTGTATGAATTCATGCCTCGTGGCAGCTTGGAAAATCATCTATTCAGGAGTAAGTTCTTCCGGTCTATCGCTTGGTGTCATTGAACGAAACTCTGTTTTAAGTGTCATTTTATTTAATTATAACACTGAATTACCTGTACCAGGAGGTTCTTATTTCCAGCCTCTTTCTTGGACCCTCCGCTTGAAGGTTGCTCTCGGTGCCGCAAAAGGGCTTGCCTTCCTTCACAGCACGGAGACGAAAGTCATATATCGAGACTTCAAGACTTCCAACATCTTGCTTGATTCGGTATGTGATTTGTTAAGCCAGCATTATTTCCAATTACATGACTATTTCATCACATGTGTATTAACCATTTCATTCTGATGCCATTACAGAACTACAATGCAAAGCTTTCGGATTTCGGATTGGCCAAAGATGGGCCAACAGGTGATAAGAGCCATGTTTCTACAAGGGTCATGGGGACCTATGGATATGCTGCTCCGGAATATCTTGCCACAGGTACTTAATAACAGTTAAACCGAGGATACGTTATCTTCCGCTCTTGTAAACAAAGAATCATTATGTTATTTTTCTCCAACTGTGTAGGTCATCTGTCTGCCATGAGTGATGTCTATAGTTTCGGAGTTGTGCTTCTTGAGATGTTATCCAGCAGAAGAGCAATCGACAAGAATCGACCGTCTGGAGAACAAAAACTGGTGGAATGGGCCAAACCTTACCTTGCCAACAAACGCAAAGTATTCCGTGTACTGGATAATCGCCTTGAAGGCCAGTTCTCAATGGAAGGAGCCTTTAAGGCTGCTGCCCTTGCTTTGCGATGCCTTTCCATCGATCCTAAGTTCAGACCGAACATGAATGAGGTTGTAACAACATTGCAGCTGCTAATGGAATCTAATGATTCCGACGGTAATCAGAACAAGACTAACGGCATGCCTCGGAGACGTAGGCAAAGCACAGATGATGCTAATGGTGGAAGGAGTAAGACTGCATACCCTCGTCCATCGGCTTCGCCACTTTATGCCTGATAACGGAATCAAGACCCGGAATGAAAGCTGCTGACCACCTGAGTATACTCATAATC
Organism: Hibiscus syriacus; assembly: GCF_006381635.1. Classification (NCBI taxonomy): domain Eukaryota; kingdom Viridiplantae; phylum Streptophyta; class Magnoliopsida; order Malvales; family Malvaceae; genus Hibiscus; species Hibiscus syriacus. The sequence goes on along the minus strand of NW_024063076.1, from coordinate 631,920 downwards.
GGTTGGTCGTCTTGGGCGTTCACTTTTACTATATTTTTGCCTAGTGATTGTACAGTTAGTGAATTAGCTAAATGTACTCGAAAGTCAAAACACGAATCTTGACGACAAAATTGCAGGCTGTTACACAGATCAAGTGGAATGTATATGCAATTATATGTTACTTGACGACAAATCCCTTTGCAACCGACCACTTGTGTTGTTAGCCGCTTTTCTCGAAAACAAAGTCAATAGTTTGTGTGTAGGACTTTGTCCATTCGTAGGTCAAAATTCGATGCAGAAAGCAAGTCGTTTCCAGGTTCCACAGCAGAGGGATGGCTTTTATTAAATATTTAAGGCTAAATTACATGAATGGTCACTAATATTTAAATAAATTTTTTCTCTCGTTAATACTTTAAAAGTAATGATTTTATCATGAACATTATTAATTCATAATAAATTAATCGCTCATTGTTAATAATAGATAACAAAATGTTGATGTGGCGTGTTAAATCAATTAACTTGACATTGTTCACAATTATGTTGACAAACCATTCGACTCATCTTCATTTTAAAACAATGTCCAATAAATCCTATTTTACTATAGTATTTTATGCTTCTGCTTCAACTAGACTACCTCTTAAACAAGAAGAGAATATCAAAATGAGAAAATAGTCGTCACTTGATCCGTCAAGAGTGAGGTTCTGTGATGGATCTAGTAGGAGGCGGTTGAGACGGTCGCTCTCTTAAAAGTTTTATTCTTTTTGTGCATATAAAAAAAACAAATAGTGCATGTCCACATGCAGCATGCTTATTATCAGCTTCCAGACTCATTAAGCACTTTGATGCTTCACTTTCCGTTTCAGCACAATGTATAATTTGTTCAGCCACATGACATTAATGGCATTGGCACAGTCACTTACCATCTCTATTGGGGGAAAAAAAACAAAGAATATTTTCAATCACCTATCTGTTACGTACTAGAGCAGAGTATACACTAATCGTATTATTACACTTCACATCATTTGCATCAACCAGAAAGTATTAAATTACTCATACATTACATAGGCTTCGTAAACAAAGCACTAACATAACAGAACATGATAGCGCTGCTCAAATGATTATAAAACTTCAAATACATAAATGAAGCATTCTAATACAATTGAACTCGTATAAAAATGGTTAAACAGACGGAATGAGCTTCAGAAAGTCCAACGAGATAGTCAAGACATAAATCAAATAAAATAAGACCATTAAAAAAATAACTAAAAACGTCAAATAAAGTTCGACAACTCTTACATTTTTCTTACAATTGTCCAAGACGCTTTCTCATGTTTTGAAATCGTTGAGTTATTTTTTCCTTATCGATGCTATTAAAAATGATTAAAAATGAATGAAATTATCTTAGACTATGAACAAAAACAATGAACTTATTAACATATCTTGGACAATAACAACAAATATATCAAAATTTAAAATCAACCCAATATCTTTAACAATTCTAAAAATTAAAAATACAAACTCATTAACGATATCAAATAATAATTTTAAAAAAATATCTTGAGAAGACCTATGATCGTTTGGAATGGGATTATATTGAGGATACCTTATTGGCTATTAGATTACCTCGAAAGATTATTTCTCATATTATGATGTGTGTCAGATCAGTCACTACCAAGGTAATTTGGAATCGGGAAGTTACACTCTTTTCGCCCTACGAGGGGGCATTCGATAAGGAGATCCTTTGTCACCTTATTTATTTGTTTTGTGTACGGAAAGACTCTCCCAAACTATTCAGAACAAGATTGGTGCGGGTGTTTGGAAGCAGATTCGCTTTTCTAGAACTGACCGAGCCTTTCCCACCTTTTTTTTGCGGATGACTTAGTTTTGTTTGCAGAAGTTTCTCTTGATCAGGTCAATACTGTTAAGAAAGTGCTTAATGGTTATTGTACGAATTCTGGCAATCAGATTAGTGTATTAAAGACAAATTTTTTTCTCGAAGAATGTTACCTCCAAAGGCGAACTGGTGTTGTAAATAGTTTCGGGTTTGGAGAGGTAAAGGACTTGGGTAGGTACCTTGGTGTTCTATTACTTCATGGTAGAACTGCCAATGTTACTTATCATTATCTACTCGATAGATTGAATCAACGTCTTTCCGATTGGGCTGCGAAAACTCGCTCTTTAGCTGGTCGAATAACGTCTTTCCTAAAGGCTTATGCGAGGAGATGGAAAGGATAATTCGAAGGTTTGTCTGGGGTTCCAATAATGGAAACGTGAGAATCTCACTTGTTAAAAGGGAAACGATACAACAGACCAAGGAGAATGGTGGCTTGGGGATGCGGAACCTTCATACTCAAAATTGTGCTTTTTTTAATGAAAGTGACATTCCAGTTGATTTCAAGGCCTGATAGACTGTCGGTACAAACCATCTGCGCAAAGTACAAGTGGGAAGAACCTTTTCCACTCACGATCCAGCGTAAGAGCGCTTCTAGATTATGGAGAGGATTACACCTTATTTGGCATGATTTTACAGAAAGTATATCGTGGAATGTTCGTGACGGGACAAACACTAATTTTTGGTATAATCACTGGTTGGAAAATGAAAACGGCTAATGTTCTCCTATATTGGGTCGGACTCTCTAAACCCTTTTCCAGTAAGTGAGATGACCCTTCCCTCTGGGTTTTGGAATCGGGCGATACTCTCAGAGTCTTGTCGGAACACATACTACAACGTATTGCTACTGTCCGGCCTCCCCAAGCTCAATTGGGATCGGATGTATCTGCTTGGAGATGGGAGCTTGTACGCAATTTCACTTCCAAGTCTGCTTATGGGTATTTAGCTCATCATGATGGGGTAGTAAACCAAAAGCGGTGGACTTTGGTTTGGAGTTTGGAAGTACCGCAAAGTGTTAAGGTTTTCATTTGGCTTGTCTTGCATGATCGCTTGCTCACAAATTCGGAACGTTTGAGGCGTCACTTAACTACCATGGAGGAGTGCATGATTTTCCAAATAGGAGCTAAAAACTTGGACCATGTTCTGCGACACTGTAGATTGGCAAAAACAGTCTGGCCTAAGGCTGTGAAAGCCAACAGGTTGGAAACGTTCCTCTCAATTCCAATTGATGTTTGGTTCGAGCAGAACCTTAGCTGCAAAGGTATGTTTGCTTATAACAATTTCAAATGACAATATCGTTCCTCTCAATTCCAATTGATGCTGGCAACTATGGAAATATCGTTGCAAGGTGATTTTCAATCCTAACTACATTGAAAGGGAAGATTTCATCATTAGATGTGACTGGCTGGTGGAGGAAACAATCCGGGGTACAGAATCAGATAAGAATGTTGTTTCCGCTGTGAGGAATTCCCCCAGGGTGTGGTTACGACCATTGTTTGGTTGGATCAAGGCGAACTCGGATAGTGTTATTCAAACAAACGATAATATGGCGGCAGCAAGTGGTCTTTTGCACAGCTTTGACGAAGGTTGGATTTTTGGATTTTCCCGGAGCTTGGGTCGATGCTCAGTCCTTGTTGCTGAGCTCTAGGTTGTTCATGATATTCTTCTTTATGCATGGGAACTTGGTTACCATAAGATGGAATTGGAAACAGACAATCTTGAATAAATTGTCTGATGCTATTAGAGGGAACTCCTAAGTTGAAGCCTTGCATAAGTTAATCGAACCGGTCTACACAAGTGTGACACATTCGACGCGAACAGAATGGTGTTGCCAATTACTTGGCAACCCTTAGCCGTGGTGCACCGATCGGAACTATGGCCTCACCGCAGGAATTATCTTCGGTACTGCATAAAGCCATGACATATAGGATTTTAGCTAGATCCTAATTTCCAGTATTAGGAAAAAAATGAATACTATTAATATTTTAGTAGATAACATTTCGGCGATTTGAAGAGACAGTTTTAAATGAATTTAAACATGGGGACAATAGATAATAGTGATAAGACACAAACCAAATATATATTATAATTCAATTCAACTAAAAATACATAGAAGTTGTCACAGTACACTCCCCGAATCCCTTGAACACTTGATAGGCTGCGGGCTACATTTTTGTGCAGCCGCCTCAGTCCTTCCTTCCAAACCACATCACAAAAAACAATACAAAACAAAACCCACCATTTCAGATCCTGAACCAAAGGAAACAAAAAAACAGCCCCAATCCAATTGGTTAAAACGGAACTCCGCCCCTAAAACACCGTTATGTTATGGTGGGAAACTTCCTTTTTAAAAGAAAAGGTTATATTACGGAGTTCATAATTGCTACTGCCTTTTGTTTTGTTTTTCTTTGTGGTTCTTATGTTGTGTTCAGACCCTGAAATTCTTGCCAGTGAATGTTTGACCGAACTGCCAATTGGCGGGAACGATGTTCCAAGAGGTGGAAGTGCGCCTGTCACTGCCTGTCACCCTGAAAGACAGCGTCTGTCCCACTAGCCCCGCGTTTGACTGCCAGTTCTGACCCCAGTTCCGGCTCATGCTCATCCATCCGGTCTTAGATCCTTTCACGCCAAATGTTAGCATGAAACATGGAGCGTGATTGTTGGCCTGGAACAACAATACAAGGAATTATGGTTCCAAATACTAGTCTTTAAGAACATTGGGGACTGTGAAATCCTGTCTCTCGGCTTTTGTTTTTCCTTTTTTTTTTTACAATGAGGCCACTACAGAGTGGTTAGCTACTAGCAGTTATTGTTTTCTCGTGATTAAAAATACTTCTCACTTCAAATGGGAGTTCCCGGAAGATCATCATCTTAACTCTTAAGTCGGCCTTTGGGGTTGCGTGTATTCATGCATAAATAGAATGGTTCAACTTTAGCGCTAGTCCTATACAATGGTAAAACTTGAATTTCATCCCTATATCAACCACAGATAACAGATTATGTTGCTTTGATAGCTAGAGAATAAAAATCCTTTCGAAGCTCGGTTAACTTTTAAGATTGGGTTTGAGAGTAAATGAGGAAAAATAGAAAGGGCATTTTGGTAAAACTAGAAAGACCAAAGCTAGTAATAAGCAATAGCTCATCTGCTCTGACACAGACTTCACGAGAGCTTGCATCAGAAAAAAGTAGGACCCAACATCTAATCTAAAACAGAGATTAACGAAAAAGCAAATGAGTTCTCATGCATTAATTAAACGATTTTGCGTAAAACAAAAAAATTAGCATAATGCGAGTGAGTTTACATAAGAAACAGAGCACACATACCGGCGGTAAGAAACGGGGACAATGCCGGCACGGTACTCGGCAATCTTGAGGAACATGGGCATGGCGAGGTCAAAGTGAGGGCGAGGAGGGTTGCACCATCCGCCATTGTCGCTCGGGAGGGCATAGTTAGGCGGGCAAAAGTTGGTGGCGGTGATGAAGATGGAAGGACTCCCTGAATGGCACCACTTGGGGATCACTAGCACATTTGATCTCGAAGCAAGCACCGCAGCTCAACCCATTGTTGAACAATGCGGTGCTCAATGCTGCCGTGTTAACCCCATACCCTTGGCTGTACAGGTTCCCATACCCACAAGCTCCTCCTGCAACAATACAAAAAGGGAAAAGATTATAAGAAAAAGTAGAAGCTTTTGAGGAAAAAATGTGGGTACGTACCCATGGTACCAGAAGCATCAGAACCGCCGTAGAAGGTAGCATGTGCATTTTGCCATCCAGCACCGGAGTAAACTCCTGGAATTCTAGCTTCACCCGTCGTCCACATTGAACAAATAAACATCAAAATACAGAATAAACTCACCATCTTCATTTTCCCACCCTCTAATTACTCCAACGCTATGGCTAGAAGTCTAAAAACTCAGCTCTGTTCTTTTAACAGTAGAGAAGGGGTGTGATGGTTGGGGTGTGAATGGATGGAGAGGGGTGACCGGGGTACTTAAAGGGGAGACTGTATCTCTTGAAGGAGGGGTTGAGGCCCCTTTATTACGCAAAAAATCAAACAGATCTTCATTAACGTTGCTTTTTGTTTGAAACTATTTTATCTTTTCTCAATTTGTATTAAAATATTAAAGAATATAGGCTTAAATACCCATATGACCTTTGTACTTGTCACTTTTTTCTAATTTGGTATCTAAATTTTTCTCTCAATTTTATACATGTAATTTTATTCCTTCAACGTATCTAGCTTAATGATAATGTTAAAGATGGATCCTATTTTGCCAACACAACGGGAAGGAGACTTTTTTTTTCTCATTATGCATTATCTAGAATCATGCATTTTTCGACAACCCTAGTAATCTCAGCTATCTATTTTAAACTAATCGACGATGCTAGTGACCGATATCAACTTAATGAAAGTAATGAATATGTATAGACAAGTTGGGAAAGAAGAAATTAGATATCAATTTGAGAGAAAATAACGAAGAGTGGATCATATAGATATTAAGCCAAGAAGAATATTAAAGTAAATCTTTTAAAAAAACAATATATTTTGTAGTCTTACCAATCGTCTGCTTTATTATATTCTTTGTATGATTCTATTATATGAAATAAATAAATAAATAAATAACCTATAATTTACACAAATTCGTCCTCCACCTATAAATTAGGTTGAACCTTATAAGGATAAGTTTTGGCTCAATGGCCCTACATCATCTACTTTCCATCATACTTGTTTATGGAAGAGGTGGGTTTGGTTTTGGGACGACTAAATTCGAGTTATAAAATTCTCAAATTATTTAAATTGAGAAATTTAACTTATTTTAATTTGTAATTATGATTTTAAATTTAATTTAGTGTAAATTCATGTTTGATAAGATTTAAATATTAAAATTTATGAGAAATTAGAGATTGAAGTAATATATATATGAGTAAACAAATCCTCTGTATGCCTAACTGTTTTAAAAGGGAAAGTCAGCGGCTGTGATTTCATGAGTAGAAATGGGATATAAGATGGATCAGAGGTTAAACAGTAAACACTTAAACGCACTAACCAAGCATCCCCAAGAAGGGAAGCTAATTTAAAGCTGTGGCAAGTAGAAGACACTTGCAAGCATCTAACGTGGGGATAGGGACCCACTTAATCCCGTAGTCATCGGCTCATCTAACCCCCCTCCCCCGGGGGTCTTTAACTAGTGTCATAGGCACATACACCTAATAAATTAAAGGTTGAATAGTGTCATTAGTCCCTAATAAATGCAAAATATATGAATTTATTCTCTATATTATTAATGGATTTTAGATTTAATTTAATTCTTATATTTTTAAAATTTTGAAATTCATATCTTCACCAAGACAATGCATGCACAAATTATGAAAGAAGCTATTACCAAAATTTGATTCGATAGACTTAACAATTACTGCTTAATTCAATATCAAATTTTGAAAATTTGAGAGCACAAATGAAAATATTAGATTCTAGGGATTAATTCATTATTTTCACATAATACATGAGCTAATAAAAGAATTTAAGCTAAATGAAAGGACACGTATAAGAAATAATAATTAAAAAAAACTTGAAAATTTATAAAATGCAATTTCCAAGCAACATTTATTGCTTAACTCCAAGTTGTGTCAATTAGTGCACTTTATCTGGTTTCAAATGCACGAAAATACCTTTAAATGTTACTTTTTAGAGGGGAAAGAAACCCAAAAGTCGGATTCCTACAAGAATAAGAAGTTGGGCATAATTTGTCTTATATTTTTCTTGTACGTGAAAATTTGACAACGGTCACATTCACAGAATAATTGGGCCGTGGAGGGTTATCACTTATCTATAAGTCGGCTTTACCTTAATGTTTTGATAAGATTAAGGTAATGTTTTTTGACCATGCAACTCTAGATTAAGGTATGATTAGTGACAAAGTTGTGAATAAACTTACTAAGATGATAGGTTATGACTTGGACATATAGTAAAAGGTTCTCTACATGGATCGTGACGAGGAGAAATTATATTATAACCTCTTTATATATCTCGGCAAGGACAGACGTAGGATTCTATAATTGAGGGTGAATTTAAACTTTTAAAATTTCAAGGAACGAAAATAAATTTTCAATAGAAAATACATAGAAAAAATTTAAAATATATAGTAATTTTAAAATTTTAGGGAGACGATTTTCCCTAAACCATAATATAGACCTAACTAATAAAAAAAGTGCACATTATTAATTTTTTATATACGATCTTTTACAAGATGATATCTATTTAGAATATCTTTTAAAAATATTTTTTAATTATTAATAATATACACCTTACAAATTTATTTATTTAAATTTATTTCTTTATAAAATATACATTGTTGAGGTCTATAATAAGGAGAAAACTGAAAGAGAAATTTCAACAAACAAATTAAGATTGCAGTAGAAAAATAAAAGTACGAAATGACAATGGGGGGCAAGATTGCATGAAAACAAACGGATGCATGAATTAACTTGAGGGAGAGATTCGTGATTTCACATTACGACAGACTACATCCAATCTGTTTTAGAAATTATTCCTCCTATCTTTTCTTTTTGGCTAATGATATTGTATGCCCTCCAATTTTCTAAAATTTATTTTAGTTTTCCTTTTTTTTTACTCTCAAACCTGTATTTTTAATTAAATTAATTGTTATAAAAAATAACATAATTTAATCATTTGTATTATTTTAAAACACACACACACATATATTATATATGTAGTTTGAAATATTTCTATTTGTCATTAGCTATCTACAGAATTTTTACATTTATATATGTATATGCTTTGAAAATTGAAACCCTTTCTCCTCTTGTTATTATCTCTAATCTAAGATGCTATTAACTTGTTAATAATTACTTTTTTTTTAAATTTTTAGATTTTCTAAGTATATATTTTATTTTGATGATTGGGGGGAAATACTTGTCCTTGTGAGTCTGAATAATTATTAAATTGTTTATGTTTTCCTTCAAGATTTGGTTATTCTTGCTGTCAAACCAAGGAATCTAATCATAATTGGACATGCACAATCTTCAATTTCAAGCTTGTTTGTTTATGCTTTGATAATCCAGGCTAGCAACTTTGTCTAAATATTTAAAATTAATTTCTCAAATGTGAACTTTATTAGCTAAATAATAAATGTGGGATTTTGAAGAAGCCAACAGCCACTTTGTTGAGAAGGAAAAATTTAAGTTTTAGGTCATCTGGACCCAAAATGTTCACTAACATGATTTAAGATATTACATAGATTATTAAAAAAATATAATAACTATTTTTCTTTATCCTTTAGCTTAATTCTCAATTTAGCTATTATCTTTATTTTTCTCAATTTCTCTTTTATACTATATATATATTGTGTTCGATTTATGATTTTTTCTTCTAGAATACTAAAACATTAACATTTACGCATCTATTTATATGCTACTACTCCATTAAATAAAAAATATATTTAGTAACTAAAACATGCCACTTTAGCTGGCTTTGATTTTTCTTGGTTATGAATGTATTTTTTTTCTCATTCTCATTCCACAGCTACCCATCTTTATCAAATGAACCACAATTACATGGTGGGTGCCTCATTTAGATATGAAGATTTAAGATATATAGCCTCGGCTGCTGAAAATAAGGGGTGCCCTTGGTCTTGGGTTAGTAGTGCAATTGCCATTCCCTCCCTTTTGGTGCATTAATTGTTACCTCCCTTATTAAATGTAGATAACGACAACTCAAAATCCCTAATGATATATTTCAATTAAGTTCTTATATATAGTTTTATGATTAAATAATTTTTAGGATTGAGAAGACATCTCAACTAAATCATTATTTAAAAAATAAATTAGAATTAAAAAGATATTTTAATTAAATTCTTATTTTAAAAATATAGGATAACTGAACTTTCAATTTTTCTAATTATAATGTTGAACTTTAATTTTACATTCAATTACGATACTCTATTGTTAAGTCACTAACGAGACAATGATATGACTAACAATTGTTGATGTGATCTGCCACGCTAAAAGAATAATGGTACGTTTGTTCTGATGCTTGAAACAACATTGTTTTAAACACTAAATTTTAAGGATGTATAGATTTTGTCATTGAACTTTAAAATAGTTAGTTTTTCAGCACTGCACTTTTCAATCGCCACTGGTAATCAATCGCCTCCCGTGCTGATCATATTTTGCGATAAAATCAATATCAAAACATTCGAATTTCATTCATCATTCTTCTCATATGATTAGTTTTTCACGTAACCACTCAAAATTGAAGAAATTCGAACAAAGGGAAGCGTTATTTCGAAAAGACAAACAACATAACTTAAAACTAGCCTAATCGAATGATCATTGAAAGAGGTCAGTATTAATAAGTCGAACATTTAAATGGTCGGTTTTGAGTGAGTTTCGTGGAAAACCAATCTTAGGAGAAACAAAGTGGAGTGAAATGCGAATGTTTTGATACCTATATTACCACGAAATATGACTGGTGATGGACGATGCTTGGCTTCTGTTGACTATCAGTAAGTATAAGCCAAGAAAACAAATTGTTTAAAAGTCGAGTGACAAAATCATTATACTCTTAAAGTTTAGTATTTAAAACGACACATTATGAAATTAAAAGTTTAATTGTATAAACAATTCAATGGACAAAGTTTAGTGACACCTCGAACAGTTTATCCAAATATAAGTTTTCAAAGACTAATTTGATCATAAATTTGTAAGTAAGAATTCAGTTGAAAAAAAATATTAAAAAACTTAATTCGTTATTACCTAATTGGACACAATGAACTTATTAAACTAATATTAAACAACACTTTGAATACACAATTGTATAGTTTACAAGTTTTCGACTTTAGCCATTTGATAATCTTTGGAAGAATTGTAGTGCAAATAACTTGTAGTTGGATAACTCTGTTGGATTGAAATCCATATTTGTAGACACATATGTATAATGTAAAATGTTATTATAAAGGATGACATAAAATTAAGTGACCAATTATTTTACATGTGTTATATGTATTATAAGTGACCAATTATATTACATGTGTTATATGTATTATAAGTGACCAATTATTTTACATGTGTTATATGTATTATAAGTGACCAATTATATTACATGTGTTATATGTATTAAAGTGTTATGGAATTAAAATGTAGATACCATAAGTTGTATTTATAATTTGATGAGGGACAAAGTTATAAGTACTTAAAACATTAACCTAATATTCAATCTATATAAAAGGTAGTAGTCCCAATAAATAGATTAACTTGTATTACTTTTATCTGTTAGACAGTTTTTACGGCAAGAACAAACCTATATTTTTAGAAGATCACAACCAAAGAAAGACTCAAGGATTTCAACCTATCGATTAATTCAGGTACGCTTCCGCATCTAATAATTTATTCTTAATGATTTGACATGATTAAATCTTGGTTAGTTTTTTATATTTATTTATGGTTTGGTTCTAACAAGTGGTATCATCGCCTGTCATGAATCAATTTATTTTATGATTTATAATTTTGAGATAAAAGAAAAAAGAAAAGAAAATCCGATTGCATCTGTGCGCTAATATATATATATATAATACTTATTACATTGCTTGGATTCAGTTGACATTGTGCAATTGATTTTCTCTGATAATCGTGGAATATGTGGTTCTGTTTATCGCATGGTTATTATTTTTTTATGTAGTAAAAGCTAAGCAATTGTTAAGGTTTATGTAATTGCTTGTTTTCTTTTCTTGAATAATCACATATATTGATTTAGTATTTGGATTAAAGGTTAATATTAAAATTTTATAATTTTTAATATTTCATAGTCTCATCATTGGATTTATAGTTTGTTGGATTATCGATAACGACCTTTTTAGTTAATGTTATCCTTTATATAAAAAAAATTAGTGTTTTTTGTTGTGATTTTCATCTTCCTATAAAGCAATTGAATTTTTTTTCGTAAGAAAAAATGGCGTCGTAATCAATTTGTATGACAATTTTTATACGTTATTATTCCTTAATTTATTGTTGCATTTGTTTTAAGTATTTTATTAATGCAATGATTATTTATTATACAATTTTTGGTGTGCCAATAGACTTTGCATTGGGGAAAAAATATTATTATCGTATTATTATAGATTTGATATTAAGGAGTTTTCTTATGTGAATTTAATTCAGTTTCAGTTAATAAAGTTTTCGAGTTTGATACTTAGAAATATTATGGTACATATGTTTTTTAAAGTTATGTTTTTGGATTTGATTTATTGTATTATATTTTTGTTTAATTTGGTGAATTCATGTTTAAGAAATTTTTGAAAAATATTAAAATATTTAGGTTTTTTATTTCTAATAACGTCATTTAGACAATTTTATTAGAGTTACTTCGGAAATCATGACGCGAATGGAAAATTCAATTTTGTTTTTGACTGTTATGAATTATAGAATATATATTTGGCATTAATATATTCGATTTAGTTTGATTATTTTTTTAACCTTTGCATAGTTTTAATTCACTATAATGTACTTTGACCTTAACTTTTGGTTGAATGTTGTTTTTAATTCGGTTTATGTTTTAGGTAATTTATGACGTTATGAATTAATTGTATGTTTAAGGAATTCTTTAGAAATGATCAAAGACTTGAGTTTTCGATTTCTAATAGCACCATTAATGCAACCTTATTTTTTTCATGCAATCAAAAATTTAAGTTTTAACCTTTGATTGTTATAGAAATATTAAATTTGAATACTTATATTTATTTTGAGATGACTTAATTAAAATAATAAGTCGTTAAAGAGACCCCAGTTATGGAAAATATTTGATTTTCAAATATAAAAGTTATGTACATATAACTTAAGATATGTTTGTATTGATTGGCCTAAAGGAATATTAATTGTTGACTGAATCACATGTACAATTTTGGTAATAATCAAGTGATAATTATTCAGTTTGATGTGTGAGTAATAAATCGACCGAAAGGACGATTTTGCTTGACATATTCTTATTATCAATGTTTGATTACCGCATCAGATATTAATTAAGGTGAAAATTTTATCTAAAGATGAAATATTAATGAAGTAGTTGATATCTAGGGATAAGGTTTAAGTTATTCAAATTTATTATTATTTTGATTATCTTTTAATTGAAAGATAAAATTAAGAGAAATTGATTGATTGATAATATTATATGGTTTTAGGGTTATTTCTTTAATGCAATATATGTATATATTCAATTTGGTTTTTCAGTTTTGATTGTTGGTTAATAGAATATATATTTTGAAACAAATTAATTCATATTTTGGCTAAAACTTATATTTTAGTAGATTTGTTGAAACAAAATGTCGCCAAAGTGACATCTTTTGTGTAGACTGATTTATTTGAAATATCAAGATGATTATGTGTTTCTTGTAATTCATGCATTTATTAATTGGCTCAAAGGAAAGTTAATATTTTGGCATATTCAAGCGACACATGTGGTGATAACATGTGACAATTATAAGGTATTTATTTTATGTGAGCATAACATTAGTCCAAAGAATAGTCTTTTGTTCGACATAGCTTATTGTCAATGTTTGATTACTACAACAAGAGTACCATTTACTGTTAATACTACTATCCAAAGACTTGATATTGATGTAGTGTTTGGCATCTTGTAATGAGAATTAGCTATAATTTTGAATTTATTTGTTTACTTAAGATGTGAGCTTCAGTTTTATTTATATTTTGTTCTATATTCAAATTATTTATTTATTTATTGCTACCACAATATCTACTCTATGGAAAATGCACTTAGGAAAGTGAATATGAAGAAATGAAAAAAATCCACTTACATAAGGTTTTTGTTGTATGAACATAGACTTTACACTAAGGAAAAAACAATTTCCACCTCTCATGGGGATAACATTCTTAATTGGTATGAGAGAATTTGAGAGGTAAAATTTGTTTAAATTGTATAAATTTAGTGGTCATGAAACACAACATTTTAGAAGCCTTTAGGGACAAATAATCTGAAAAGATTACTAGGCGGTTTCCTTAACGAAATTGAGAAATAGTTTTCCAAAAAAATAAGGTTTAAATGACATCACTTTTAACTTCTTTGATTTCTATAAAGTATAAGGGTTAAGGAAATGTGAGGTAGTATATTATGGATATATTTCATAATTCAAAACTGAAGACATTTAAGATCAAGTTTTTCGGAAGAATTACTTGTTATTAAGAATTTAGTATTGTTTCCTATAGAGTTTAATCAACTCAAAGAGAGAAATGAACTCTAAATGAGCTCATTTTCCATTGCGTGCAATAGGAAGAAAGATTGAAGTATAATAATTCTTAAAGTACTCACTTGGAAAATGCATATAAATATAAGGGGGAAAACAAAATCAGAATGTAGTTGTTCTCTTTTGAGATAAGTTAGGAATATGGGAAGAAATTTAATTCTACAATAGTAAGCAACTAATTTGGTTATTATGAGCAATTTAGGGGGTTATTTTATGATCTCGTAATTAGGAATTATTTAAAGGTGAGATCTATAACATTATTTTTTAGGATGTTGAGTTTATAGGGAGAAATAAGGTTTAAGGAATTACTTTTGAGGGGGAATTGAATTATACTCAATTTCTATTATCACTTTTGATGATATCCATGTGTTCATACATGTCGTTAATCAAGAAGTGAATCTAGAACCTCAACAAGATAATATTGAACAACTCTCCTTTTAAGATGAAAACTTGTTATAGAAGAACAAACTAAAAACATCAAAGAACAAATATCATTAAGAAATCCACAAGATGAGAGAAATATTATTTGAATTATTATGTTTGAGCAAGAAATAATGATAATAGTAGAATGATGAAAGATGATCAAATCAACTTTCATCATGTCATAGAAGTTATTACTCTCAAAAGTGGATTAATGCTATATAAGAAGAGTATAAGTTCTATACGAGATAATAAAGTTTGAGGACTCATCCCATTACCTGAAGGTGCAAACTTGATTTGTTATAAATGAAAATCTATAATCAAAGATGGTTGCAAATTGTGATGTTGCCAAGTATAAAACATGTCTTGTATACAAAGGATATACTCAGAAATCAGGCATTAATTTGTAGAGACTTTCTCTTTGGTTTCATGAAAGACTCTTTCAAGATAATTATGATACTTTTGCTTATATTTGATTTTGAGTTACATAAATTGGATTTCAAAATTGGTTTATCAATGATAACATTTATGAAATATTTTATACAGTGCAATTAGAAAATTATATCTAATGATACAAAATTAATGATATACAAATTAGGGAAATCCATTTATGAGTTTAAGAATGACTTTCTTTAATCGTATAACGAATTTTATCATGTGATTATCTCATTTGGTTTTGAGATAATTTGATTGACAATTGTATATACTATAAGTTTAGTAGGAGTAAACCAAATGATACCCTTATTGTAAAAGGAAACAAGTTTAAAGGTTCCTTATGCCACAAAAGTAAATGAGGAGTTTAATGTATATTTAGGTTTATACACATTCAAATATATCATATGATTTTAGGATATTATATAAGCAAATATTTAAGGATTTTGGGTATGGATCGTTGGATAACAACCAAATTGATTCTATTAGCATATTGAGATTGAGTGTGAGTGAAGTCAGTGTAGCAATGATATCAGTTAGTTTAGCAGCTGAGCTGTATGCATTGTGTGAGGTTGTTGAGCGTATGTGAGTGTGAACGTTAATAGTTTGTTATGAGGTTGTTACAAATCTGTTATGGTTGGCTGTAAACAATCTGTATAAATAGGCGTTAAGTCCTCATTGCTAAGTGTGAAGAATAATGAATTTGTTTACTGAAATTTACTTTCAAGTGTATTCCATCATGGTATCATTCGCTTTATGTTCCTGAGGTGTTTCTGCTTCGTTGCTCCTTCTGCTGGTAAACATGGATGCTGTGTTTGCTAAAACGTTCACTCACAAGAAGGTGAATGTTATTCTTGATGAGTCAAATTTTTTACTCTGGTAGCAGCAAGTTCTGCTAACGGTTCGTAGCCATCGCCTCGAGCAGTTATTAACTGGTTTGCTGTAGCCTCCGCCTGAATTTATAGTAGGTACGAATGGTGAATCTATGCCAAACGAGTTGTATGACGATTTTGTAGCACAAGATAGTGCACTGGCGTCGTGGCTATTATCAACCATTAGCTCTCATCTACTTTCTCAATTCGTTGGTGCGGACACAGAAGTGGCTGTTTGGAATAAAGTAACAGTTCTTCGCGAGTCGTTCTACAACAGTAGTCATTAGTCTGCATTACAAGCTTCAATCTCTTAAAAAAGGAGATGACAGCATGAACCTATCTCACTCGATTAAGGAGGTCTGTGATGCATTGGCATCATGTGATAGTGCGATCTCCCCTGCCGAGCAAGTAGCCAGCATCTTAAAAGGCCTCTTCAGAGATTATCAACCTTACGTTGCTTTCATTACAACAATGAAAGACTCTCTCTCACTTGATAAGGTGTGTTCTTTACTGATTGATGCTAAGACTCAAATGGCTGGATTTGATGCTCGAGATGATCAGTTTCCAATGAGTGCTCATATTGCCAATCTGAGCGCTGGTCCCAAATCGAGCAACGCAAATTCCTACAATCGATCTGCCTACCGTAATGAGTCTGGTTATTCTAATCGTGGATGCGGTCGTGGAAGACCATGGGTTCAGTGCTAGCTGTGTGGCAAAAATGGTCACCTAGTGGCTGACTGCTGGCATCGGTTTGATCAGAATTTCTCTGGTAAAGGTTCTGCTCGTCCTTCATCACGAGATAATTCTGGTAGTGCTCATTACTCTAGTCTTGAAGATGTAGAGAATGTAGCATGTTCCTGCTGTACTAAAGGACTTGCTGAGGCTCATAGCGCTTTCACCTCTAGTGGTTCATGGGTGGTTGATTCCGGTGCTTCACACCATGTCACACCTGATGCCTTAACCATTGGTCATAAGGGTGATTTTACAGGTCCAGGTAAATTATTTGTTGGCAATGGTGTGCCCTTATCTATTCATACTTCTGGTAAATTATTTGAATGACTTGTTGCATGTGCCTACGATAACGAAAAATCTGCTCTCGGTGTCAAAGCTTGCTAAAGACAACGATGTTTACTTTGAATTTTGAGCTTCAAGTTGTTGTGTTCGAGACGAGAGGTCTGGAGAAATTTTGTTGCGTGGTGAAGAACGAGGTGGTTTGTATTTCTTTCGGTCAAATGTGGATACTACGAGTAGTGGTCAGGCACAAACTTATGTTGCATTGTCTCCAAATAAGCTGTATGAACTTTGGCATATGCACCTAGGGCATCATGCATATGGGACCCTAGAGCAAGTTTGCAAATTCTTAAATGTACTCGTTGAAAATAATGTGAATGAATACTGTGTTACTTGCCATATGGGCAAAAGTCACAAACTCCCATTTCATACATCAGATTCATTTATACTATCCCGTTTCAATTGGTTTATACTGATTTGTGGGGACCTTCACCAATTGCTTCTAACGGGTTTAGGTATTATGTGAGCTTTGTCGATGCGTGTACACGAAACACTTGGCTATATCTATTGCGTGATAAATCTCAAGCAGTACATGCTTTTCAATTGTTTCAGTAGCTTGTAATCACACAGTTTAACTCAAAGATATTAGCTGTGCA
Organism: Hibiscus syriacus; assembly: GCF_006381635.1. NCBI lineage: Eukaryota > Viridiplantae > Streptophyta > Magnoliopsida > Malvales > Malvaceae > Hibiscus > Hibiscus syriacus. Next base: position 614,384 of record NW_024063076.1, on the reverse strand, counting down.
GAGTGATTGGGAGGTGAGTTTCGAAGCCTCTCTCGTGTTCTTCAAACAGTTAGGGTTGTGCACCATGTAACTTTTTACACACCTCCGATCAGAATGGAGTCGTTGAACGAAAACACAAGAACATAATTGAGCTTCCATTAGTTTTGCTTGCTCATGCTTCTATGCCTATCACGTTTTGGACTTATGCTATAACAATGGTTGTACATCTCATCAACAGGTTGCCTACAAAGGTGTTCAATGGGCTCTCTCCATATGAGTCACTGTTCCATAAGAAGCCTAACTATAGTTTGTTGAAGGTTTTTGGCTGTCGGTGTTTTCACACCTTAACCATTTAATCACCATAAACTGGATTCGTTCACAATCATGTACCTTTCTTGGCATTAGTTCCAACACAAAGGTTTATTGTGTCTCAGAAAGAATGGGCGAGTGTATGTGTCTAGGCATGTAAAATTTGACGAATGGTACTTTCCATTTGCAACTAAGTCTGGTCACATTTCGTGCAGCTCCTCTGCACAAATCAATCAATCTCTTGATGTTGTAGTAGATGTGAATCGGTTACTTGCTGACGATGCAGGGGTATCAGGAAATCAGTCTACTCTTGTGTATGAGCTTAAGAGCTCAATTGCTGGTTCTGCTACTTCCTCGAATAATCTTGAGGAATCATCTAAGGCTTTGTGTCAAAATGAAATGCATGTTGAAGAAGTGGTACGCGATGAGACTGTTGCACCTCATATTAATCATCATCCCATGCTGGCTCGTAGCAAATGTGGTATCTATAAGCCCAAGGTATACACCACTTTCTTGATGACAATGTTCCATCTAATATTCGTGATGCATTAATGTCACCTAAGTGGGCAACTGCTGTTCATGCGGAGTACTCGGCTTTAATTCAAAACCGAACTTGGAGTTTAGTTGAGCTACCTCGTGATAAAAGTGTTGTTAGCTGCAAATGGCTATTCAAACTAAAAGGGAACCCAGATGGTTCTATTCATCGATATAAGTCTCGTCTAGTTGCCAAGGGTTTTTTCGCAAGTTCCTGGCCATGATTTTGTGGCCACGTTCAGTCCAGTTGTTAAGTTTGCAACTGTCTATGTTGTACTAGCAGTAGCAGTGGTTAAAGGATGGTCTCTACGACAAATAGATGTCAATAATGCGTTTTTGAATGGAGATCTAGCTGAAGATGTTTATATACAACATCCCCCTGGTTTTGAACAGCTTGGCTCCAATGAAGTTCATTTGGTTTGCAAGTTGCAGAAAGCTTTATATGGACTTCGCCAAGCTCCTCGAAACTGGAACGATAAACTCAAGAACAGTCTACTTGAATTGGGCTTTGTGGTGTCAAGGGCTGATACATCTCTATTTGTGCGAGTTGTGAATGATTCGTGCACATATATTTTAGTATGCGTTGATGATATAATCATCACTGGTAGTTCGAATGCTGATATTGATAATATTATTAATATGCTGCACAAGAAGTTCTCTCTAAAGGATTTTGGAGCACTTTCGTTCTTTCTTGGTATTAAGGTTAAGAGGAATGATGCTGGTTTAGTCCTCAGTCAAAAGAAATACATACTCGAATGTTTCAAAAAATAGATATGCTTCAAGCATCTTCAACCTGCACACCTATGGTAGCTGCTATGAAAAATTCTGGGAAATGAAGTGTTCTATTAAACAATGCACGTAATTATCGAAGCATTGTTGGTGCTTTGTTATATATGTGCCATACTAGGCCTGATATAGTATTTGCTGTCAACAAGGTGGCACAGTTCATGCAAGCACCTTGTGAAGAACATCTAGTTGCTGTTAAGCGCATCCTACGCTATCTAGCTGGTACATTGGATTATGGCTTAGTTTTCTTGTCTGAGCATACTAAGTTGTCTGTGAGAGCATTTTCTGATGCTGATTGGGCAGGTGATACTGGAGATAGGCGCTCAATGACTGGCTATAGAGTGTTTGTCGGCAACAACTTGGTTACATGGGCATCTAGGAAGCAAAAATCGGTGTCACGCTCAACGATGGAGGCTGAATATCAAGTATTACAGAAGCTACCGCTGAAGTAACTTGGGTTAATGCTTTATTGAGTGATCTAGGGTTGCAGCCTCTAGACAGACCTATTGTTTGGTGTGATAACACAAGTGCAGTGGCAATGACTGCCAATCCAGTGTATTATGCAAAATCAAAACATGTTGACCTTGACATTCATTTTGTTCGAGAGAAGGTTGCTGTGGCAAACTGAAGGTGAGTTATGTACCTGCTGATTTTCAACTTGTTGATGGATTTACCAAGCCTTTGGCTAAGGCGTCGTTTTAAGTTTTTCGAGACAATGTTCATGTCCAACAATGTTGAGTTTAGAAAAGGAGAGAAGAAAGACGGGAGAATATTAGCATATTGAGATTGAGTGTGAGTGAAGTCAGTGTAGCAGTGATATCAGTTAGTTTAGCAGCTGAGTTGTATGCATGGTGTGAGGTTGTTGAGCGTATGTGAGTGTGAACGTTAATAGTTTATTATGAGGTTGTTACAAATCTGTTATGGTTGGTTGTAAACAATCTGTATAAATAGGCGTTAAATCCTCATTGCTAAGTGTGAAGGATAATGAATTTGTTTACTGAAATTTACTTTCAAGTGTATTCCATCAGATTCATACAATACATTTAAGAACAAAATGTTACATGCTCACATATCGGAGGTCTAGTAAGTAAGAGATCATCAGGTTTATGGACTCTGACTTATTGTAATATGAATGCAAAATTTTATCACATGAACTACTAATTATAGATTGATAAGAAAGACCACTTGAGTTATTGTGACAACTAAGTTACAATTCTTTTTTCCATATATAACATAATCATCTTAAGTCTAAGCACATACACATTATGTTTCTGGTTCTTAAAGAAAATTCAGATTGATTATGTGTTTATAGAGCATGTTGAGCACACTACTCAAGTAGGTGTAATATCATATAAGGATATTCAATCTTAGTGAGAGTTTGTAATTTTAATTCTCGTATATTATAAACACAACTTCAATTACTTCAGTTTAAGGATATTTATTTTAAAGTTATTTTTTGCAGAAATAAAGAATGTTTAGGTTCATTCACACTCTATTTTTGGTAAAATTTGATCTCACTAACGTTTAAAGAGGATCAGTTGAAAATAGACGTACAATTCACATTGCATGTGATTTCTATGCTACGCTCCATGATTGATCAATGTCATTTAATTGTGTTTGTATACGTGACCATTGATGGGTCAGTCATGATAGATACCAAAAAGACCGCTTTGATCCTATATAGATATAGTTTATTGACGAGATTGTTATAGAATACTTAATATATGATTGCAAATTTTGAGCTCTTAAGGTTTTACATTGTCAGGAAACATATGTTGTCCTAGTGGGAGATTGTTGGATTAAAATCCATATTTCTGGGCACATATGTATAATGTACAATGTTATCATAAAGTATGACACAAAATTAAGTGACCAATTATGTTACATGTGTTATATGTATTAAAGTGTCATGGAATCAAAGTGTAGATACCATAAGTTGTATTTATAATTTGATGAAGGGCAGAATTATATATACTTAAAATATTGACCTAATATTCAATTTGTACAAAGAGGTAGTGGTCCCCAAGAAATAGATTAACTTGTATTACTATTATCCCGTTAGAGAGTTTTTACGGCAAGAGCAAACATATCTTCTTGGAAGATCACAACCAAAGAAAGATTCAATGATTTCAACCTATCGATTAATTCAGGTACACTTCCACATCTAGTATTTTATTCTCCATGATTTGACATGATTAGATCTATGTTAATTTTTATATTTATTTATGGTTTGGTTCTAACAAACTCACGTTGATAACTCAGTTGAGCCTAGGATTTAGATCATGGACTATCACCATCTATAACTCGCTCAAGTAGTTCAATGGTTCCCCGGCCTAGTTCAATGGTCAACTATGGTCATTAGCGGAAAATGACTTCGAAACTAATCTTAAGAGTAATTTTTTATTTTTATTTTTTTGAAATAGAATAAATAATTACAAAATAATATATGTTTACAATCTTTTTTTTTAGTTATTCACAACGTACACATCTTATTGAAGACTTCTAGACTTTAGTGGGAACAACACTTCCCTAAACCACCAAAATCGCTAGACAAGATTATTATAAAATAATATACGTTCATATCTTAATTTTTTAAGATTAAACTAGATATCTCAATCACACTCATCTTCAAAATATCAAATGATCCATATATCACCTAAGTTAACGTATTAGCATAACTCAAATTAACTAAATTTTATCATATTTCAATTATTTAATTATTAACCTATAAATCCCCAACCATTTAGATTAATTATTCCATAATAAATCGGTATTCGCGTTAATAAGATATATTATTTAGGGTATACTAGATTGACAACATCTAAATTTTAGGCTGATTTTCATTTTTGATAATTAATTTTTTAAAACTTGCATTACAATTATTAAATTTTAGTTCATTTTTATTATGTTTGTTATTGCTGACTACTATTAATAAACACTAATGTCACTCGTTAAAATATTTTATTAAAAATTAATTAGGTGTCGGGTCGAGTCAGGACGAAACCTTGAAACTGGAGGTCAACAAAAAATATTTTTATTAAAAAGTTAATTTTACAAATTAATGTTTATCATAAAGATCAAGTTTTTTAATAAAGCGGTTCTGGATAATTTCAACGATAAAAGGTCTCGTTTGATTAAAAGATTAATATGATTCGATTTTAAGTTGATCAAACGGTTGACATTAACAAATAGAAAAATTTAGCTTTTAGTTTTAATTGTGTTTTGAGAATGATTTTTTTTGACGAGATTGGATGAAGAATGAAGAAAAGGAGTAGTTCAGTCAGTTTTTTGACTGACTATATCATGCGTTTTAAAAGTTTATTAAGCGAAAGGGATTAAGAAATCCCCCTATGATGAAGTTTCTTTTTTATATATATATCTTGGGATGCATTGAATTGGGTCAAGTGGAGAAATAAGAAACGGTGACCTTGTAGTGAAAAAAGATTAAAGGGGCAGGAGAAATCTGAGCTCCATCGCTGTTGCTCTACCTTCACTGGTCAATTCGTAATCGCCGCAATTTGAAGCCATCAATCATCTTTATAAGGAAATCAAATATTTGGTCCACTAATTCAACTTACAGAAACAGGTCTGGGTTTCGACATATCAGCTTTAAGCAATTTAAGTACAAGTGTTCCCAAAGATGGCATGCATCGAGAGTGCTGCCGTCTCTTTATGGAACCATTGGTTGGTTATTTAGGGACCATTTTCTTCTTTTCCTTTTTGACTCCCCCAAATCATGCATCATATTTTGATGCTTTGAGGGGTTACTTCTCATTTCAGCTTTAAGCATCCTCCATTGGAATGAATCATCAATGTTTCTCAATCACCAAGCGAAAGTGGATGGGTGGAGAGGTGCCTACTTTATTATTCATCGCTTCTACATTTCACACTTCTCCCTTTAACTTTGGAGCTATGGGTTTAATTTTTTAATAATAGTAAGTGATTAAGATAATATATATTTAGAGTTTTCTTAATTATAGATAACGCTCGTATATGCTATATATAAATCTGCTTGAATTTAGAATCTCTAAAAATAACAATACTCACCTTTAGTAATGAGATTATTTTAAAATCTGTCATTCAATGGAACAAAATTAGATTTGCATCCATGTTTCTTTTCATTGACCCGTTGTAGTATGTGTTTGTTGAGCTTTTATTTTGTTGTTTCTGAGACACTTTCATCTTCTTTTGATCCTATTAAATAATATTTCAGCTGGCATTTATTTTAAAACCACAGTTGTAATTGGAAAAATATTTTTATCTGACATATTGAAACTCGTCGGATTTCAGAAAAGAAAAAGAAACAGAAAATCTTTCTCCTATACATGATCGTGCATCAAGTACAGAGCTTGGAACATAGATGTTGAAGTTGGGAAGAGTTTTCCTCTGTTAGTGTATAGATTTCGCTTTTCCCATTGCCTATGCATGTCAAGTTCATCGTCTTCCCGAATACAGTTGACTGCAATAAGAACTAACATTAACCCATTTTCATTTTAATGAACACAAATCGGAGAAACTAAACTATTACTAATGCAACTGACCCGACAATACACGTGTCGTGGTCTGCAACTCCATAATGGTGTCGGGATGCAGCTCATATAATGACACCAAGAACAGCGATCATTCAAGTTACCCCCTTCAAGGAACAGAATATATAAGCCAAGAGCAAATCTGGAGAAAAAAATAAACATACATTCATGCATGGGAATAGCTTATTTTGATGGTGAAGATGAGTGAAATTTAGAATTCCTTACACAACAATCAGAAGGATCAAAGAGACGACCCACAGGACACACTGATACGTCTGGTGTTTAGGTTTACGAGAAGGTATAATGTATCCAGGAGGAACTTTTTTCTCACTAACGTATCCAAACTGGGGACGGATTAGGAACACGAAACCGAGGAGAAACCCGGATATAAATCCCCCGATATGAGCAAAGTTATCCACGTGTGGGAGCACTCCCACTGCTAGATTTATTACAATAACCAGAACAAGAGTTAACAGCGCTGCAAACTGCACAAAACTCAAACTGTAAGAACAATCTGTGGTAGGAAATGTAGACAGGCTAGGAAGAATGCGATCTTACGTGCCTTATTTGCATATATTGTCCAGTTTGTGATTAGTTCTGAGAGCATGCTTCCTAGTAAACCAAAAAGTGCACCGGAGGCACCCACCGATATACGGCTCTGAATAAAAAGAGAGGACATCAAACTCCCACCGAAACCGGCGATTAGATAAAGCAACCCTATTCTCACTGCAGTAATACCAAAGAAGCATTAGAATTGATCAGATCTCAAGTTGTTGTTGTAATATTGATATCATAATCAATGCGTACCGAAACCGAATTCCTGCTCAAGCCGAATCCCGATGAATAAAAGACTCAACATGTTTGCGAGTATGTGGAAAACACCAGCATGCAACCATATACAAGATATCATGCGCCATGCTTCGTGTTCTTTGACTACTTTATTCACTTCTAGGGCACCCATTTTCTCTAGTCTGAAGAGACGAAGAAATCATCAGGCCATGTCATCCATGAAGAAAGATATATATTAATTGGATGCATTGGGAGAGAGACTTACGTACGAGCAGAAGGTCCAAGGAGGGGATTCTCTTTGAAAGGCTGAAAAGAGAATCTACCCAGGAATTTACCCACGCAGTTATTCGAGGTGTTGGGACAATTGTTAATGTACATGGTTATTATAAAAAGGAATATGTTAACCAAAACAAAGCCTGGAATCAACCAAGGCACCCACTTTTTGAACGGCATGAAATCAACAGTCCATCCTAGTTGCTGTTGTCCTTCCCTGTGTCTATGCCCATTCCCATGCCCCCTACGCTGCCCATCAGACAACGGCAATGACGACGACGACGGTAACGTTTGTGATGCGGTGTGACCTGATCGTAGCTGATGTTCCGTCGTGTCTCTTTTCTTTGGATTGGTCACCTTGATTTCAATCTTGGAATCCATCCCCCACCTTCAAAATAACCTTTTTCTTTTCCTCCTTCAAAGACAAAAAACACACAGGGGGATTCCCATTGTTGGAATGAGTTAATGGTGTCTCATAATCTTGGAATGTAAATGGATTTCCATACACAAAAAAGGCTTCGTTTTCTGAATTCTGATATTACACGGATTCTCTCGTGTTTCAGAGTTCAGACAAACCTTCCTTCTACTTGTTTTTCCTTTCTTTTCTACGTGGATGATTTCCTAATTTTAACGTTGCTTGTTAGGGATGATAGGCTTATAGTTTTAACTTCCCATTTGATTTCTTTTGCTTGGATGCCATTCTCACTTAATGTATAAAAGACATTATTATATAACAATTTTTTGTTTCAACAATAATTAAGAGATCAAATTCAAACCAAAAAACTTGCACACCGAAGTGGAATAGATGGTATAATATAGTAAAAGCTATTTTTAGGAAAAGGGGAGGAATATATGCAAGTTTTGTATGGAGAAAGAAACATGTGTATACAATTGTAATGTAATATGCAAATCTTATGTTAGTAATAATAGTAAATAAGTATATTGCAAATTTCGATTTGCTATTTGTGGATCTTAATACTTTTCAGATTTTTAATCATCACTATAGCAAAAAAAAAGATATTTTGCGGTATTTTTAGGCCTACAACGACGTTTTTAAACATCGTTAAAAACTATAGTGTAGGTAAAAGCGCTGCAAGAAGCGCTGTTAAAACAAGCACCACAACATGTCGAAACATTTGTGAGCACAAAACACCACTAAAAGTCATGATATATAGTGGCGTTTTAACCCAAACGCCGCTATTGGGTATGTATGTAATGGCATGTTTTGTAACAAACGCCACAAATGTGTAGTCCATTTATGTCGTTTTATTCGTAAAAAGGACGCAAAACATCATGACTTATAGTAGCGTTTTTATTCACAAAACGCCACTAAGGTTAATTGATTTGACGAATATTATTTTTGGATCTATACTACTAAAATTTAACATCTTGTACCATTATCTAATCACAACAAACTTAAAATTTAATTATGACTACGTTGAAATACATAACAACAAAAATATACTAAAAAAATATCCAATAACAATAAACAATAAAGTGAAATGTAATGTTATTCAATATTATTCATTAGAATAAACAAAATATGAACCTAAGAAATTACCTAAGATAGTGGAGTTTGCGTTAGGTTCTACTATATCATCATCTTCATATCTTGAAGTTGATTTTGGAAGTCTCTATATTTTTCTTGATATGCTACTGCTCTCGCTTCTGCTTTGACTTTCTTGTCCTCAAACGTAAGAGCTGCAAGATCATTCCAATACTTCACGAGCACATATATTGTGCAGCTCATAAGGTGTCTAATATTTTTAACTTTATATTTTTAGGTATTTAGACTATAATAACCGTTAAAAAGTATGGTTACATTATTATATTTATAAAAAATTTACTTTTGAAAAAACTAAGAAAAAGAACAATTTTTAGAAGAAAAAGAATTCCCTCCCCTCGTCACACAGCACATAACCCCCACCCCTTCTTCCTCACTGAATGCTCTCAAAAATCGGAAAGCAATTGCACCAGAAAATTACGATGCAATTTCACTAGGAATTGCGACACCTTTGCAGCAAATGCATTAGGGTTTATGATTAGGGATTAGGTATTTAAAATATTACAGATATAGAGAATTAGGTGAAGGTAAGAACCACGATCGATCACTAGGTGGACTATAACGTACGAGTGATAGTTCAACGATGACAACGGTGATTAGTGATGACTGATGATGGCTGGAAATATGACTGGAATTAGAAATTTTGGGATTATTTTGATAATTTTAAGGTAAAAAGACATTAGAGCCTCGTGTACTTTTTAAAAGAATCAATGTGACCCTCCAACTCAAAAAACAAGCTAAATTGACCCTCTGAACAATGTTTTTCATCGTTAACTGTTACAGTGCTAACGTGCAGTCCACGGTGCTGAAGTGGCAGTCCACAGTAGCTGATGATGCGGCAGATGACATGGTAGATACGCTAAATTGATTTTTTTTGTTCGAGGGTCAAATTGATTTTTTTAAAAGTTCAATAGCTTATTTAATTTTTTAAAAATAAAAGTTATTTTAAATATAAAATTATTCAAATATTCAAAAATAAACTAAATATAAATAAACTAAAATTAAAAAAAATTTAAAAATTAAATATTCATATTAAAAATACTAAAACTAAATTGCCAGTCGACTTGTTGTGGAGGGTTTGGGTTGGAGATTAGAACTACAAAATGCTACATTTTTAATGAAAATTGTGTTCAATATTTTAGCCAGGAATGATCATCTGTGGGTGAGATTTTTCAGAGCTAAGTATAAATGCATGGAGTGGGTGTCGGAGGTGCTTCGCAAATCGAATTGTTCAAAGCTATGGAGTGGGTGTCGAAACGTTGTTTTTTGGTTTGATAGTTGGCTCATCGATTGTGGTCCTCAAATTAATCACGTTGCGGCTGCTGGAGCGGTGGGCATGCAACAGGTCTTGGTTGCTGACATAGTAGATAATATGGGAGAGTGGAAGTGGCACCAGTTCGAACAATATCTTCCCTTGAACGTTCTTATCCGCATTGCTGCGATTAAGGAACCTCAGCTTCGTTTTGGTCCGGCAACTGTAGGTTAGAGCCCTCGTGATGATCGTCTCTTCTCGATGAAAACAACCTACAAGGTTCGGGAAGGGAGTAATGGTTGCATTCAAAGTGACGTTGGAGCGTTCTTGCTAAGTTTAGAGATCTTTAGAAGATGAATAGTTCTTATGGCTAGTGTACTGTGCTAGGGTTTTAACCAATATGAAGAGTAAGCAACGTCACCTAATTATGGATAGTCAGTGTCCTGCTTATGTTGACCCTGTGGAGGATACTAACCATCTGTTGTGTCAGTATCTGACGGCGTTGTTTGTTTGGCTTCGATCGTGAAGCTGGAGCGGTTGCAAGATTTCTTGACGGTGGATTTGAAGGATTGGATTAGAATAAATATTAGCGACTATCTTGCGTTCTTCGGGAATGTTGAGAGCTAGGATATTCTCTTTGGCGCGATTGTTTGAAACCTATGGATTCAGCGTAATGCAGTGGCCTTTGACAATCCATTGGAGGATGAACGATTTGCTGTAACATTTTAATCCAATCCCACCTGAAATTAAAGATTAGAATATCACACGAAACCACTAAGTAACTAATCATTTTTCATGAAAACATTTAACATCGGGATATAATATAAATACCAAAATATAATAAGGTTGTCATAACCATTTTTTATTAATAAATTAATTTTAAAATAATTATTACTTTGTTTTGAAAAATATGAATTTTTATTTAATTTGAAATTTAGAGTCACCATTGATCTTAGGTTAGGTAGTGAATACCTAAAAGCTTCTTTTAAAACAATTTTAATAAAAATTATTTTTTAAGACAAAAATCGGTTTACATATTACCAAAAACTCATTTTTCACGGATCCAGGAGCCGGTTACAGGTGGGAATGATAAGCACCCCACAACGCCCAAATTGGTACATTTGATTATACTTCATCTAAATCGATAAATTTACATATTCGAGCTCAAGATTTAACTTACGATCCTCTCTATTTCTAGGAATTTTGAAAAGAGTGAATTTATTAATTATAAAATACGTGACTCAATAAAAGTGATTCAATTCACTCGATTTTATTTAAAAAGGATCTTCCATTGTTATGTAAATTAATAGAAATTGAAATTCAGTTATGTTTGATGTAATCTTGTTAACCCACAACGCAAGACAACATTGCCTTTGAATATTATAGAAAACGGAAAAACAAATACTCGATTTATGAATGTGACAGTAATAAAAGACATACTTAAAAGGATGGAATATTCTCATAATGTAATAAATAAATAAACAACACAAGACGAAGACGACAATAATAATAATAATTAATATTAATAATAAGATACTAAAATAAATAAAATATATAATAAATATTCATTTATTAAATAATTTCATCATAAAAAAGAATATGAAAGTGGAAAAAATTTACAATCATTTAAAGTAAATAAAAATATTTAATTAATTAAACATAACATAAATATAAATAAACAACCAATACTAATATTATTATTATTTTTTGTTCGAATAACCCTCGGAAGGGCACCATAGGTGTTTGGAGGTCTTCCATAGATTAGTCGAATAGTTAAACGAATATTTTATAAAATTTCATAATATTAATAATAACAAATTTTAATATTTTTTAATAAGTATTTATTGAAAAAACTTTCCTATTAATACTTAAATACATACATAAATTATCAAACAATATTATATATATATATATATTTAAACTATATTCTAAATATTTATGAATATATGGTATTTATATATATATATATATTGCCCATCACGTTTTAAAAAAAAAGAACACTATAAATTCATAAGTAATCATATGGTGACTAAATCGAAATAACAACAAGATGTAGGGGGCAATCGAAGCATTTAAACTTAATATTTCCTCTCATTACTAACATAAATGGTGACTAGAATGAACGTCAAACAAGATACTGAGGACCAATAGCATAAATATAGCAATTTCGAATGTAATATAAACAAATGGATCAAAATGAAACCACTCTTAAATTATCACACCCAAATCAAGCATTTGACCATTACCATTTAATAACTCATGGTGGCCAAAATGTAAGAAAGATAACATTCAAGATTCAAAATCATCAATATCCCATATCATTTTAGGACTAAAATCGAATGCTACAAAGACCGAGTGTCCAAAACTTCAATTTACCCCAAAATTATAAAAACACGGTGTGGGGAGGGTCTTAAACGAAGTTGTTTTGGCTTGTTTATATACCTTATTATAAAAAAATTCAACTATGACCCTTATTTTCTATCTTAGTCGTTTTGTTCTCTTCTCTCATTTTGTTTCTCCCAACCGTGAGAGGGAAAGTTTTCCCCACAGGCCGCTTCCACACACAACTTCAATGAGGGGCCAGTACCCCAAAACACCCTTTTTGAACATAGAAACAAAAAACTCAGTTTTGGCCCTAAACTAAAAGAGATAAACCTCTAAACACCCAACATACCCATTTATTCACCCTCTAAAACCGACCTTTAATATGGATCCCGTAAAAAACTACCATTTTTTCTTTTGAAGTGATAATCCACTTCAGGTAAAGCTTGTTCTTTCAAAACGATAAGACTTTCTTCGAATCTTTTCTTCTGATTTCTTTTGGTTTTCTTTTATTTTCGTTCTGGCTGGTTCTCAGTCCTCTCTATTTTTTTGAATCTCTCTCTAAAATGGTCTCCTTTATGCATTTATCTTGTTTCGTATATTGTATTTGGAGCATGGATTTCGTGTCACTTACCCTATTGAAGTCCCATATTGATCTCAAGATTCTCTTTGTTTGTTTTATCTGTGTAAAAAATATACAAAAATTTTTAATTATTTTTTATCTCTTTTTGACTGATCGATGCATGTTGATGGTCGAATAAGATGATGGTGGTGACAGGAGCATACAACGACGGTGGTGACAAGAGTGGATGTGGCGACGCGACTTCTTGGCAACGACAGTAGGTCTAGGCGGCGGTTGCAGGTCTAGGGTTTCAGAAACCCTACTCTTCTTTTATCTAGACTGTTGGATCAAGAACAGATCTAACGGCTGAGAGTAAGGCGGCGGCTAGGGAGATAGGGTGAAACCTTAGTTGTATTGGGCTATCATGTCTAGGCTTAGGGTTTTCCCAGTGTTGGGTCTATTGGTTTTGGGCTTAACCTGTTTGTAATCTGGACTCCTTGTAACCTGTTAGTCATGTAATTTAACAAATGAGCATATTTATCTAATTATTTAATATTTATGTATTATAATAGTATTGATCGAATGCTTCAAAATTCCATGGTACTTACAAACTAAACTTTCATTTTTTTAATGAAAATAATATATTATTATTTATTTAAACTAACAATAACAAACACAATTAACATTAACTAATAATAGCTACTAATTATATACATGTAACCTAGTAACGATGATAATAAATAAATAAGATATGGACAAAATATGGTGTCTACAGTTGCCCCTTTTTGCCCATTGGTGTAAAGACACGAATAGGGCAAAGATCAAAGGCACCATTTCATTCAGATTTAATGTTCACTCTAAATCGGGAGTCCCTCACTCTAAAGCGAAGAATGTAAAAAAAAATTTGCTCCTTGTTGAGACATTAGGTTGTATTTTGATTGGCTCATTACTTCATTTGAGGACTTTAGGTTTACTGACAACATTGTTCCTTCGTGATGATAAAGTCTTATCGCTTTTGAATGATTATGTATCTTAAAACAACATTGTTCCTTCGTTGAGGAAGTCTGATTGCTTGAAGATAATTTTATTTCTCCCGCGGGATGAGAAAATCTGGTTGCTTTGGAGAGACTTGATCAATGTCAAATTTATTGATGACATTGCTCCTTCGTGTTGAGGAGATCTAGTCAAATGAATGATATTGTTCCTTCATGTTGAGGATGTCTAGACGTATTTTGGTAATGTAGACAATATGTTCTTTCCCATTGAGAAATTCAATTGTCTAGAGATAACTTGATTTTGAAAATGACACAACTCCTTCATGATGAGGAAATCATGTCACTTTAAGTAATTTGTTCGATGTTAAATTTGACGGTGACATTGTTCATCGTGATGAGATATAGTCATAATTGAAAGATGATGGATCTACTACAGAGATAGATTTCCATCCTATTAAACAAGTAATATGACACGTCATATGCCATTTTC